>NC_063335.1:103449799-103510826 GCF_021869965.1 Rhincodon typus | reverse complement strand
GCCCTTCATCTATTAGCCACAAGATCTATATGTCCCTCCATTCTCTGTGGGAGTGAATTCCACAGGCTCACCACTCTGAATGAAGAAATTTCTATACATCTTAGTCCTTAAAAGTTTACCTTTTAATCTTAAATCATGACCCCTCATTCTGGACTCCCCCATCGAGACCATCCTTCCTGCATCTAACCCAATCCTGTTAGAATTTTACAGGTTTCTATGAGATCACCCCTCATTCTTCTAAACTCCAATGAATATAATCCTAACTGACTCTGGTGGCATGACCTTTCTGATCGGCTGCTGCTTTCCATTGCATTAGAATGCTGTGGGGTGCCTTTCCAAGTATGCACGTCACCTCGAGATGGTGTTTGGAGCATTCACAAATGATTTAAATGCAAGGTGATGGAACGTCCTTAAGCACTTTGCTGGATAGAAGTGCAGCTTAAGGAGGTGCTCCATGTACACATGTAGTTTACATTGTATTCATTGCAACATTGAGTCTGGTGTACAGTCAGCTTCACACCAATGCTGAGCTTATGTAATGTTAGTGAATGATAAGGGCCCAAATTGATTCTGAAATGGAGCTCAACTTAGATTGCCTTAAGATGGATTTACTCCTGCATTCCTGTGCTGTTATAATCACTGACTATAGAGTTTTAGTTGAATGCAATCTTAGGGTACTAGTTACAAGTTCAACGCAATATGAAAACAAATTGCTGTGGCTGCTGGAAATCTGAAATAAAAATGCAGAACGTTGAAGAAGAGTCAAATTTGACTAGATTAGTTTTGGATATCTGGTTGGCGCAGACAAGTTGGGCCAAAGGAACTCTATGACTCTACGACGCAATCTCTCCTCAAATGTCAGTCCCGTCACCCCAGGAATTAATTTGGTAAACTTTTGCTGCACTCACTTTATAGCAAAAATATCCTTCCTCACATAAGGAGATCAAAACTACTACACAATATCTCAGGTGCTGCCTCACCAATGCCCTGTTCAATTGCAGTAAGACATCCTTGTTCCTGTAAAAACCAAAAGAACTGCAGATGCTGTTAATCAGGAACAAAAGCAAAGTTGCTGGAAAAGCTCAACAGGTCTGGCAGCATCTGTGAAAGAGAAAACAGAGTTAATGTTTCGGGTCCGGTGACCCTTCCTCAGAACCTCTTTGTTTTTGATCCTGGTTCCTGTACTTCAATCCCCTTGCTATAAACATCCAGTTTACCTTCTTTACTGTCTGCTGCATCTGCGCACTGACTTTCAGTGACTGGTGCATAAGGACACCCAGGTCTCATTGAACATTCCCCTCTCAATTAACAGCCATTCAAATAATAACCTACCTTCCTACTTTTGATACCAAGGTGAATAACCTTATATTTATTCATATTGTACTACATCTGCCACGCGCTTGTCCGCTCACTCAGCCTGTGCAAATCATCCTCCTCACAGGAGAATTGTAAATTTGTACCCTCTTATTCTTGATCCTTTCTCAAGTAGGTAAACCTTTCACTAACTACACTGTCCAAACCCCTTGGGTTTTTGAAAATTTCTAACAAACATCTTAGCCTTCTCCTCTCCCAGGAAAACAGTCCCAATGTCTCTAATCTAAATGATGTTTCTCACCCGAGAACCATTCTTGTAAATCTCTTCTGCGCTCTTTCTGCATCTTTCATGAAATGTGGCTCTCATTGTATAACAATACTCAATCAGAAGTCTAGGACAACAAGGTGCAGAGCTGGATGAACACAGCAGGCCAAGCAGCATCATAGGAGCAGAAAGGCTGACGTTTCGGGCCTAGACCCTTCTCAATCAGAAGTCTGCCTGGTGCCTTGTGTACATTCAGCAAAGCCTCATTGCATTTCTACTTCATGCCCTTATTAATAAAGTCTGAAATACCAAAGGCTTCATTAACTATTCTCTCTATCTGTCCTGTCATCTTTAATAACTTGTATCTGAGAATAATGCCCTTTATTATATACTGTCTTCTCGTTCTTTGTACCAAAATGTGTCACCCACCTCACACTTCTCTGCATTGAACTTCGTCTGTCACCTAGCCCATTCCACCAAATGGTCAATACCATTTGACGTTATATACTGAGTGCATCAGTCCTTGGAGCAGGTTGGATGGTCTGGAAATGGTATGACAATATTGTTAAGGTATTAATTTCAACTGGTTCCCTTGTTAAGGAACTATATAATTGGAACCTAACAATATATATTGGAAACAGTTAAAGCAAGGCTTTGTAAAATTCATGATTCTGAAATAAAGATGTTTCCTTAGTTTATGCTCGGAAATAATGTTTGTGCTTCAAGATGTTCAGTTTTATAAGAAGGTAGGAAATTTGGCAATAATTGGAGTACTAAAAGATTTTAATATGATGTTTCAGACAACAAGCTTATATCCTTTTAATTTTATCTCCCCCAATAACGTATGCAGTTCAATTTGATCTCTGTGATGGTATGAAGCTGCACATTATCTGTTCAAAAGCATTTTAAATGTCGGCAACATTATATCCAAATAAGATTTTTGGATTGTCAATGAATTATCCTTTTCTTTCTCAACTGTATTTAGGTATTGGATATTTGCAGTTTAATTAAATATATTGGAGCTTCCAGCCACAAAACCTATTCATTACAATCTTACTAATTTGAGGCTCTATAGTTCTATATTCTCAGTAAATCTTTACAGTTTTGCTACAAATTTGCAACTCTTGATAAAATTTCACTTGCCAAGAGCATATATTGTGGACTCAGAGTAGATATTTGCTATGTTTGGGTATTATCAAAATAACATTCTGTAACTTATGTTCTCAGAATTTAGATTAAAATCAAAAGCAGATGGAATGAGATCATCCTAGGATAGGTGTCAGTGTAGTGGTAATGTCACCAGACCCATACTCAGGAGTGCTCAGCTAACATTTTTGGCACAATAGTTTGAAGCTTGCCGTGGCGCAGATGATAAAAATCTGAATTCGATAAAAAGCTAATGGCGACCACATAACTACTGTTGATTGTTATAAAAATCCATCTCATTCACTAATGCCCTTCTGCCAAAATCTGCCATTTTTACTTGATCTGGGTGACACAGTGGCTCGGTGGTTAGCCCTTCTGCCTCACACTGCTAGGGATATGGGTTCGATTCCAGCCTCAGGTGATTGTCTGTGTGAAGTTTGCATGTTCTCTGTGCCTGTGGTTGTTTCCTCCAGGTGATCTGGTTTCCTTCCACAGTCCAAAGATGTGCAGGTTAGGCGGACTGGCTGTGCTAAATTGTCCGTAGTATCCAGGGATATGCAAGGAGGGTGGGTTGGTCATGGTAAATATGGGTTATGGGGATAGGGTGGGGAGCTGGGTCTGGGTGGCATACTCTTCAGAACGTTGGTATAGATTGAACGAGCCAAATGGCCTCTTTCTGCACAGTAGGGATTCTATGATTCTATTTTATAGTCTACGTGTGACTCCAGACCTGGTTGAATCTTAATTGGGAATTAGGCATGGGCAATAAATGCTGATCCATGTACACGAAGTGTGTTCTATTAGGAACTTGGGTACAGACAGGCACACAGTAAATGTAAGGACTGTAATTAATACTAAAAATGATAATGATAAATGTGGTTTTTACAATTACAACTTAATGGCATGCTAAGAAATTGGTGGTGAAAATGCTAAAATTTCACTTCCTCAGCTTTATGATCACTGACCTCAAAGATGTTGCAAATTTTATTGGCAATTGCTGCCAACATGCTCACTGGGAAATGCAGTGAGAATGAACAAACTTAAGGCACATAGGTCACTGACAGCCTGCAGACAGAGGAGGCTTTCATGACATCAATGTGGGCGGGACTTCAACTCAGGTTTCAGCACAAAGTCATGAACACTAAAGGTCTATGAGAGAGCTCTTTTTATCCAGCAAACTGCATTCTTCTCCCCCAAGGAAATAACCTGACATGAACAGTTTGTAATGAGCATTTTTGTTCCCTATGTGAGGTGCAGCAGAAAATGCTTGACTCACTTAAAAGCACAAATGAATTCTGCAAATAGAGACAAATTTCTGTGGGCAATGTAATTACTTTTCTATAAATGATTCCATACACAAGTCAGGAGATGGGTCACCTTACTTTATTCAAAAATAACAAAAGTTTAAACAATGAAGGGCAAATACTTACCAGACTGGATTTTGATGCAACAAACCTGTACTTCCCATGAGGAAAGATCTGGCTGACAATACCATTTTCCTTACTACCCTCTACATGTTCCTGCAGTCATAATGTAACCTTTGGACTTTGTTCTTTGCTCACAAATGCCCCCTGCCTAGGTTTGTTTAATTTTCCCCGTTGCTTTGTGCAATGTTTGGTGTCATTATGTGCTGAAGCTGAACCATGTTAAGCTCACAGGGAGACTTACAAAGACAGTAGATTCATCATTTTCAAAGTGGAGACAGTGTGGAAGAACAATTAAAAGAACAAATATAATGCTCAGGGCCCAGACAGGAACAGTAGAGTAGAGAGTACGTTTCTGAAGTGGACACACTTCCCAACATCCCCACCACCCCAATCTGGCCTCCCAGTCAGCAACCATAAATCACAACATTTTTCATCACAAAACAAAAAGAGGCAGCTTGGCTGCTATATTTGAACTCAGCTTTCCTGACTGTACAGAGAAAGCATGTGGCTATGAGGTAAATTCAGTACTTGCTATCCAAAGTAAGTGGGCTTGTGATACACTTGCTGCCTATGCTTAAACATAAATAATGAGCAAATCAAATAAGGCTCTGGAGGGCTGCCAGGTATATGGGACTTTATTAGCTTGTCCTCCCAATCTTAAAGATCTGTGCATATGATCTTGTAAGCTTTCCTGCTCTGCTTTATACACCACGGGACCATCTCAGGCATTTACCTGCTGTACTATCAGGAGTATCTAGTTAATTTAGAAGGATTTACATATTACCAGTCAGATTATTGAGGTAAAATGTATCTGTCACAAAGAACAAAGAACAAAGTCATTACAGATTAACGTTTGAACCTATAGAAATCATTTCTACATTAAACCACCGCATTCTAAATAGCTTGACATGTAGAACTAATTACAATTATTCCTTTCTTATTTACCAGTTCAGTGAGCTTTGTCATTAGGAGAACGGTGATGTGTAGGTGAGTACTATGACGATATGATTGTTGCACAGATTAACTGGAAGTGCAATGATGGAGAAAAGACTGAACTGGATTAACTGAAATAATAAATATCCCCCCACAAATAGTCATATCACAATCAACTTCCTACTCTAAATAACTTCTGTCCACCTGGTTAGTTTGTCAGTTTTCTTTGCGAATAATCGCAGGGAGAAAGCTTTAATAGAAACTGGCCTTAATCAGACCAAATGAACTATCACTTCCAACATTTCAGTTTCATGCCTCACCGTGAACAAGCAAACCCTCATTTCTTCATATTTGTTCATCTCTTAGAAGCAGCAGAACTGATAAAGAGAAATCCATATTATTAAAAAAAGGACAAAATTCAGCGTATGTTATTTAGGCATATTTCTAGTATTACATAATTTAGGGTAGGAGTTTATTTAGGCTTATAGCCAGCAATTTAAAAGATAGAAAGTGAATAGATTAAAACATTAGACTGATTAAAACACTAGAATGCACCTCCAAGTGTCATGTATTATGATCAGCAGGCACTGCGGAAAACCTTTAATGCCTGATTTGCCACATACAAATCTTTCCCACAGCTCTTGTCAAATGTTCTCTACAGTGTGGAAGCAGGCTATTCAGCCCATACTGATCCTCTGAAGAGCAGCCCACCCACTCACACACACTATAACCCTGCATTTCCCATGATTAATCCACCTAACCTACACATCCCTGGATATTATGGGCAAATTAGCATGGCGAATCCACCTAATCTGCAGCTCTTTGGGCTGTGGGAGGAAACTTGAGCACTCAGAGGAAATCCACACAGACAGTCTCCTGAGGGTGGAATTGAACCCAGGTCCCTGTTACTGTGAGGCGGCAGTGCTAACTACTGTGCCACCCACCCTCACATGGAGCTATCGCTGGAGTCAATGATTCACTTTAATTAAGCACGGGCTCCAAGAAGAAGAGCTCAAAGACAGAGGAGGACATTGATCTTAAGATGAGAATAGACAAAGCTATAGATTGATCAAATGTGTCAAATTTAATGCTGACAATCAGTCTTCTGATATTTTGCTGCAATAATCAAGATGACTGGTTTATGTTTATTAAATATGACAAGTATTGTATTTGTTATGAGTTTCTGTCACAGAGCATCCATGAGCTGCAAACAGTCCTCAAATCTCCAGTGTAAACGTATTTGCATAATAAGTGACAATACATGTAACTGACTAAGTAGTTCTAAGCAGATGATATGGATAGACAGAGAGGAAACCAAATGAAAGATAGAAATGGGAAGAAAAAGTAAAGCAGAGTAGAATGTCAAGGGACAAAACTGAAGTAATTTAAGAGAAGCGTTGGTGGACATCATGTGATGATCATTGTTAAACATTAGGTCAAAGTGCAAGCTTGGGGCTGCTTTTTGAAGGTTGCCGAAGTCAGCTCATGTTCTGTAAAAGAGGCTTTTGAGAAACTGAATTCTGCTGAACTTTCTGGAATTTTATTTTTTATTTGTTCTATTTGATGTGGGCATCACTGGCCAAGGCAGCATTTATTGCCTATGCTCATTGCCCATGCATTGAATGGGCCGCTGGGCCATTGTAAAGGGCAGTTAGCAGTAAACATTTCTGTGGGTCAGGAGTCACACGTAGGTCAGGCAAATCAGATATATTGGTCTGATTCATCTTGTATCCTTCAAAATGGAGGATGAGCGTGTGTACATTTAAGAGTATTAATGGTTTCATTTTTACTGTTGGTTCCTTCTGGGATGGAATTTCAGAGATGGTAGGTATCCCCTCCCACAAGTGATTGGAAACCGTCTAACAACATTTGTAGGTCAATAAAGAGCCGAAGAATTGGTTCGGATGCTCCTGTGAAGAGGTGTCACCTCTGTAATGGTGGCCATGGCTGCTGAGGTAATCACTTGAAAGTTAAAATATTCGAGGGAATGTTCTTCCAACTCAAGGTGAAAAGTCAAATTTCTGCTTCTTATCGGGCGAAGGCCTCTTGTTAGCCTTCCAACTGTAAGAACCCACTTACTGTCATCAACTGGACGACAGTCCCTCCCCGATTCCACAAATTGGAGCCTGTCCTCTGGCCATAATGTTGACCAATTTGGGGACCATCTCTGCTGGGTGACCCTGTTTCCCCACCAAATGCAGGCTTCTAGTCCCCACCTAATGCTGATGTCAGGATCCTGAGGTTTGTGACTAAAACCCAATGCAAAATTACTCTCCTGTATTTACCGAAAGGCAGTTTTTTCTTAAGTTGTCTGTCTTATGAATCATGGGATTGGATGCTAAATTTGGCAGTCTAAATGGACAAAATTGTAAGGGATCAAAGAAATCAATTATGCTGCATGTGTAGAACAAAGTTGAGTAGCAAAATATGAATTGCCCATTGAGCATGAAATTGTATCTGGCACTAAAGTGAACATTATCGTTCAATGTTATTACCATTAAATTAAATGATAGGCTATTAGTATGAAATGTATTTAGTTTGCAAGGATAATTTCAGTGCACTAAATAAAGTAGTACTGATGCAGAAAATTGTAGTTATACAATAACTTAGGGGATAATTGGAATAAAGTAGAAATAATTTTTTGTTTTATTAAAGGTGGAATATATTCCATCAAATTCCCATATACTTTCCTAAATGTAAGAAAGTAAACTACCTGTAACAAATCCCAGCATTAGCCAGCTCCTGATTTTGTTGTATTACCTTTTCAAACTTCATCACAGGGGTAGGAAGTTCTTCAGCACTAAGATTATAAAACAGGAAATCCATGGTTTGGTCAGCATGCATAGCCTTTGAAAGATTTAGAATTAGATACAATTGAAGAGGAATGAGATGTAGTCAGAGAATGTTGTACTAAAGTTGCAATGGGCTGGTCAGACAACACAAATACATACTGTATTTACCACCTTTATTAATATAAAATGGTATAAAATGCTTTACAATGCCAACTCAGATGAGGAAATGTTATGATAGATGATGAAAATTTTGGTCAAAGAAGTAGGCTTTAAGGGGCATAAGTGGCGAGAGAGAAAGGTATAGAGGCGAAGAAGGAAGGATATTTAAAATCTTGTAATGGGATGTGAGCAATACTAGCAAGGGTAGCATTTAATGTCCATCCTAATTGCACTGCAGTCCATCTCGGGTTAGTGCTTTATGTATTAGAAAGTTCCAGGATTTTGACTCAGCAACAACAAAGCAACAGTGATGTAGTTCCAAAACAGGATGTTGTGTGACCTAAAAGGAAACTGCAGATGATGATGTTCTTAGGCATTTCCTGCCCTTATCCTTCCAGATTGTCGATGTTGCAGGTTGCAGGCAATACTGGATTTAGTGTTGTGCAATGAGGCAGACTTGATAAGGGAGCTGAAGGTGAAGGAACCCTTAGGAGGCAGTGATCATAATATGATTGAATTTACTCTGCAATTTGAGAGGGAGTAGATGGAATCAGAGGTAACAGTATTACAGATGAATAAAGGCAACTACAGAGGCATGAGCGAGGAGCTGGGCAGAATTGACTGGAAGAGGAACCTAGCAGGAAAGACAGTGGAACAGCAATGGCAGGAGTTTCTAGGAGTAATTTAGTAGACACAGCAAAAATTCATCTCTAGGAAAAAAAGGCATGGTACAGGCAACCATGGCCGACTAGGGAAGTCAGGGATAGCATAAAAGCAAAAGTGAAAGCATATAATGTGGTGAAGGGTAGTGGGAAACTAGAGGATTGGGAAGCTTACAAAGATCAACAGAGGGCAACCAGAAAAAAAAATAAGGAGGGAGAAGATTAAATATGAGGGTAAGCTAGCCAATAATATAAAGGCGGACTGTAAGAGTTTAATTAGATATATAAAGAGCAAAAGAGAGGCAAAAGTGGACATTGGACCGCTGCAAAATGACGCTGGAGAGATAGTAGTGGGGAACAAGGAAATGGCTGAGGAATTGAATAATTACTTTGCGTCAGTCTTCACAGTGGAAGACATGAGTAATATCCCAAAAATTCAAGAGAGTCGGGGGAAGAGCTGAGTATGGTGGCCAAGGAGAAGGTACTAGGAAAACTGAATGGTCTGAAGGTGGATAAATAACCTGGACCAGATGGACTACACCCCAGAGTTCTAAAGGAGATAGCTGAAGAGATAGTGGGGGTGTTAGTGGTGATCTTTCAGGAATTGCTAGAGTCAGGGAGGGTCCCAGAGGACTGGAAAATCACTAACATGACACCTCTGTTTAAAAAGGGAGTAAGGCAAAAGATTGAAAATTATAGGCTGATTAGCCTAACCTCGGTTGTTGGTAAGATTTTAGAGTCCATTGTGAAGGATGAGATTTCTGAATATTTGGAAGCGGATGGTAAAATAGGGCAAAGTCAGTGTGGTTTCATCAAGGGGAGGTCTTGCCTGACAAATCTGTTAGAATTCTTAGAAGGTTAGATTAAGAAGAGCCAATGGATGTTATCTACCTGGACTTCAAGAAGGCCTTTGACAAAGTGCCACACAGGAGGCTGCTGAGTAAAATAAGGGCCCTTGGTGTTAGAGGCAAGGTGCTAGCATGGATAGAAGATTGGCTGTCTGGCAGAAAACAGAGAGTGGGGATAAAAGGGTCTTTCTCAGGATGGCAGCCTGTGACAAGTGGTGTTCCACAAGGGTCAGTGTTGGGAATACAACTTTTCACTTTATAAATTAACAATCTAGATGAAGGAACTGAGGGTATTCTGGCTAAGTCTGCAGATGATACAAAGATAGGTAGAGGGATAGGTAGTATTGATGGAGAATGGAGTTGAGAAACTTATCATCTATGGTTGAATGGCGGAGCAGTATCAATGGGCCGAATGGCCTAATTTCTGCTCCGATGTCTTGTGGTCTTATGGTTTGGAAGGTGCTGTCAAAGGAGCTTTGCTAGATTGTTGCAGAGCTGCCACTGTGTGTTGGTAATCAAAGGAAGGAATGTTTTTGGTGCAGGATGGGTGGCCGATCAAGTGAGCAGTTTTGATTGGATGGTGTCAAATTTCTTGAGTGTTGGAGCTCCACTGTGTCAGGCAAATGGAAATTAATCCTTTACACTTCCAAATTGTGGACAAACTTTGGGGAGTCATGAGGTGAGAATGTTATTGCAGGATTCAAAGACTTTGATTTGGTCTCACAGTCGCAAATTCCAGAACCTGGCCATTAGGCAATTGAAAACACAGCCATTATTGGTGGTACATTTAAAATTGGGCATGTGTGAAGGGCCAGAATTGGAAGAGCATACTGATCTCAGATGATTGTAAGGTAGGAGGAGGCTACAGAGATAGGGAGAACCAAAACCATGCAGGGTTTTAACACAAATGCATCTTTTAATATTGAGGTAAGAAAAAAACAACAAAATAGAGTCACACAGCATGGAAACAGACCTATCAGTTCTATTCGTCCATGCCAATCAAATTTCTCAAGCTAAACTATTCCCACTTGCCCATCCTTAGCCTATACCTGTCTAAACTTTTCTTATTCATGTACCTGTCCAAATGTATTTTATACATTGTATCTGTACCTGCTTCTACCACTTCCTCTGGCAGTTCATTCCACATATTTGCTCCTCAGTTTCCTATTGACAATTGGGAGGGGGGTGCTATAGTACAATCCCATGAAGGTGATCATCCCTTCTTATTTCTTTACTTACATATAGCTTTACTGGGCGATCCCTCAGAAATATCCTCTCTAAGTATAACAGCAATGTTTTCCCTAATCAAAAATGCCACTTCCCCTTCTTCTCTTGCCTCACCTTCTATTCTTCCCACAGCATCTAAACCCCGGAACATTGAGCTGCTAGTCCTGTCCCTCCCTCAGCCACGTTTCTGTAATAGCTATGATGTTCCAGTCTCATACTCCCATACATGCCCTGACTTTATCTGTCTTACCAGTCAGACCCCTTGCACTGAAATAAATGTAGTTTAATTCTTCAGAGTTACCTCATTCTCTGATTGTTCTTGCCTGCCTTGTCTAATTAACTTGCTTTCTTAGCTTCAGAACCATCCTGATCTGTCTTTCTAGTCTCACTATTATTTAGGAATTCCCCATACTAGTTTAAAGTTTGCCAAATAGCACTAGAAAATCTCCCTGCCAAGATATTGGCCCCTTTCAGTTTAGGTGAACTCATCCTTTATGAACAGGTTTCTTCTGCCCCTGAAGAGATCCCAATGATCCAAAAATAACATCCTTGCCCACTGCACCATCTCCTCAGCCATTGAATTACCTGCCCTGCCTTCTTCACCAGCACATAGCATCGGGAGTAATCCAGAGAATGCTAGCTTTGAGGTTCTGCTTTTAAACCTCCTACCTAACTTCCTATATTCATTCTGCAAAGCCTCAACCCTTTCCCTAATTATGTTGTTCTTACCGATGTGTACAACAACTCCTGGCTTCTCACTTTCCTTTTTGACCATATACTGACACCAGGGAGGCAACATATCATCCTGAATTCCCACTTACGGCCGCAGAATCTCCTGTCTGCGCCCCTGGCAGGACAATTCCCTAAAACAATTATTCTTTTGAATCTTGACAAACTCCACTTAACAGAAGCTTCATTCTTGGGGCCCAAGATTTGGCTGCAACTTCCATTTTCCTCTGAGAGACTACCCCCCACAATAATGACCAAAATGGTATATCTATTTGACAGAGGAATAACTACAGGAGACAACCGCACTTGTAAAACATTCCAAAATGCTTCATAGGAGTCTATTAACCAGAGATTAATGTAGGTCAGTGACCACAGGTGAATGGGATTTAATGAGTTAGGAAATGGGCTATAGAACTTTAGATGTGTTAAGGGTGTTAGAGGTGGTATAATATGTCAAGATTTGGTGAACAAATACATAAGGACCTTTTTCGTTCCGTTTGTGTTAATACATTTAGATAGGTACATGGATGGGATAGGTATGGAGGGAATGGATCAAACACAGGAAAATGGGACTAGTTTAAATTGTGAAAACTGGGCAGCATGAACAGATTGGGCTGAAGTGCCTGTCTCCATGCTGTAGACCTCTATGATTCTATGACTCTAATACCTTGAATGCAAATGCAACCAGGTATCCTTGGGGGATAATGTGGCTTTCTTTGTATTGTGACAGTTTTATTGGAGAAGAAGGCAAACATTGAGAGGCATTAGCTCACTTTTGATTTCGAAGAATTAAGATCTGATTTTTACTTTATTTCAGTTTGTAGAAGTCCTGTCTGGGGTTAGATGCAAGACCAATTTCTCCTCAAGAAAGGAGTTAGTTTAGAACAGTTGGGAAACAGGTTTTCTCAATGTAAGGGATTTGAAAATTTCAGACCAGAAAAGTTTGGTTAGCAACCTGAAGGAGTTATTTGAAGCTAAGAAAATTTACACTTGGTTGTATGAATAAGCAGGGAAATGAAAAGTACAGTTAAAACCAACTTACAGATGCAATAGAGAAATGAACACTCTCTCCTTGGTATTTGAGTACTCCAAAGCAATAGTGTTGGAATAGATAGAATTTTATTTTGCCGTGTGTTTTGAAATCTTTCAAATTTGTGTCCTCTGTAAGTATGTTCTATTTTATCTACATTTCTTTTGTGTAAGGTTTCTTATTATTAAATCCAAATCATCATCACTGTCTGTTTATGTTTCACCACCACTTTAAATAAATAAGAAGCAAAATCTTATCTATCAAGTCAGATTTGAATTTGGTGTTCTGATGAAGGGTTACTGGGCCCAAACATTAACTCTGCTTTCTCTCCACAGATGCTGCCAGATCTGCTGTGTTTCCTCAGCAATTTCTGTTTTTTTTATTTCAGTCTGGGACCTGTGTTATCCAATCATATGAGCAGTTGGAATGATAACGGTGGGCTGGCATCATGATTGTCGCTCCAATTAGTATTGGCACTTCGTATTTATGAATCCAAAAAATCCTTATGCTGTTTTCTCATCTGTCAGCCACCAAATCACTGCTACTGCTCTTACGTTTCCAGAATGCAGGCAAAGAAAGTTTGTGACTTATGTGCTTAACTTTAGGCATCTTTAATTGGAAGATTTTCTTGTTCAGTTTAATGGTCTTCTGGGAAGCTATGCCTAGCAATCCACTAGATTATGATAGTGGTCAACAATGCTTTGTATCTAGGATAGCCCACTTTCTCCCCATATCTTTCTTACTCGCACCCTCAACTGACTATTTGGATATTGCAGTAGGTCGCAGTATTTGAGGGAAAATTGACTTGAAATTGAATCAACTGTTGATATTTCATGTGGCTATTCGATTGAACAAGTACATTTACAATGAGATAAATAAATTAAGAACCTACAATAATTGGACAGAATAATACATTAAACATTGTGGTATTTGAGGCCAGCCTATTGAGAGTACCAATACCTAAGGTGCCGGTTGAAACAAAGTTTGCTACTTCTCCTACAATGGACTCTAGTATTTTTCCTACTGCCGAAGTCAAGCTAATTGGTCTATAAACCATTGTTTTTTGTCTGTCTCCTTTGTTAAATAGTGGGGTTATATTAGGTACCCTCCAATTCACAGGAACTGCTCCAGAGTCTATAGAATTTTCAAAGAAGACCACGAGTGCATCTCTTCTTTCTAGGATATCTTTCTTAAGTATTCTGGTGTGAGGGTATCAGGGCCTGGGGACTTATCTGCCTTTAATCCCATTAGCTTCCCCAATACCATTCCCCAACTAATACTAACTTCTTTCAATTCCTCCTTTCCACTGGACCCTTAGTCCTCCATATTTTTGGGATTTTATTTGTGTCTTCCTTTGTGAAGACAGAACTAAAGCATTTTTTAATTTGTCTGCTGTCTCTTTGATCCACATTATATTTCCCCTGTTTCTGACTGTAGGAGACCTATATTCATCTTCACTAATCTTCCTCTCTTCAATTACTTATAGAAGTTTTACTGTTGGTTCGTATGTTCCTTGCAAACTTACTCTCATGCTCTATTTTACCCCTCTTAATCAGTCTCTTTGTCTCCCTATTGACTGGTAAGCTTAATGGCCTGAATGTCTTTTTACTGTGTTGTAGTGCTCTGTGATCCAAAAATATTCCAGAATTTTATGTATTTCAAATGAGATTTTGCCATGGTAGGATTTGAAACCCCATGTTCTGAGAACATTAATGTGGGGATTCTGGATTACTAATCCAATGACATTACCACTTTTCCTTCTTTAATTTCTAGCCTTTACAGTCTGTTTTTGTAACATCAATTTGAAGACTTTTCCCTTGTCCAGCAAAGCTCCAATATGTTCACTTCCTATCTGAACTTCTAATCACGAATGCTCCTGAAGATCCTTGCTTCACAATAGAATCTGTAGCTATCCTGGCCAACCTCTCCCTATAACTCAGGCCTACTAGTCCTGGCAACATCCTCGTAAATCTTTTTTGCACACTTTGCAGTTTAACTATGTCTTTTCTATAGCAGAGTGACCAAATCAAGAAACACTAGAAAAAGATCATGTGGTCACTACTGCATTGCTGATAGCAGGATCTCGGTGAATGTAAATCAGTTGCCACGTTTCCAATATTACTCCACTGTAAATCATTTTAGGACATCTAGAGATCGAGAAAGACCAGTCTTTCTTAGCTGACCGGAAAGTGTTCTGGAGTCAGTGGTGAGCGTTCCTGGCTGGCAGGATCCCAGCATAAATCACGGGGACTGCAGGTTTATCAATTTCATAGAATTATAGAATCCCCACAGCACAGAAGCAGGCTACTTGGCCGATCAAGTCCACACTGACCCCCTGAACAGCATACCACGAGACCCACTCCCCTTACCCTTTCCCTGTAACCCTTGCATTTCCCATGGCTAATCCACCTACCTGGAGGAAACCCAAGCAGACACAGGAAGAATGTGCAAACTCCACGCAGCCAGTCACCTGGGGCTGGAGATGAACCCAGGTCCCTGGCGCTGTGAGGCAGCAGTGCTAGCTACCAAGCCATCGTGCTGCCCTTTTTGTGGGATCCTTTGCTCTTGAAGGTTTTCCAGGAAGTATTTCTCCACTCAGAAATGCATTGCCATTTCTAATCAATGAAACTTCCATCAATCAAAAAGCTGCAAGTTGAAAGCGGTGTTGAGATAATTGCCTGTTGGCTTGGGAGGCCCCTTTACAAATAAACACAAAAGAGTTTCGGACTATAAGGGAGTTGATATTTTCTCGAGCCTGAATCTTTTGAGTCTGATGTCAGCAGGTGCTGGCACGGCACAGAGTGAAAGGAAGATAAATTTATGCTCATAAAAAGGAGATGAGTTCCAGCAACATCATTTATTGATCTGTTGTCAACATTATTACAATGATTTTAAGGTCTCACAGCTTGGCTCTCTGTTATGAATTTTGAATTATTTCCTTTCTGGCAGTGACTGTGGTGATGTATTGATAAAGGTTACCACGTAGAGAGGTTTAAATCATCCCTGGTGACCAAGGTTGCAAACAAGGCCTCTCTCCTTTGCAGGCTTAGCATTGTGGCTGGCTGCAGGCCCCAAGCAATCATGTCCCCTTGTCACTTCAGGGAAACACAGAGATCTTGAAAGAATCAACATCTTCATGTGAGATTGTCACAGCAACATTCACCTGTTTGTCTCTTCATTTACTGGCTCACCTGCAGTGCATCTCCTCCTTTTCTTGCTTTATTTCAGGATTTCAATAATTGGAGATTCGCTTTTTATCTCGGTGTTAACTAATGTTTGGAGTTTATTTCTATTTTCCTTTCAGCAAATTTAATGCCCATCAAATTCAATTCTTTGCAAACCTGGGGCTGAATTTTACCAAAGATTGTCTAAGTTTCAATTGGGCTTCGCTTCATGAAGATTTCTGTCTGTGAGGTACCTCAGATAATTCTCTGCTGCTCACCTCATTATGTATGTAGCCCCTTGACAGAACCACACTCATGCTCACCAGTGGTGGAAGTACATGCTCCTGCTCGATCTTCTGGATTCCCCGGGCTGGGAATATCAGAAACAGAACAGGTCCTCATGAAAGTGAACAGTCATCACTCACATAACATTGTTCTCGGTGTGGGCCATGGATGATTCTGACAAAAAAAACCATGGATCTTTGACATTGTATACCTTATTCCACTATATTGACCCAAAAGCCATGTTGGGAAAATATAGGGAGAAAGACACAGAAGTTCTGCTGTGTTTATGCAAAACCCTGGATAGGCCCCACTTGGAGTACTGTGAGCAGATCTATGTATTGGCATTGGACAGAGAACAAGAATGATACCTGTACTTCAGTGGTTATGCTATGAGGAGCAATTATATAAATTAGACCTGTTTTCTCCAGAATTTAGAAGGTTAAGGCACAATCTGATCGAAGCTTTCGAGTTTTTAACAGGAAAAGACAGGGTGGATAAAGATAAACTATTTTGACTAGTTAGAAATTCTGGAACTAGTCTGAGAATTAGGGCCAGCCATTCAGGAGAGATGTTAAGAAACACTTCCAAAGAGGTTTGCAACTGTCTTCCATGAACATCAGGGGATGCTAGATCAGTTATTTGCTTTAAATTTAGGGGAGATAAATTTTTGTTTAGCAATATTATTAAGGGATATGGGCCAAAGGCAAGTATGTGGTGTTAGTCATGAGATCAGCCATGATTTCATTGAATGGTGGAACAGGTTCGAGGGTCTGAACACCTACTCCTGTTTCTACGTTACTATGTTAATTAATAGGCTATGTTTTGCTTTGTGAATCTCTGCCAGTGTAGCCTTCTACCCTCATCCCAATTGCAAATGTGTAATGAAAATGACAAACGAGTGACTGAGCAAGTATCTGAAGGAGGGCCTTGTATTTATGAGTCATGTAAAGCCCTTCAAGAGCCAATTACATTGAACAAGCATTTACACTGTACAGGTTAAACACATCAGTAATCACAGAATTGATTGGCACTAAATCCACAAGCAACCACTCCCTCCACCACCAAAGCTCAGTAGCAATACAATACAAGATGTACTGCAGAAATTCACCGAAGATCCTCAGGCAGCACCTTCCAAGCCCACGGCAGCTTCCATCTAGAAGGACAAGGGCAGCAGAAAAATGGGAACTCTACCACCTTCAAGTTCCCTCCAAGCCACTCACCACCCTGGCTTGGAAATATATTACCGTTCCTTCACTGTCACTTGGTCAAAATCCTGGAATTCCCTCCCTAATAGTATTGTGGGTCAATCCACAGCAGGTGGATTACAGCAGTTCAAGAAAGCAGCTCACCACCACCTTCTCAAGGGAAACTAGGGACAGGCGTTAAATGCTGAACAGCCAGTGATGCCCACATCCCACAAATGAATAAATAAAAAAAAGTTTTGCATTCACGTACAACATGCTATGCTGAGCGCAAGTTCTGGCCACACGCAATCTTCGCTGTGTCATTGATCTTTACAAATTCATCACAGTCATCTCTGTGGACCCTAGAAATCATTGCAGGCCAATTTTAACATGTCATCTGCAGGTCACAATTCACAAAGACAACACAATGTCTCATTGGCTGCACAATGGCACAGAAGTAATTTCCTCTCTCCTTGAACTGTAAGCTTTTGCAGCTAGATTTTTAAAAATTCACTTATTGGACATGGTCATCACTAGCCATGCTAGCATTTATAGCTTGTCCCTAGTTACCCTTGAGAATACAGTGGTCAGCTGCCTTCTTGAACTGCTGCAGTCTACCTACTGTCAGTTGACCCACAATGCCCTTAGGGAGGGGATTTCTCATGGTGATGATCTACGTCCATCAAGGACTTAGGACTTCATAAAACTATGGGCTACAGGAGTAAAATGGGCACCTTAATGGTTATAGAAAGCTGTTAGACCAAAATGGAGGGTGTGGCTGAGAGATCATCAACAACACAAAAGGAAACAAAAGGTGTTGTTGGAGGGTGATGGAGGGTGAGGATACAGGACTTTTGTCTCAGGCAGACCCTAAATCTTAGTCAATAGAACAGGACGTTGGAACCATGCCATGTTGGATTGAAAGTCAACTGAACAAAATGGATAACAGCACATGCAAATGAACAGAGTAAGTTACTGCTTTCTTCTTCATGGGCAGATTAAAATTCTTTGAATTTTAGGCAGAACATTAGCAGGTTATTTATTGTCCAATAATGCACTTTAGGAATTATGGCCTCAAATGTGACAATACTATGGTTTTAAGAGCTGTATTTTGTCCTTTTTTTATGAAGAGATGTTGAGACAGAGGCTCTGAATTGTCTGTTCCAAGTCAATAAAGCAAACAGCTTGTGAGGCCATGGAGCTTTTTTTCCCTAAAAGTTGGAACAATAGAAGCAGAATGAACGGGTGGGGCCAAGCTCCTTCAGAAACAGGATTTTAGTTTAACTATTAATAGCTCTTGAGGTTTGGAACCAGCTATACATCTCTTCTTGCTGCTGAAAAATGCTTGAGTTCTCTGTCTCTCTCTCTCTCTCTCTACCAGAATTTTTTTTTGATGCTCTTTCCTCCTGGACTAGAGAAACATTCCATGTGAGCCAATCTATTTTATTGAATTTGCACTTGACAAGAGTGTATTTATAGGATGTTACTATGTTAGAACATCCAATCAGTAGTAGTTTATATATATAAAATCTTGTTAAGTATTTCTATAGAGTTACAGATAGGCCTTTTTTATTATTTTTATTTTGTCTGTATTTTAACTGTAGTGTAAAAATAAAGTGTGTTTTGCTTTAAGCCTGTTAGCTTGAACAATTAAATTGCATCTGGAACGCCTTACACTTAGCTGGAAAAATTTTTAAAAATTGGGATCTAGGTTATCTTCTTCATATATTTTGAGGGAGTTTGGTCTTTCTATAACAAATTAAGGGCTCTTGTTGGGATCAAAATCTCCAATTCCAGGTTGGGTTTAGAATTATTGGACTCGAAGACAGTGGTGACTGTTGGTTTCAGGGAAAAAGAATATTTGCATTTATTTAAAATAGAAAGGCAAATATAATACAAGAAAAATAGCTAAATTGACATAATTCATTATACAGAAAACTGTAGTACCTTAAATACACTATCAACTAGATTAACCCTATTACAACAATATCCTAGTGACACACAGGAAACAACAGTGTTTAATTTCAGACTGTTTAATCAGGGTTCCTATCTTCAGGGTCCCAATGCACAGTCACCACCTGCCTTCCTCTCCCTGCTAGCTGGGTTGGAACTTGGGGTCTCGGGAGTTTATGCTCACCATTGAGAAATGTTGTTTTGAAGTACACGGGTTACTGAGGTTCTTGCCGTTGGTTCTCTTGGATCAGAACAGCCCACGTCTGGAAGCTCTTAGTCGGATAGTGCTTGGTTTGCTTCCCGCCTCTTGGATGTCCTTTGTTCTGAAAATGGTCTTGGTTTGGCTTCCCGATTCAGCTTCTCTGCTCAGCCTCTCAATTTGGCTTCTCTTGGATCTTGCTTTGGAAGCTACTTGTTGGGTGTGGAAGCCTGCAGGGAAGCCATTTGTGCAGAAGCTTGTTGATGAAAATGGCCTCTCTCAGGTGAGAGATAGTAGGAAAGTTGGGGCTCGCAGTTATACTGACTGTGTGCCCTGTTACCTCCTTTCCAATTTGTAGTTTTCTTTAAGCTCTTGATGTTCTCTTCTGAAGTTAATTGGCTTTCTGGTGGTTAGGGATTTTGTGAATGGATTTTGGTTGAAGTTGAATGACCAGTATCTCTGTAGGCTCCGTACTGTCTGTCCCGAGTAGCCTGAGGTATAAAAGTTGTCTTGGGTTAGGGTCTTTTCTTTTGGTCAATTGTTCTTTTAGAGAGCGGTGTAAATTGAGATTTCAGGCTGAACAATAATCCC
Organism: Rhincodon typus; assembly: GCF_021869965.1. NCBI lineage: Eukaryota > Metazoa > Chordata > Chondrichthyes > Orectolobiformes > Rhincodontidae > Rhincodon > Rhincodon typus. The sequence continues at coordinate 103,490,918 of NC_063335.1, read as the reverse complement.
AGACAGCAAATTCCATTCCCAGTCCTGCTGGTTGTGTGTTTCTTGCAGACTCATTCCAACTTTCATTTACATTTTTAAAGTTTGGTAAAGTTCAGGGTATTGTCCAACATTTTAGATAGTGGAGATTTTTGCTCGATCCTACAGACTAAAGGTTTTTAAAAATGAAGTTATCTTTGTATATGGTTTTTTTTATGTAGGGAGGTGTGACAATACAATGGCTTTAAGGGGTGTATTTTGTCCATTTTTTTTAATGAAATGAGGTTGAGATAGAGGCACTGAGTGGTCTGTTCCAACCAATAAAGTAAACAGCCTGTGAAGCCTTGGTTTTTTTTTAAAAGTTGGAATGGTTGGGATCAAGCTCCCACAGAACAAGATTTTAGTTTGACTTTCAGTAGCTGTTGGGGATTTGAAGCTACAATACATCTCTCCCTGCTATAGCAAAATGCTTGAGTTCTCTCTGTCTGTCAGAATTTTCTCTTGATGCTCTTTCCTCCTGGACTAGAGAAATATTGCATGTGAAACAATTTATTTAAGTGAATTTGCCTTTCCCAAGGGAGTGTTTATGGGATATTACTATCTTGGAAAAGCTAATCAGCAGTAGTTTATATATAATTTTGTTAAGTATTTCAATATAGTTACAGTTAAGCCAATTTTTAAATTATTCTTATTTTGTCTGTAGTGTATGAACTGTTTAATTGTAGTGTAAGAATGAAGTGTGTTTTGTTTCAAACCTGATAGCTTGACTAATTGAATTGCATCTGGAATGCCTTAAACTTGCCTGTAAAAATAAGGAAATGTTGGGGTCTAGGCTGTCTTCTTAATAGATTTTAAAAGGTTTAGTCTGGTCCATAACACAAGTAATCATGCCCACGACATGATTGCCTCCTTGTCATGTCACCTAAGAAAAATGGTGTCAAAAGACGCCATTTAAAAGTGGCACCTGTGATTTCCATTTCACAAACACATTCCATAGCTAGTACTGTAAGACAATGCTTCACAGCTACCACATTCACACACTGAACTGTAAGTATGCAATGTTATGGTCTTTGTTGTGGATGTATGCCTTTTCTTTGGGATAGGTGAGCTATCATGGTGGCTTACTAGCAGAATTCTACTCCCTTCAATGTAGCAGGAAAACTTGGTTTGCAACTCATATTTAGATATATCCCAGAACTCCTTTCATCGAGATATGACAATGACCTTCTTGTGAAATATCCATGCCACACGCTGTGAGGATTTCATATGAGGCTTCTTTGTGATGGATGAGAGGCCTGGAGAGTTTATCAATAAACTTGAATTTTATTCCTGACATTGCCCACATATTATCTTCTCACAGATTTCACATGGAGATCATGGTGGCTGTGGTTGAGTGTCATGGTATAAGAATCCCTCATGTCTGAGGATAAAGAAGTCAGTTATTTGTAATTGATGAGCAATGTTTGCATTGACAAACATTTTCATCCTTGGGATGCCAGGAGAGGCTGCTCCCCTCTCACACGGTTGCATCTCAACCAAGTGACAATGGAACAGAGATTTGAAGAATGCAAGTGAAGATATTTTTTCAAAGGTGCACAGTTATTGACAATTGTGTGTCACCACTTTTGCGCCATCAGTAACATTATTTCTTCCTTTCCCTCCTATATATGCCTGCTGGCACTGTCCAGTCTCCCTGAGAGGTAGCACTTTTCCTTGTGTTGTACAGAAGAGCTCTGACCCTCTTCCTGCAATGCTGGGTGCTCCTTTCAACCTATGTCCCATAATTAATAAGTGAAGATTTTGTGAGTAAAGTCACTCTGAGATATTGGGAATTGGGGGCTATGAATCTCAGTGGAAAAGAAACACTAACTGAAAATAGGAAATTTCCACCAAAAGTTCCTGAGCATTTGCCATTTTCTTCAGGGTCACTTTGGAACGAGTTGTTTGGAAATCCAAAAGTATGAATCCACATCATGAAGCCATTGATCCATGAAAGATTGAAAAGCAACACAGCTTCCTGTAGGCTGAGATTCAATTGTCTTCTTTCTATGGGGCAATTTCTAGTGACAATGAAATCAAAGCAAATACTTGTGTTCTTTAATCCTGTTTATTTTCTTGCTAGGTTCTGCTAGCTCCATTCTTAGCTCTTTTGACTAGCGAGAAGATCATTCAGTGATCTTTATGATAGATGTGACCCAATCAGCCCTATCAACCTTTGGCTCACACACATATCCCTCTTTTCCCGTATGTTTCAACCATCTCGTTGGAAATCAAATTGCAGAAACCCCAATCATTTCTGTTGCAACATAGTTACAGAGAGAAAAATGGTTCACAGCACACAAGCCAGTATATTTCAAATAATATGTAGCTTGACACAAAAAGAAAAGATCAATAGGAGCAGGACACTGTGACTTTAATAGCTCTGACTGTGAGTCACACTCTGACTTTCCCCTAAGGAGTCTAGCTAACACTTACTTTCCCACCGCTGTGCCAACAGGGCAGGATTTCATCTCTGATGCAGTTTACACCCCTTTGCCAGCTGTGTTAGCTGTTGCTGCTCTGTCATTTTGCATTAGAGTAATAAATGAGCCTTTATATGGAGCACTGCTGGGAGGTGTGAAGCATATGTTGCACCTTGCAAGCTAGGCTCAACATACCTATTTTAGTAAGGTCAAATTGAAATGTATTTGCAGTGGATTCCCTTGAGGCAGCTAAGTGAAGGCTGAGTCGACCAGAAGAGCGTCAGAATGGTAGAAGCTGTAATTATACCATGTTTGAACAGCAATGAAGAAGATGAGTACAAATCCCTCTTTTCTGCCCTTTTTATATTTGATCAGGTGTACTAAGAGTCAAAGAATAGAAAACTGAGATGATAGGAAACAAGTTATAGACTCATTGATTCATAGAGCTGTACAGCACGGAAACAGACCCTTCGGTCCAAATTATTCATGCTGACCAGATATCCTAAATTAATCTAGTCCTATTTGTCAGCATTTGGCTGATGTCCCTCTAAACCCTTCCTATTCATATACCCATCCAGATGCCTTTTCAATGTTGTAACTTTACCCACCTCCACCACTTCCTCTGGCAGCTCATTCCACGCATATGCCACCTTCTGCGTGAAAAAGTTGCCCCTTAGGTCCCTTTTATATCTTTCCCCTCTCACCCTAAACCTATGCCCTCTAGCTTCAGACTCCCCTACCCTGGGAAAAGACTTTGACTATTTACCCTATCTATGCCCTTCATGATCATATAAACCTGTATAAGATCACCCCCTCAGCTCCGACACTCCCGGAAAAATAACCCCAGCCTCTCCCTATAGCTCAAACCCTCCAAACCCGGCCACATCCTTTTAAATCCTGTCTGAACGCTTTCAAGTTTCACAACATCCTTCCTAAAGCAGGAGACCAAAATTGAATGCAGTATTCCAAAAGCCGTCTAACCAATGTCTAGCTGCAACATGACCTCCCAACTCCTATGCTCAAAGCATTGATCAAGAAAGGCAAGCATACCAAATGCCTTCTTCACTATCCTGTTTACCTACAACTACACTTTCAAGGAACTACAAACCTGTACTCCAAGGTCTCTTTGTTCAGCAATACTCCCCAGGACATTACCATTAAGTGTACAAGTCCTGCCCTGATTTGCCTTTCCAAAATGCAACACCTCACAATTATCTAAATTCAACTCCATCTGCCACTCCTCGGCCCATTGACCCATCTGATCAAGGTCCCATTGTACTCTGAGGTAACCTTCCTTGCTGTCCACTACATACCAATTTTGGTGTCAACTGCAAACTTACTAACCATACCTCCTTTGTTCACATCCAAATCATTTATATAAATGAAAAAAAGCAGTGGACCCAGCACTGATCCTTGTGGCAAACTGCTGGTGACAGGTCTCCAGTCTGAAAAGCAACACTCCACCACCACCCTCTGTCTCCTACCTTCTGTAGAGAGAACAGCCAGTTCTGTATCCAAATGGCTAGTTCTCCCTGTATTCCATGTGAGCTAATCTTACTGAACAGTCTACCATGCAGAACCTTGTTGTTCGCCATACTGAAGTCCATATAGATCACCTCCTCTAGACTGCCTTCATCAATCCTCTTCGTTACTTCTTCAAAAAACTCAATTAAGTTAGTGAGACACGATTTCCCACACACAAAGCCATGTTGACTATCCCTAATCAGTCCTTGCTTTCCCAAATCATCTTATTCCTGTCCATCAGGATCTCCCCCAACAACTTGCCCATCACTGCTGTCAGGCTCACCCATTTATAGTTCTCTGGTTCTTTTCTTAATACCTTTCTTAAATAATAGCCACCCTACAGTCTTCTGGAACCTCACCTGTTGCTGTCGATGAAACAAATATCTCAGCAAGGGGCCCAGCAATCACTTCCCTAGCTTCTTATAGAGTTCTAGGGTACACCTGAACTTTAAAAAGAACAATGAACCATTTCCTTTTACTAAAGAAAATGGTGTATTGCTGTTTAATTTTGATAGCTAATGTAAACCAGTAAGATCATCCATCTTGGTGCTGTTGGTTGAGCGGCAAAAATTAACCAGGGGATCGGGGATAAATCCAAGCTGTTCTTAGAAATGGTACCATGTGATCTTTCTCATCCACCAGGAGAGACTAAACTTCACAAGGTGCTGGATTCCCTATCCTGCTGGCTAAGAGGTTTCATGGATCTCATTGAGGGGAACACTGGTTGATCACCAATTCGCAATTTATAAGCTAAAGATGGACAATATGCTCCTTGTGAACTGGAAATCCTACCTCAGAGAACTGCTGTCCCATTATCTGTCCAGGAGTACTGGATAGAGGTGTGCAGGGTTAAGTAAAGATTTGATGAAGTGGTTTGGATAATTCTGGGTGGCAATTCTGGCTGGTGAGGAAGATGACAAGGGGGCTGAGGGGCCTACAGTTGTATAGGTCATGGGGAAGGGGGGTCTTGGCGGACGGGTGTAAAATCTTAAGAGGACCCTGAGGGTGCCTGTTGAGAATGGACCAATCCTACCACACCCCCTGCCAAACAATCTAATCAGGAAAACCTTCTGGTTCAGGGTCTTGACAAGCAGTTTGGGAAATTGTGTGTGATCAGTTGGCAAGCTGAAAATGGAACGGTCAGCGATCTGGTCATTCTTGTCTAGGGGCTTCTCTGTGAAGTTGGTCACAGACCTGGGGTGAGTACAATCCTTGCTGTCTGTCTCTTTTTTTCACCAAGAGTGTTTAAGATGGAGCCTGTAAGGTAGTAGGGAGATCATAGCCAGAATTGTGGGCATGGTTGTTGGGGGGGGTGGGCGTGGTGGGGTGGGGGGAGGCGAAGATTGTGAAGACTGAGGGGAGGAAAACCAAAGACGTTTGGTGGGGTTATGGACAGTTGCAGGAGGGAGCTTCCAGGTGAATGGGGGAATGTGGGTATGCGGAACAATGTCAGAGGGTTTGACATGTTACAGGGGGAGGGCTGGTTAGAATTCTATAAATTTCAGAATTTAGAATTAGCTTTAATGTCACATGCACTTGAATGAGTACAGTGAAAAGTGTGCAATGTCACTGCTTATGGTGCCATCTTAGGTACAATTGTCAGTAACCACCACCATGGCTTTCACAGAGGAAATGTAAAGGAGAAATGTAGATGGCAGCGTGGTCATTCAATGGTTAGCACTGTTGCCTCGCAGTGTCAGGGACCCAGGTTTGATTCCAGCCTTGGCCAACTTTCTGGAGTTTGTACATTCTCTCTGTGTCTGCGTGGGTTTCTTCCACTTTCCTCCCACAATCCAAAGATGTGCAGGTTAGGTGGATTGTCCATGCTCCATCGCTCATTGTGTCTAAGGATGTGCAGGCTAGGTGGATTGGCCATGGGGAATACAACGTTACAGGATAGGGTTGGGTGATGGGATTGGGTCTGGGTTGGATGCTCTTCAGAGGGTTGGTGTGGACTTGATGGGCTAAATGGCCTGTTTCCACACTGTAGGGATTCTATAATTCTGTGATAATAATGGGCATCATTTGAATGACAGATTTTGGGTGAATGAAGGCCAGTTGTGGGCAAAATTCAATGTGGTGGGTCTACAAACAGGGTGATGTTTTGAAATAAGGTGTGGGAGATAAAAGGGGCAAGGAGGTAAAAGGGGGTGTTATCTGGAAACCAGGTGGGCTCCAATGCTGATGGCATCCACCTCGAGCTGTGTTCCCTGCCATTGCATTCTGTTCTCTAGGTGTGAAGTGCTACTAGAACATGGCTGCAACAACAGCCAGGTTGGGGGAAGCCAATTTGATGCAGAATCCACATGTGCTGGACCAACAAATCCTCGAAGCAGACTTTTGCATGGCACAGCTATATTGAATCTGCAATCATTTCATCACCCATTTGTTATGCAGAGTAAGGGCGCTTACACATCAGATGCTTGTAAAAGATTTTTTTTTCTATTCATTTGTGGGATGTGGGCATCTCTGGCTGGCCAGCATTTCTTGCCCATCCCTACTTGCCCTTGAGAAGATGGTGACGAATTGACTTTTTGAACCTCTGCAGTCCTCTTGCTGTGAGTTGACCCACAATGCTATTAGGGAGGGAATTCCAGGATTTTGACCCAGTGATAGTGAAGGAACGGTGATATATTTCCAAATCAGGATGGTGAATGGCTTGGAGGGGAACTTGGACGTGGTGGTGTTCCCATATGTCTGATGCCCTTGTCCTTCTAGATGGTGATTTGTTATATTCCATTGGTACCTACAAATTGAACTTGGGCGTTTCAATAATGTGGAAGTGAGCAGCAATGGCACTATAAAAGACCAATTCTGGCTAAAGGGAAAGCACATATCATCCATCTTCCAAGGAGTGCTGTGTGAGCCACACCAACAACACTTCCTCATCCAGCATGCAAGTGTATCAAACAAACTGAATGCCAGAGGTGAGGTGAGAGCGACTCTCCTTGACATCAAGACCACGTTTGACTGAATGTGGCAAGGAGCCCTAGCGAAACTAGAGTCAGTGGAAATCAGAGGAAAACCTTTCCTTCGGTTGGAGTCAGATTATGTTACCACTTCCTGGAGGTGTGTGCTTGCTATCCGACATTCTGGAGAACTCTCACAGATTTAGTGGTGGATGCCTATCTACTGGGACCCAAGATATACCCTCTGCAGCCTTGCCACATGGCACCATTGCACAACCCCCTGACCAATGTAAGTGCAGATATGTTGCTGCCCATCCCTCAACCAGGACCACTGCGGAGTAGATGATAGGGCTGTTGAATATGCAGTACTACTTTTTAGACCAGTCTGGGGAAGACCCTCCAGTATAGTCTGGACAGAGTATCATCCTGGCATGCTGCACTCCACACAGTTGGAGCAGGCAATGAGCTGTTGGGAAACTGAGGGTATGGGGCAGCATTCCGAGGAGGCTGAAGACATTGGGGTAGGGTAAGCTATCATTATTCATGTCAGAGCTCATCTGCGTTGGGCACTACATGACAGACATGACCTCATTAACACTCGTTTCCAATAGATGCCAGCTGGATGCAGCAAACAATTGTGGAAAGTGAATTAATCTTTGGTAACGATGTAGACATTTGGTTTGCATTGTTACTGTGCACCCAGACATTCTGGTGTTGCCCCTCACTGGTACAGCCAAACTTCAGCCTCTGTTGGTTTTGGTTGTGTTCCCTTTTGCTTCCTGTGAATGAAAGCTCTTGTTTCTGTTTATCTGAGTGCTAGCCTGTAGGTGGTGTTCCTCTACTGAATGACGCCAAGATTCGTGCCTACTATGGGCATTGGGGGGCAGGGCAGCACTGACTTTTAGAAGGTGCTCAGGTGGGATGTAACTACTGACAAGTGAAGCGTATGGCATTGGTGGGTAAACTGTAACTAGGCTGAGAATGTTGGGTTGTCTGTGCATTGGAGTGTCAGCCATGCTGGCTCTGTACCGTGGGCACCATGCATTCAGGGCTGCTGTGCCACAACACAGCCAGTGAGAGGCAATGCCACATTGTCAGTGCTTGTCCATATGCACAGCAATCTTTCAAAGGTGGTGCAGGCCCTAGGGATGCCTATCTTGTGGTGGATCTCCACTGAGTGGCGCGTTGTTCTGGGAATGGCACGTGGTAAGATGGATGTGGGAAATGCCATAGGAGCATAGTAAGTAATTAATGAGGCATGTTTGGTAAGATAGGGCGAGAAAACAATAGATGTCACAATAAAAATCTTTCCACAGAGCCAAACATAACTTGGACTTATCCAAAATAAAAGAAAAATCACAAGTTTCAGCCCAAGGAATCTGTGAACAGATTAATACAACATCTTAAGTGAGTGGATGAAGATCTGGAAGATGGAACATGATATAGAAAGATGTCCACTTTTGCCAGAAAAATGTAAAAAAAACTGTTTTATTAAAATTGGGGAGATTGCATTAAAGGTGCGTAGGGATCTGGATCTTCTGAAAGATGAATCATAGAACATTTATAGGCACGTTACAGCAAGTAATTAGGAAAGCAAATTAAATGTTGATATTTATTGCAAGGGGAATGGAATATAAGCAGTGAGACCACATCTGAAGTACTGTGTACAGTTTTGATCTCCTTGTTTAAGAAATTACATCATTGCATCAGTAACAGTTCAGAGAAAGTTCATTTGATTGATTCCTGGGATGACATGGGTTATCTTATGGGGAGAGGTTGAACAGGTTAGGACAGTATCCATTGGTGTATAGAAGGATAAAATATGGTTTTATTGACTGATTCTGAGGGGAAGTGATAGAGTGGCTGCTGAAAGGGTACTTCTCCTTATGAGGGAGACTATAACTTGGGGATACCGTTTAAAAATAAGGAGTTCTCCTCCCCCCATTAAGATTAGAGATGTGGAAAAGCTCTTTGAGTCTGTGGAAATCTCCTCCCAGAAAACAGTGGAGACTGGATCATTGAATATTTTTAAGGAAGAGGTAGCTGTGCTCTTGACTAACAAAGAAGTCAAAGGGTATCATGATAGGTAAGAAAGGAGGAAGGAGAAATCCTGTGGCAGATGTTTCACTAACTGGAGGACATCAACAGGGGGAGACAATGGCATAGTAAGTGTTATTAGACTCATAACTTGGCAAGACTATAATAAGAGGTGAAAAATTTTAGACAACCATGTCAAGAATTAAAGTGTGGAGTGGAAAACAATACTTGGCATTATAATGTGGAGTTAAGTATCTGTTTATATTCTTTTAAATGATAAATAGGTCATTGTCTGGGAAAGAGGAGCACTGAAGGATAGAAAACATTTGAGGGTAAGACTAGACCATTGACCCACATAGGTAAATAAAAACCACTTAAACTAAAGGCTTCTTTGTGCCCTGTAGACATTCTCTGACTCTATGAATAAGTTAACATTAACTGCTTGGCAAAACAACAGAATCCACTTTTGCATCATTTTAGATTGATTCCCAAGTGACTTACACTTAAAAAAACAAATCTACATATTCACGTTTTCTGATATCCAGTAGTCTTGGATGTAAGTTGCAATATCAGACACAAATAGTTTCAGTAAATTGAAAATGAAACAGTTTGCATTTTTTTGCACTAACATAACAGGTCCTGAGACAATGCAAGGAGCTCATGTGAACATAGTTCTTATTGAAAAGCAATTATTTGTCCATGTCTGATGCATAAAAAAGAGATAATGCATTTTGGAAAAAAAGTCATATCGTAAGAAATTTTTTATGGCAACTCCTCAACTGAGTGACTTTTAGAATTTACTTTGGTATCCTCAAGATAAACTTCCCAGCCTGTTACTGGAATTTTTAATTTATTTCATTGAGATGGTCCACATATTCTTAATATCTCTTACCACTCATTGATGACCGCATCCATTACTTAGCTAAACCAATGATAGATCTTCCCACTTCCATATTCCTGTTGCAAGCCTATTGGGAAATTGTACACTTACAGTGCCCACCAGTCCACAACATCTCATTCATTAAAAAAAGTTATTGTGCTGAGATTGCACAAGCTAAAAAAATTGCACTCATGAAAAGCAATATGGAAATTCAAAGGCAAAAGACCTGCGCTTCTTTTTCTTATTTTAAAGGTAAAATGAAGAGGGAGGAAAACTTGCCTTGTTAAGTAGCACCGAAGCATTGGCAGAAACAGCATTAGGCTTGACATTTCATAGATTGGCAGAAACCCCTTGAAAGTAACATTAATGTCTTTTCTCCAGTGGTCCCACCACGCTAATAACGGCAACTTGGTTGAACCACTGTGCAATTTCATTGGAAACACAACTGACTAACATGCTTGCCAATAAATCGCCCATTTGAGGGGAACAGTTTTCCAATAATCTTTTCTGAATGAAGCCCCTGAAGTGAATCAATGATGCAATATTTAAAATTCTATGACAGAAACTGAACCAAAATTACAGCACCAGGGACCCGGGTTCGATTCCAGCCTTGGGGGACTGTCTGTGTGGAGTTTGCACGTTCTCCCCGTGTCTGTGTGGGTTTTCTCCGGGTGCTGTGGTTTCCTCCCACAGTCCAAAGATGCGCAGGTTAGGTGGATTGGCCATGCTAAATTGCCCATAGTGTCCAGGGATGTGTAGGTTAGGTGGGTTAGACATGGGAAATTATGGGAATGGGTCTGGGTGGGATGCTCTTCGGAGGGGCATTGTGGACCTGTTGGGCCATAGGGCCTGTTTCCACACTGTAGGGATTCAATGATTCTATGATTCATTCATGGGATGCTGGTGTCACTGGCAAGGTCAGCATTTGTTGCCCATCCATAATTAGCCTTGAACTGAATGGCTTGCTCGGCATTTTCAGAAGGTACCTAAGTATCAACCACGTTGCTGTAGGTCTGGGGTCATTTGTAGGTAACACCAGGGAAAGATGGCAGATTTCTGTCACACGTGGACACTGGTGAGCCAGACTCTTTCCTGATAACTGATGATCGTTGCCATGGTCACCTGAACTGATACTAACTTTGTACTCCAGTTTCATTATTTCAATTTAACTTTCACCAGCTGTTATCCTGGAAATCTCATGTCTTTGGCATATTAATTCAGACCTTGGGATCGCTCGTGCATTACCAATGTATTCCTGGATCTGATGCATTAGGAGATTACAACACTTTGCTAAGTATTGTTTAACTGTTGCAGCTTAATAGTGCATTTCAATCTGGTGTTTGTTTATGTCACAATAAAATTAAGAGAACCTTGTGCAGTGAACTATACAAAGCAGACTGCTTGGTTACTACTAACTTGTCTGGAATTCGAATATTATATTCACGATAGTGATTGATGATGAATCGTGTCTTTTGCTGTAGCTGTTGAATGTAATCCTGGCAGTTATAATCACTGTGGAAATGTCAATCACCACATAGCACTCCCAGGGCTGTCAGAATCAAATTGGAATAACAATTTGGGATGGCAAATCCTCAGCAGTAACAGTTAGAGATTGAGCACAATCCTGTTATATGTCAGAAAGAAAAATAAAATTATATATACTGAGCGTTTCCCACACCATGATCAGACTTTCCCTAGAGATGAGAAACACAGCCTAACTGCTCACTGAGGAAGACCTGGTGGCCAGACTGTCTGATAACTACATTCACAGTCACTTAGAGAGAATTGTGTTTGCCAATGTTTTGTTTTGTTTACTCAGGTTGAATAGTCAGTTTATTTGAATGAGTCAACACACTACAGATTCTGATTTATGCATTTGATTTCATTTCCCACACAATTAAAAGTAATAGGTGGAAATTGCACAATGCCCCCCACTGTTGCATTCTTCCATTTATCACAAATGTACTAATGATAAAACACGGACTGACAAAACAAGCTTATGTTTGAAGCTAAGAATTGGGAGGTGATGTAAAATTGTCTGGCCTGTAGGATTGCTGTGGAGTTCTGTCTAAAGAGTGTATGGAACTATACATCACATTCTGTGGGTGGTGTTGAACAACAGTTTTAGACATGCCCCCTTAAGGATATATCTACATCACAACTCCTTTCTACCAGTCCAAACTGTCCAAAGGCATTGATCCTTGAATCTGAGAATGAAAGCTAGAGGATTACATCCTTTGGCCTTACTTAAATATTTAAGGCCAGGAGCTAGTATAGGGATTATTGGTGACAGAATGCAGTTTTAGGCCCATGTACCTCACCAACAGGGAGCATCACTTAAACGTTATAAGGACTGGGGAGGATTGAGTTGATCAAAGCATTACCATGAATGGAAGTACTATAGGGGTGGAAGAAGAACATCATTTTTAAAAGTGTTTGAATCATCTTTAAGGTGATGGTCACTGATTAGGCCATTACCACTTCACAAAACCCTGCCCAAATTAATTCATGAGCCTTTTTAAAGATATTAAGATGCAATTAAAATGCAAAAAGGCAATTGTCCCCACTAGGTGGCTTTTCTAGACCTCTGGAAAATAGCTCACACTGATTGCAAGTGTGCCTTGAGATTTACAGGTTCTGTCACCAATTTCTCCCTGTAAAGTGGGACCAGTGATGACCAACTTCTACCCCAAAAATCACCAGCAAATTGAAGAGATGGATTAAAGTCACAACGCTGTTTCTCCCAGGGTCTCCCAAACTGATTCTCTGCTGAAACGGAGGTGAGAAATTGGGAGAAGTCCAACATAAAGGTGAAGGAAGGGGTGTAAGCAGAATGAAGACATAATTGCTCCTGTTATCAGCCATGTTACTTTTGAGAGCGTTTATAATGTCGACAGACACAACAAAAGTAATTATTCACTCACTGTTCAGATTTAGAGGGAGCTTCAGGCATTATCTGTCTATAGCATAACCTGATTGATAGCAGTTGATGCTTATACAGCTTATTGTGTCAAGTATTAATCGCACCCTCTCTCCTGGTTGTGATCCTGCATTGACAGAGAAAATGAAAAGTAAAGGACATGTTCACAACTAAAACACACACTGTACTGAACTCTTCCATCTTTTTCTTTATCTTCTATATTTCTTTTCATCTTCTAACTTTATCCTTGATTCAGAAACCTGTAACTTAAAAAGATGATGAATTTGTCATGTAAGACTCTCTTTCAGCCTATACTTTTTCACAGGATGTGGACATCACTGACAAGGCCAGCCATTTCCTAATGCACTTGAACTGAGTGGCTTTCCTAGGTCATTTGAGAGAACAGCTAAGAGTCCACCACATTGCTGTAGGTCAGATCAGGTAAGGTTGGCAGATTTCCTTCCCTAAATGACATTAATGTTCCAGATGGGTTTTTAGAAATATCTATGATAGCTTCACGGTCTCTCTTACTGAGATTAACTTTATTTTCCAGATTCTATTAATTGTGCCTAAATTCCACTAGCTGGCACTACACACCGTTTATATGATCTCACAATGATTGATGCAAATAAAAGAAAATCCTCATTATACAATGCGTCATTGCACTTAATGATATAGAATTTATTATACTGAAATGAACCATTTGGCCAAACTGGTCCGTGTCAATGGTAATGATCCACTCCTTGTATCCATCAAAGCTAAGCAAAAATAACTTACAAAATGATTCAAGGAATGAGGGTCTTCAGTTTTGAAACAAAACTTGAGAAATTGAAATTAAAGGCTGAGAAGAGACTGAATGGAAGAGTTCATAGTCATAAGACAGCAAGATAAATACATAGCAAGAAACTGTCTCTATTGTCAGAGTCCAGAAACAAAAATCACAGATATAAAGGGTTTGAAAAAGAAGAATGTCAACATATGAACAAGGAACTTAGGAGGCTATTCTGCTGTTTGAACTATTCCACCATTTAATAAGATCATGGCTGATCTGATTTTAACCTCAATTCTGCATTCTTGCATACACTCAATAATCTAGCATAGCCTTGGAAATTAAGAAGCTATCTACTTTTGCCTTTAAAAGATTTAAAAATTCTGCATCTACTGCCTTTTGATGAAAAGAATTCCAAGGCTAACAACAGTCTGAGAGATCCCTTTTCCCCATCTCTGTCTTAAATGGGCACCCTTTATTTTTAGACAATGACCCCTTGTTCTATATTCTCCCACAGAGGAAACATCCTTTCAACATCCATCTGTTCCAGTCTGCTAAGGATCTTATATATTTCAATGAGGTTACACCTGAGCTCGAGAGGATACAGGCCTAGCCTGTCTAGTCTTTCCTCGTAAGGTAATATACTTATTCCAGGTATTAGTCTAATAAACCTTCTTTGAACTGTTTCCAATGCATGAACATCCTCTGTATATTGAGTGACCAGTACTGTACACATTATTTCCGATGTGGTCTCATCCATATCCTGTTTAATTGAGGCATAATCTTCCTACTCTTGCATTTAATTCCTTCTACAATAAAACATAATATCCCATTAACTTCCTTGCTGTACCTGCATACTTAACTTCAGCGATCATGCACTCGGACACTCATATCTGTCTGCATCTCAAAGCTCTGCAAATTCCCTGCATTTAGATAATATGCTTTATTTTTAATTCTATTTTTAGAATGGGCAATTTTCCAACATTGTACTTCATTTGCTAGATCTTTGTCCGTTCACGTAACCCATCTCTATCCTTTGTCAGCTCCTTATGTCTTCTTCACAACTCATTTTCTTACCTATCTTTGTGTGAACAGCAAAGTTAGCTACTATACCTTTGATCCCTTCATCCAGATCATTTACATAGATTGTAAAGAGTTGAGTACCCAGTACTAATCCCTGTGGCACATCACATGTGATATCTTGCTATCTTGAAAAGACCCTACTCTCTGTTTCCTGCTAGCCAGCCATTCTTCTATCGATGCAAATAAGTTACTGTCGCTACTAGAAATTATCTACAAAGTTTTATTTTCTGCAATAACCTTTGATATGGCACCTTATCAAATGCCTTCTGGAAATCTAACTGTAGTATAACCAATGGTTCCTCCTTACCTACAGCATAAGTTACTTCCTCAAAGAAATTCAATAAATTTGTGAAATGATTTCTCTTTGACAAAGCCATGTTGGCTTTGCCTGATTGCCTTGAAGTTATCCACATGCACTGTTATAATGTCTTTAATTATAGCTTCAAACATCTTACCAATGACAGTTGCTAAGCTAATTAACCCGTACCTTCCTGCTTTCTGCCTTCCTCCCTCTCAACAGCTTGACGAGTTAAAATGTTTTATGCAACATATGGTAAGGATTTGGAGTATATTGCCTGAAAGAGAGGTGGAGGCAGTTTCAATTGTAGGTTTCAAAAGGAAATTGCTTTAGCACCTGAAGAAAGAAAAATGCAGGACTAATGGAAAGGGCAGGCAAGTGGGACTGGATAAATTTCCCTTGCAGAGAACCATCATAAGCTTGCAGGGATGAATAACATTTACCCATGCTACAATGATACAATGATTCACAAAGCGTAGCCTTCTGTTTCTGTCTCATTTATTTGTTTACCTAACGTCCTCCAAATGTGTTTAGCCACTCTCTGGTTGGAATGCTTTCTCTTCAATTTCCAAATGGACAAATTGGTCACGATTAAAAGCTTATTTTGGCCGTTGATGAAAGATCTGAAAAACTCTGTTTCTCCCTCCATAGGTAAAAATGTCAGACCCACTGAGCATTTCCAGCATTTTCTGACTTTATTTCAGACTTTTAACATTTGAAGTGTTTCATTTTTGAATTATTATTAGTACCTGATGTTCAAATTACCTTGAATAACTGAGCAGGATAGATATAATGTGGATCTGAAATATAAGGCAGATAACAGATGACAACTGTTGAACTATGCTGGAGATTTGCCTTGCAGTCACAATTTATAGTGTCTGGGAAGTTGTTTGTGACAGAAAAGTGAAGCCAGGAAAACAAATTAAGAGAATTTGTGACAGGTCTACACGCCTTTGAAGAACAGCCTTTGGTTATGAACTTGTATGTTTCATTTTCACAGCTAAACTGAAAGTTGCACACACTGATCCCAGTTGGCATTCTATTGATTTTGCATGACATTGAGTTAAAAAAGAAAAAAAAAATCAAATTTCTGATATTTCACCTTGATCCCCAGAGCTTTTCCAAGAATCTATTTTTTAATACAAAGATGCACTTTGTTGTGTCTTTGATTCGAAAAGAAGGCTGATCTGGTCAGTCTGAAGGACAACATTTTTCAATCAATCAGTTATCTTACTTTGTTCAATCTCCTGAAGCACAGCTCATTATTACCCCTCAATTGGAACTCTGTTGCTGGGCAAAATATGGAGTAGAATCGGAAAGTCACTGTATGTTGGAGGACATCAAGGTCATTGATAAAGCAGCTGAAGATACTTGGGCATAAAACACAAACCTGAGGAACTCCTGCAGCAATGTTCTGGGGCTGACATGATTAACCTCCAGTAACAATATCTATTTTAGACTCTATTCAAACACATGATAGACTTGGTGAAATTCCACCAAGGTCTCTCCATGAAACGTAGTACAAAGTCTTATAGATACAATTGTCATTGACTGTCTTAACATTTACATCACATGCCCTTATCAATGAACTGTACCAGTCATACAGATGTCCCTTTTCAGGGTCTCATTAAGCCTGCAAAGCATTGTTATCAAGCAGCTCTGGATCCAACTCAGGTCTGTTCCCTCATCATCTTAAGGGTGTTGTTCATTCTTGTGAAGGAAATTGCATTTTATACCTTGCATTCTTAGCTAGATTCCCACAGGAATGCAAATATTTCTACAATATCGGTTACATTTTCCATCATGCTTTGAGAAAGTGCTCATAGCTATATTTATCTACTTTAAGCTGTTAGTGTGCATTTAAATACATTACTGACGGAGCCCTGGCTCAGTACTTGGTGAATTTCAAATGTTTTTGATGCAGCTGCCTCAGGATTTCTTACCCATTACTAAGTATTTTACCCAAATTTGTAAAATCCTTTCACTGCTCAATATATGCTTTCATGGCTTAACCTGCTGGATCTTAGGGCTAGACAATCTGAAACACAATACCGACAGATTTGATAAATGTATCATCCCTTAACAGCTCCTGTTAGATATAGTTGATCTAATCAGGATTTTTTGCCACTGTGTTGCCATTTGCTAAGTTTTCTCTTTTGTGTATTCACGGGGCAGCATTTATTGCCCACTCTTGCAGCAACATTTCTTATATGACCAGTCCACTTCTGTTTCAGATTTCTGGTTACCTTCAGGTTGTGGATATTAGGGGATACGGTGATCGTGGTGCCATGGAATGTCAAGCATTGATGGTTAGATTCTCCCTTTCAGAGATGGTCATTGTCTGGCATTTGTGGGGCATAAATATTTCTTACCACTTGTTGGTCCAAGCCTAAATGTTATCCAGGTCTTGCTGCCTTTGAACATGACTGCTTCATTACCTGATGTTTGCTGAACATTGTATAATCATCAGTGAATATTTCCACTTGTGAACTTATGATGGAGGGAAGGCCATTGATGAAGCAGCTGAACATCATTGGGCCAAGGATAGTATCCTGAGGAACTCCTGCAGAGATGTCCTGGAGCTGAGATGACTGACCTCCAACAACCATAACCGCCTTCCTTTCTATCAGTTAAGACTCCAACCAGTGACAGCTTTCTCCCTGAGACCCATTGATTCCAGTTTTGCAAAGGTTCCTTGATGCCACATTCGATCAAATGCAGCCTTGATGTCAAGGGCTGTCACTGTCACCTCACCTCACCTCTGAAATTCAGCTCTTTTGTCCATGTTTGAACCAAGGCAGTAATGACGTCAGGAGTAGAGTGGCCCTGGCAGAATCCAAATGCAGCATCAGTGGAGAGGTTATTACTGATCATGAACTGCTTAATAACACTGTTGATGCCCCCTTCCATCACTTTAGTGATAATTAACAATAGAGGTTAACAATTAACAATTAACAGTTGAATGGGTTAGAGTTGTCCCTTTTTTGCTGTACAGGGCATATCTGGGTAATTTTGCATATTGTTAGGTAGATGCCAATGTTATAGTGGGACTAGAACAGCTTTGCTTCGGATGCAGAAATTTGCAGCTCTTATCTTCAGTACTACTGCTGAAATATTGTCAGGGCCCATAATCTTTTCAGAATCCAGTGTTTCCAACCATCTCTTGTTATCGTGTGGAGTGAATCAAATTGGCTGAAGATTGGTACCTGATGCTGGGGGTCACTGGAGGAGGCCAAGATACACCATCCATTCGGCACATCTGGCTGAAGATTGTTGTGACTAAATAAAAACCAAAAGAACTGCGGATACTGTAAATCATGGAACAAAATCAAAGTTGCTGGAAAAGCTCAGCAGGTCTGGCAGCATCTGTGAAGGAGAAAACAGAGTTAGTGTTTCGGGTCCCGGTGACCCTTCCTCAGAACTGGTAGTGGCTGGGAAAACGTCAGTTTATATGCAGAAAATAGGGAGGTGGGTGGGGTAGGGAGTAAACGATAGGATGGAGCCCGAAGAGAGAGAAAGACAGTTGGACAGACAAAGGAGTTGCTAACGATCAGGCTGGGAAGGTGAATAGTTGTTAATGGGGACTGTTAGTGACTAACAACAGGGGGTGTGTAGTGGCAGGCTATGTGGTAACAAGGCCTGGTGTGTGGGATGGGGGGCTGGGACTTTGGAGAGTTTAGGCCCTAAAATTATTGAACTCAATATTGAGTCCGGAGGGCTGTAGAGTCCCCAAGCGGAAATGAGATGTTGTTCATATCTTTATTGAATTCAAATTCACTATCTGCCTTGATGGGATTTGAACCTGGATCACCAGAACATTATCTAGGTACCTATATTAATAATCTAGCGATAATGCCACCAGACTATTACTTTCTTAATCAAACCATCCCAGAACCTTGTAAATTTTGGAAAACTGAAACCAATGCATCAACTATCTCACCAACCACTTCTGTTCAGACTTCAAGATGAAAAGCATCAGGACCCAGGGACTTGTCAACCTGCAGCATGGATTTGTGAGGGGTAGATCATGCCTCACAAACCTTGTTGAATTCTTTGAAGAGGTGACCAAACACATGGAGGAAGATAGAGCAGTGGATGTGGTATACATGGATTTAAATAAGGTGTTTGATAAGGTTCCCCATGGTAGGCTCATGCAGAAAGTAAGGAGGCATGGGATAGGGGGAAATGTGGCAGATTGGATTCAGAATTGGCTGACCCTTAGAAGACAAAGAGTGGTAGTGGATGGAAAATATTAAAAAACACGGTGCTCAATTACGAATGGTGTATCACAAGGATCTGTTCTGGGCCCTCTTCTATTTGTGATTTTTGTAAATGATGTAGGAGTGGAAGGGTGGATTAGTAAGTTTGCAAACGATACAAAGGTGGGTCGAGTTGTGAATAGTGCGGAGGGCTATTCTAGTTTACAAAGGGAGATTGATAGGATGCAGAGCTGGGCTGAGAAGTGGTAGATGGAGTTTAATCCTGAAAAGTGCGAGATGATTCATTTTGGAAGGACAAATTTGAAAGCAGAATACAGGGTTAACGGAAAGATTCTTGGCAGTGTGGAGGAGCAGAGGGATCTTGGGGTTCATGTCCACAGTTCCCTGAAAGCTGCCACCCAGGTGGATAGAGTCGTTAAGAAGGCGTATGGTGTATTAGCTTTCATTAATAGGGGTGTTGAGTTCAAGAGCCGTGAGGTTATGCTCCAGCTATACAAAAGCCTGGTTTGGCCACATCTGGAGTATTGTGTCCAGTTCTGGTCGCCTCATTACAGGAAAAATGTGGAAGCATTGGAAAAGGTGCAGAGGAGATTTACCAGGATGTTGCCTGGAATGGAGGGAAGGTCTTAAGAGGAAAGGTTGAGAGAGCTAGGGCTTTTCTCTTTAGAATGATGAACGATGAGAGGTGACTTGATAGAGGTGTACAAAATGATCAAGAGGTATAAATAGAATGGATGGCCAGAGACTTTTTCCTAGGGTGGAGGTAGCTATTACAAGGGGACAGAGTTTTAAAGTGAGTGGAGGTAGATATAGAGGAGACGTCAGAGGTAGGTTCTTTACTCAGAGAGTGGTGGGAATGCATTGCCGGAGAGGGTAGTGGAGTCGGCCTCATTAGGGGCATTTAAGCAGCTATTAGATAGGCATATGGATGATAGTATAAGATAGGGGTGGAGGTTAGATAGACCTTAGGCTTAGGGTAAAAGTTTGGCATAACATCGTGGGCCGAAGGGCCTGTACTGTGCTGTACAGTTCTATGTTCTATGTTCTAAATAGCTCTCTGGTGACTGTAATTTTCTTGAGTTTTACCATCTTTTCCATTTCCTGATTGACAACTGTTTTTTGGGATGTTATTTACATCTTCCATAGTTAGTACACAATACCAGTTCAATTCTTCTGTCACATTATTATTTTCCATTATCAGCTCTCCAGGCTCACTTCCTAAAGGATAAAAACTTTGTTAACTCTTTCCTTTTTTAAATGATTTAGAAACTCTTTCTGTCAGTCTTTATATTTTTAGCTTGCTTTCTCCCATACTCTGATTTTCTCTACTTATTAATCTTTTAGTCTTGGTTTTTATGTATATTCTGTGTGATCTTCAAACTGATGGATCTTGCTGCATCAGATTACAATGCAGTACAGCAATCTCTTCAGATGTATATGCTTGTCATTATTTGAACTTAGCAATAATTGATGATAATCAAAATGGTATCTTTAGATGAATAATTTCAGTTTTCCTGATACGTTCTGAAATCATGAAATATTGGTGGAAAATTTCTTTACTCTGAACACCAGCTAGTGAACTAGGAGAAATTAATATCTCCAATACTTGTAAACTACAGCTAATTAGAAAACAGTTTGGCAAAGCTCATGAAATTCATAGGTTCACCACTTGATAAACATGGAATTTTAAAGAAGGAAAGTGCTGCATTTTTGTTGTGTTTTCATGACAGCTGGATATTCCAAAACATTTTACGGCCCAATAAAGTAATTTTGAAGTATAGTCCCTTGGCAACCAATTTGCACAAAACCAGTAATGTGCTAATAACCAGATAACCTGTTTTTTCTGATTGTGACTGAGGAGTAGATATTGGACAGGACATGCCGCCAATAACTCTTCTTCAAAATAGTCCTACATCAACCCAAACCTCAGTTTAACATCTCATCTGAAATATAGCACTTCAAACAATGCAGCAGCCTCTCCTTACTGCACAGGTTTGATAGTTTTATGTTCAGGTCCTTGACTGTAGATTAAACACAGAACTTTGAAATTTAGAGATAAGCATGCCACAAAGAGAACCACAACTGACAGTTTACACAAGGAAGTATTGAATGAAAAAGGCTGTTCAACCCATCAAACTGGACTCTTTCTCAGTCTTGTCTATTCTGCCCCATACCCATATACATTAATCCTCTAAATAAAAGCAAACAGATATTGGGCATCTGAAATAAAAATAAAATGTGCTGGAGAAACTCAGAGGGTCTGGCAGAGGGTCTGATTATCATCTGTGGAGACAGAGCAAAGTTAACATTTTGAATCTGATATGACTCTTATTTGGAACTGAAGGGGGTTGGAAAATTATGCTTTTTATGCTCTTTACATAGAGGGAGGAGGTGCGATTGGAACAGATGGTGAGAGTGCCCAGAGCAAATATAAAGGGAGTGTGAATGGTAGTAGAGGAGGGTAAAGATGAAAAAATGGATTAATACAGTTTCGAATAGTTGAAAATAAGCCAGTGCTGTTGAGAGCAAACCCATGCAAATATGGCATGGATGGGAGAAAGGGAATGTAATCAAAAGAGAGAACTATGTTCATACTCTGAAATTGTTGAACTCAAAGATGAGCGCTGAAGTGCCAAAATAGAAAATAAGGTGCTGTTCCTCCAGCTTGCATTGACATTCACTGTAAAACTGCAGCAGACCAAGGACAAAAATGTTAGTATGAGAGCAAGACAGATGCATTGAAATAGAAAGCAACTGGCAGATGAAGGTGTTCTGGAGAGTGGTTACTAAATATGAGTAAACCATTACTTCTCATGAAAAGTGCATTTGAGAATTTTGACATGAGTAGGGAGGAGGTAAAAGGGAAAGTGTTACTCTTTCTGTAATTGTATGGGAAGGTGCCATGGACAGAGTGGGGAATTGTTAGGATTGATAGAGGAGTGAAACGGGATGTCACTAATGGAATTGTCCCTGCAGCATGCTGGCAAGGGATTGGAGGGGAAAAAATGTTCTGTAGTAGCATCCTTCTGGAGGTGGCAGAAGTAGCAGAAGATGATCATTTGTATGTGGAGGAGGCTGTGGGGTAGTAAGTGGGAAGAAGGGGAATGCTATGGGAAAGAGGAGAAAAAGTGAGAGCACAAATACAGGAAATGGACCAGACATGAAGGAGAGGACTGTACATCACAGTAAGGATTAAGGAGAATCCTTGTTTGAGGAAAAAAGGAGACCATGTCTGCAGTAACCTGAGAAAGGTGGAACAGGTGTGATAAAGATGGAGAACCTCCTAGGGGAATGGAACAGAATCCTTGCAGGGAGCAGCATGTGAGGATGTATAGTTGAGATAACTGTGGGAGTAAGTGGGCTTGTAATGGATATTGGTCGACAGTGTTATGGATCAGACAAAACTCCCTGAAAATATTTTAAGAAGATGGCTTAGACTCCAAATTTTTTTCTTATTTTTAAAGGCAGATGCAAGGTGCAGTGTTCTGAATGCAATTTGTAAGACTATCAGGCTTGAAGTAAAACATAATTTATTCTTAGATTATAGTTAAAATGCAAACAAAAGAAAGAATAATTGGGATAACTTAACTCTAACTTAACTGAACAGAATGATAGATAATTTAACTACTAAACAGCAACTGTTCCAACATAATAACATTCCATAAATACACTCCTGGCAAAGGAAAATTCAGTAAAGTAGATTTTCTCACATGGAACTCTCCAGCCCAGGAGGAAAGAACATCAAGAGAAAACTCTGAGACAGAGAACTCAAGCATTTTGCTGTAGCAGGGAGAGATGTATAGCAGCTTCCAAACCCTAACAGCTGCTGAAAGTCAAACTAAAATCCTGGTTTTGTAGGAGATTGAACCCACCCATTCAGGCTGCTTCTATTGTTCTACTTTAAAAAAAAAAGGCCTCACAAGCTGTTCACTCTATTAGCTTAGAACAGAAAGCTCATTACCACTGCCTCAACATCACTTCATAAATATAACCAGGACAAAATCCACCTCTTAAAGCCATATTAATGTCACAGCAGCCTATCCCCAGAAATGGAAACAGAGACTTCAAGGAAGGGAAAATTAAACTCAGATATGAACCAGGTGAAGGTAAGTAAAGGACAGAAATTGAAAGTAATTTTTTTAAAAAATTCTGGACAGGAGAAAGAAGCATCACTGATTATATCATTGGTGACTAGAGAAGGAATTGTGGGATGTGACCTGAGTAGAACTGAAATAAGGAACACACATCTCACAAAAAGACAGATCTAACTGGAATCCTTCTGTCATGGACACTTCCTGCCAAAGTGAAGAATAACAGAATGAAAGACATTTACCTGATGTTAACATCAGATCCTGCACTCGGAATTCCTAAAATCAAGAATAGTTTCCTTTTGTGAAAATCTTTACCACAGGCAAATTCCAGAATGAAAGATGTTTTGCTCTGAGCAGGAATTGCAACAAAACCTCAAGCATTTTCTTTGCAAATGAGTCCATGAGTTCATGATACCTAACACTCATTCTGTCCTTTAGTTTACCAGAAGGAGTAATGTCAGATTGACACTCCCTTATTTCTTCAAAACTCTGGACTTGTAATTTGCCATCAAACCAGTAGGGGATGTATCGAGATATTTGTTTGATCTTTGGAATTGTTGTTCAATTATTAATGCACTTCAATGAAATGAGCTTCTAATTGAAATTAATGCACCAATTGAAGTAAGTCATACAGATCTGTAAGTACAAGATGAATCCGATATTGGCCAATATTATCTTTCCAGATTGCATTATGTGCCAAAATAATCCATCTGTGGATCTTTCCCTCAACAATGGCAATGGCTTGGCTGAATGTATAGCTGCATGTCCAATGCAGCTGACTTTATCCCACTTTCCAGACAGAAACTGGGAGATTTAGCAGGTAAAAGTGTGT
Source organism: Rhincodon typus (assembly GCF_021869965.1). Classification (NCBI taxonomy): domain Eukaryota; kingdom Metazoa; phylum Chordata; class Chondrichthyes; order Orectolobiformes; family Rhincodontidae; genus Rhincodon; species Rhincodon typus. Next base: position 103,466,917 of record NC_063335.1, on the reverse strand, counting down.
GTGTTGTGTCTCTGCATGGAATCAGACCCTTTCCCTCTGACAAAACCTTGATAGGGCCAGTAAATGAATGAGACTCTTACCTATAATATAGGTGGCAGCTTCAGGATTTTATAATAATCAGGGTCCAATGTTGGCCTGGATATTCCAATGGCCAGATAACCACTGGAGCAGGACTTTGTGGAATCCAAGATGCAGCATAATCCGGGGAAGTGTCACGTAAGGTGAAGATTCCAAATGGGCAATTCTCCTGCGTCCTGAACACTCCAAGAAAGCCCTTAATGTCAGAGTATTTGGAGGTTTCAGCTTCACATAAAATAACAGTTATCCAGAAAAGATTGGACAATTAAAAACCTAGTCTAACTCCTGGGTAACTATACCTCAACCCACAACATAACACATAGCCACCCTCAGCTCCAACTAGACCTTCTCTGACTCCAGCCCTGACTAACAACCCTCCTCCATTTATATCACTGGTTCTGACACTCTCCCAGCCAGCACTGAAATCCCTTCACTGCTGTTGCCACCAACTGGCTCTGACACACCCATTCCCTGCTTAACCTAGGTACTCCATCACCGACCTGGCACCCTACCCCACTGGAAGCCTAATACATAACCCATAACTACCACACTAGCCCAACTCTCATCTTACACACTTCGTCTTTCACAGCAGCTGCCAAAATACCTGGTTATGCTGCTGGGTATTTTAAACTCAGAGTACAGCTAACAGATTGATGCCAAAGAGGATATGGTTTGACTTCCCTCAACTATCTTGCAATACATAGGAACTGTGTTGATTTAAGCTATGATGCACATTCCTGAAGTAGTTGGTATTGGAATTCCTGGCTAGAAATGTCGAGTTCACTCCTAAGAGGCAAGAAAATGAGTGACAATCCGACAGTGACTGTCACTCCTTGGAATATTTGAGTTCTATGTCAATAGGTTCTGGAAAGAATTGTAACTGGATCCTGAATGTGGAAGTCAATGAATGCAGCTTCCTATCAATGAGTAAATTTGCTAAGTAGTTGGCAAGCATTGATAAAGGTCATGGGAACTGGAGCCAGGGAAACCCAGGCAGCAAGGAAACTCAGAGATCTATCAAAGACTCATTTTGCGGAATCTGGAGGAACCTTGTTGCATAAAAGAAATCTGAGAAACTACATTATTTACATAGCCTGTAGATAGATTGCACTGAAAGGATACATTCGCAAATAAAATGTCAATGTGTCCCATTTATATCACTGGATCTCATTGACAGCCTACACTTTTCTAAGCTGTGTTTCAACTTCATTCATTAAATTTGAGAGCTTCAGTACTCACATCCTAATCTTAGTGAAAGATCTCAGCCCCTAGTGGATATCTTGAATCAATCTACTTGGACATGTTGTGAGACATTTCCAGCCCAGGTGGGTCTTGAACCTGGGCCTTCTACATTGCTTTGTATAGTCTGCTCCTGTTTCCTGACATTTTCAAGGAGAGTTGGCATTAGAACCTTGGGAAAGACATTACACGATTGAATATTTTGGTCCTGACATCAATTTTAAGCCTTTTTCATCATGAATCAAAGGAAAGCAAATCTATACTTCAGGACTTAAACCAAGAAGAAATGCTTACAACCAATGAATTTGTGCCTAATCTATTCCTGAGCCAGTGTTGTACTTGTAGATGGTCCAATTGTAGGATATCCCACTATTTTCAGTTACCAATTCATAATACAAGTGTCCTCAAAATAAAACTTCTAGCAATAGTGTTGCCAATTCTGAATAATACTCACTGAACTCCCTGATGGATACAATAGCGTTGAATGATGCATTTATTTTACAATCAGACTGTCTTCCAACCTGCGTGTACTCCCAATACTATTACTACTCAACAACAAATAGAAAGTGATCACTATGTCTTGCTCAACCGATGCCAGCAGAGATGGAATAAATTGTGAAGAAAAACTGAAGTTGCTGGGAAAGCTCAGCAGGGCTGGCAGTGTCTGTGAAGAAAAAAATCAGAGTTAACATTTTGGGTCTGGTGACTCCTCCTCAGAACATTCTACCGAAATGTTAACTCTGATTATTTTCTTCACAGATGCTGCCAGACCTGCTGAGCTTTTCCGGCAACTTCTGTTTTATTTTCCTGATTTACAGTTCTTTCAGTTTTAATTATGGAATAATTTGTTATTTGTTGCCTTGTGAGATCCACTGCAGCAGTGTTTTCAAAGTGACTGACATTCCTGGACAAGAATGACCATTGACATTCAACATTATTAATCATAAATAAACTCTAAGATGATTCTGAGATATGCAGAAGGTGTAACAATCTTTGAAACATTTTCTTTCCTTTTTCGGCAGGCAAGATCACCTTTCCAGATTCTGTGCTGCCCCTATCAGTTCAACAACACCTGCTGTATTCAATGAAAAATAGCAAGATACAATCTGAGTTTATCTCAAGGAGGTGGGGAAGAGCTTCCAAAAGACAAAGGCACTTCTACAACTTCTGGAGATTGACTCTATTGACCTTTGCATGTATCTGCCGCTGTGTACTAGCCTTTCTAGGTGCAGAAAAAATAATATTGATGTAACTTTATCTGCTTGTATTATTGCTGGACAGTAATGAATAAGGGAAATCTAAGTTCATGCTGTATAAGTTTTCCTACCAGAAAATTGTGAAAATCATGCATCTAAATCTCTGATTGTTAGTTATGCTCTGCAGAACAACAAACTCATAACAGTTACCGTTTTGTGTTGGCACTTGAAATAAAATCCTTGAGATTATTAACGTGAAAAGAACTGAATTTGAGGAAATGGGTTGAATTCTTCCAGCATTGCTTTAAAGCAGTAAGCATGCGATGCCTCTAGGCTAGCATTTTCCCAGATAGATCTGCATAAATTATTGAGGATGAGGTACAATCGGAGATAAATAAGGAATAGGTGAGAGTTTGAGGGCGAGGATATTTTGAAAGGGTTTTGCTGAAATTTAAAGGGATGAGAGCACTTCATGGTGAGCAGTTGCATTTTGTTTTACTCTTTTCATGTGATTTGGCATCAGAGGCAAAGTCAGCATTTACTGCTCATCCCTAATTGCCCTTCCAGAGGGCAGTTAAGAGTCAACTACACTGCGGGTCAGACCAAATAAGGATAGCAGATTTCTTTCCCTATAGGATATGAGTGAACCAGATATGTTTGCTATAACACTCATCAATAATTGCCAAGGTCACCGTTACTGAGATTCTCTTACTGTTAAAAATTTAACTATTGAATTCAAAGCCCATCAGCTGCTAGGGTCAAATTTGAACTGATGCTGCCTGAGAAGTAGCCTGGGGAACTGGATGACTAACCCAATGACATTAACACCAGGCTAGCATCACCCCTTAATTGGGAACTAAATTGTTGCAGTGATTACAAAGGCAGTGCAAGGTTTTGGAATTGGCTGATAGGAAACAGTGAAGATACTATTAATTTTGAAGCAGGAATAATGCAAATGATAGAATAAGGAAGCCCATTATATGGTGGTTGAAATGAAGGTACTGCTACACGAAATGGAAGTGAAGAGAAATGCCCTGCTTAGAACTTTATGATACCTCCTCAGAGCCCAGTAAAGAATCATATGTAGCAGGAACTGGGAGATCAATGCCTCCATCAACACGACCAACACTTGTGAAATGGAAGAGGCATGCCTTTCTATTTTCTAACTCCAAGTGTTCAGGTGAAAGATGTGTCTTGGATTCAGCATTCTAACCTATGTTATTGTTATTGAGCTGCATGAACACAACAGCTTCTCATGTCGTTCTGCTCTGTTCTCACTAAAATTTGCCAGCACGGGTGCAACAGAAATATTCTGTCATCAAGTGAGATTGAAGAGGATGAGTCAGAGTGAGCAGGCGAGGAAGAGCAAGAGGTGGAGCATGTACCTCATGACTGAATAGCCAAACATTTCCCAAGGATGGCACCTTGACTTTGGAAAAGCAGTGGGTGTGTTGCACTGCTACTTCAATTCAGTGAGAAAGGAACATTAAATGTCACCAACACATCCAATTGGCATGTAGTAGGCAGCACATCCACAGACTCTGCAGCTGATCTTCATTGTAGCTTTGAAGGGAATGTTAAAGGCTGGTGGTGATCCTGTGTTGTGTTCTTATTGTTGAAAATAGACCACAGGAATACTTTCAGCAGATGACACAGGACCTAGAATCAAGTCTCTCTGAAAACAATCTCTCTCTCAATAATTAGCTGTTACAGGTCTGGTCAATATGATTGGTGGCACAGTGACAACTGCACAACACTGTGCCTGCTGACATCTCTGGAGCACTTACCTTTCTCTTGTAACAATACAACTGTGGCCCGGTGCAACTGAAGGACTTCAAAATTACCCCGACTTCTCATTTCAAATAGTCCTGTCAAGGAGCATGGTACGCATGGCATTTCATTTCATTTCCTGAACTTGAATGAGCATTCAGAGTGGAAAAGGTCACCACATGAACACACTGCTTTTATCATTGATTGGGAGGTGGTATGTGGCGAACTGGGATGACAGTTTGTAATCTTGAAATATTAGAGCAAAGCACTGGCACAAAATACCTCTGAGCAATAAGCTGTGTGCAGAAATTGCCTATCATGGAATCATATTGCGCTTTTGGCTGCTGAATTCCTCAGCCCAGTCTCCTAAAATGGGATCGCTATCAGTGGAAAGTATTAAAGATTGCAGCATAAATGTTCTCACTTTAAGTATATTAGCGATTGTTCTAGAGTTTCCTTATTTTGTGAACCACATTGTTATAATAATGATGGAATTTGGACTTATCAATATGGACTTTTAAAACTTAAAGATTTAGATACAGACTCAGAGGCTTTCCTCTGTCTAGGGACTCCATGGTTAGTTAAAACTGGAATAATTAACTGGAATTGCTTTATGGTTCAAAATGAATTAAAGAAAGATTGATCAAGTTCAAAAGGTAGCTTGGATTATGTTGACATCAGAGTGTTGAATACTATTATGTTCAAGGCATTGATGTGCCTTTTTGGAGATAACAACCAAGTTTCTGATATCAGTTACTTAGCCAGAATATGGAAGACTGATAGAAACTATCATGTTACTTAGGAGCAGAACTAGGCCATTTAGCCCATTGAGTCTGCTCAGTGTAAATTGAGATCATTTCTGATCTGACAATCCTCAACTCCACTTTCCTGCCTTTTCCCTTATATGCCTTGATTCCCTTACTGACTAAACACCTGTCTCACTCAGTCTTAAATATACTTCACAACCCAGCTGCCACAGCCCTCTGCTGTAAAAAATTCCACAGATTCACTACCCTCTGAGAGAAGAAATTCCTCTCCACCTTTGTCAAGTTCCCGAAGAATCTTGTATGTTTCAATAAGGTGTCCTCTCATTCATCAAAACTCATGAGTACAGGCCCAATCGACTCAAACAATCTCCATACATTGGACTAACCTAGTTAACTTCTTCTAGACTGCCTTCAATGCCAATGTGTCTTTCCTTAAACAGGGAGACTATAACTGTTCACAGCTATGGTCTAAATATGCTTTGTTGAGTTTTAGCAAAGTTTCCCTACACACAATTACTTTTGAAATAAAGTCTAACTTCCATGTAACTTCCCTATTACCTGTTGAACCTGTATGCTAGGTTTTGGTGATGCATGTATTAGGATTTCTAAATCCCTCTGTATTTTAGCTTTCTGCAATATGTCTCCATTTGAATGATATTCAGCTCCTCCACTCTTCCTGGCAAAGTACATAATCACACCTTCTCCCACATTATATTCTAACTACCAGGTTTTTTGCTCACTTGCCCAACCTGTCTGTATCCCTCTGTCATACTCACCACTTGCCATCATTTGGTCATCTGCAAACTTGTTTGTAGTAAGTTAATTATCCAAGTAATTAATATATATTCTAAATAAATGTGATCCCTTCAGCATTCCACAAGTTACAGATTGTCATCCTGAAAATATTCACTTTATTCCAATTCCCTGCCTTCTATTAGTGAGCCAATCCTCTACTCATACTAATAAATGATTCACATAAAGTGGGCTCTTATCTTATTAAGTAGGTTAATGTGTGGCACCTTATCAAATGCCTTTTGAAAATACAAATATACATTACATCCACTGCTTCCCCTTTAGCTATCCTGCTTGTTACTTCCTCAAAGAATTCTAACAAATTTGTCAGGCATGATTTTCCCTTTGTGAATCCAAGCTGACTCTGCTTGATCATATTATTTAGTTCCAAGTGATATGCTATTATATCCTTTAAAATAGACTCTAACATTTTCCAATAACAGGCATCAAACCAACTGGCCAAAAATGTTGCTTTTTTTTTGTTTCCTTCCCTTCTTAAACAAAGGTGTTACATAGTGTAGTGATTGGGATGAGTGTCAGGTAGGTCTCATTGAGTATGAGATCCCTGATTGGGTTGTTTACCTGGAGCCAATCAGAGAGCACAGGCTGATAGATGTGAAATGAGTCTCAGGGTCTCCTCATTCTAGGGGCCAACTCTGAGCTAGCTGGTCAGAGTCCATATACTGTGCATATGTAACAAAAGGTGATTTAGTGATGCTGTACTGGCCTCTGTGGAGTTATTTCACATAAGGTGTTTGATTTTGATTTTATTGTCACATGTATCGAAATACAGTGAAAAGCTTTGTTTACGAATGGTACAGGCAGATCATAGCAAGTAAAAGATGCACAGAAGCGTATACAGGTTACATTGCAGGTTACATTACTTAAGGCTAGAGTCCATTCAATAATCTGATAATAGCTGGAAAGAAGCTGTTCCTGAACCTGCTAGTGCCTGTGTTCAGGCTTCTGTATCTTCTGCCTGATGGAAGAGATTGTAGGAGGTCAATACCAGGGTGTGATGGGCCTTTGATGATGTTGGCCTCATTTCCTTGGCAGCGAGCCATGTAAATAGATTCCATTGATGGGAGGTTGGCTTCCATGGTGGTCTGGGCTGTGTACACCACCTTCTGTAGTTTCTTATGGTCCTGGGCAGAGCAGTTGCCAGAACAGGCCGTTATGCACCCGGACAGTTTGCTTTCAATGGTGCATCTGTAGAAGTTGGTGAGGGACCTTATGGACATGCCAAATTTCCTGACCCTCCTTCTTGACTGTCACATTTATATGGGAAGCCCAGGACAGGTCATCGGTTATCATCACTCCGAGGAACTTGATGCTCTGCACTCTCTCAACCTCAGTTCCATTGATGTAGATGGGGGCATGTTCTCCTCCTTTCTTTATGAAGTCAATGATCAGTTCTTTAGTTTTGCCGACATTGAGAGACAGATTGTTTTCACTGCATCACGTCACCAAGCCTTTTACCTCCCTTATGTATTTTGACTCGTCGTTATTAGATATCCATCCCACTACGGTGGTGTTGTTAGCAAACTTCTAGATGGTGTTCCATGTTTTTCAGTCTTGTGGGAATTTCAAGAATCTAAGGGTTATTGGAAGATTACTATCAGTGCATTCATACTCTCTTTAGCTACCTCCTTTAATACCATTGTATACGTCTTAGTCGGCCCAGAAGAATTCGTGAGCCTTTAGCCTTATAAACCTAATACTCTTATGCGGAGATAGTTATTATATTTATTTCCTCTTCCTCTTTTTGCCCGTTGAATATTTAGTAATTTTGGAGCATTAATAGTGTTTTCTATTGCGAAAACTGAAGCAAAGTCAAAAATTTTAACAAACTGTTTTTGTGAGTCTGCCTTTTAACAATAGGTTTGTGAAAAATGCTAATACAAAGTTATTTTTTAATGAAGTGTGTTACATTTTATAGTTCAAACAACTCTTTGACTGAAAGTGGTTGACAAAGAAATTTAATTTTTTGAAGCTGATTATTGATTTTCCGGTGAGCTTGCTGCGCCAACAAGTGCAGCAAAATCAACAAGGCAACACAAAGAACATACTAGTAACCCTTTAATGTCTTGTAAAATTGGGATTGAGCATTTTACGTTTTGAGTTCTGGCTAAGTTATTAACATCTAATCAAAAAACAAAACATAGCACAAGATGAAATTTAGAAATAAAAGCAGGAATTACTGGAAAATACTCAGTGAGTCAGGTAGCAGCTGAAAAGAGAGAAAAAAAAAACAGAATAAACCTGCAACCTTTCATTAGAAATGTGAAAAGTTTAAGATGTAATAGGTTTAGATCAAGGATTGGATGGGACATAGAAAAAGTAGAAGACAGAGGATATTGAATGACAGAAAACTCCAGGGTCAAAGGTAATGATGCTGGAGCAAATAGACAAAGCAAAGACATACGTGCCCAGAATAGGTATACTAATTTAAATATCTGTATCTGTTCTTTTAAAAATCTAGCTTTGTAAAAATGTTGTGCTTCTGATTGTATTATGTTTCAGTATGCCTTAAGAGATGTAATATGCCAGTATCCCTTTAACAGACATGTTTGGGATATCATCACTGTATTGTGACATTGACCTGATGACATAAAGATCATAGAGACCATCTCACTTTGGATTTCTTGAAGCATGACACACTATCAAAATCATACTCCCCCATTGTGAACAATGACCTTGATGTGAGCACAGACACACAAATGTCTCTAACAAATGTAATGTTTATGTATGAGGCTAGCTGTCATGAATGTCTTTTGGACTTTTCAATGCCACTGTTACTACAATCAGTTTCTAATGTTACCGGAGATAACACAAAAATTGCTACATCAAACAAAATTATCTGTCGGAGGCAAAATCACATTTGTTATTTTGTTTAATCGTGGGATGTTGGCATTGCTTGCTGGTGCAGCATTTATTGCCCATCCCTAGGTGCCCTTGACAAGGTGGTGATGAGCTGCCTTCCTGAATCGCTGCAGTTCATGTGCTGCAGGATGATCCACAATGCCCTTAGGGAGGGGATTCTAGGGTTTTGACTCGATGACAGTGAAAGAAGGGTGATGTATTTCCAAGTGGAGATGGTGAGTGGCTTGGAATGGAATTTACAGGTGGTGTTCTCATGTAGGTGCTGCACTTGTCTTTCTAGATGGGAATGGCCATTTCTACATCCAAAAAAAAGCCCCACAACTATTTAGAAATGTTTTCATGGGCTTAGTGGAGCAATATATCTTGAAACTTAAAATAGTAAAGAAAGAGCCTTCTTTCTTTAAAAAAAAATCTCTGGTGGATTTGCATTGGATCCAACCGGTATTGAAAAATCAAAACCATTGCCCATGGGAATTGGGAGAAGCTCTCCACTGTTTGGAGTCACATCTTGCATAAAGGCACATGGCTCTGGCTATTGGAGGTAGATCATCCCAATCATTGAGTATCTCTGTAGGGGTTCCTCTGGGTAGTGTCCTAAGTCCAACCACCTTCAGCTGCTTCACCTTCGACCATAAGAAGTGGGGACATTCACCAATGATTATCCAATATTTAGTACCATTCATAACTCCTCAGGTACGGAAGCAGTCCATGTTCAAATTTAGCAAGATTAGGACAACATCTAAAGTTGAGCTGATAAGTGGCAAATGTCATTCACACCACAGAAGCACTGTTCAGTAACCATTTCCAATAAAGAATCTAACTGTTGTTTCTTAGTGTTAAATGGCATTATCATCTCTGAAACCTTTACAATCAGCATCCTGGGGGTTGCCATTAATTATAAACAAAATGAACTGGCCATATAAATGCTGTACCTTCAGGAGAACTTTAGAGGCTCAGAGTTCTGACACAAGTAATTCACCTCCTGACTCCTCAAAGCCTGCCCACCATCTACATGTCACAAGCTGGGAGGATGATGGAATACTCCCCACTTGCCTGGATGACCTTAGGTCTGATAACATTTAAGAAGCTCAACATCATCCTGGACAAAACAACCCTCTTGGGTTGGCATACGATCCTCCATTTTCACTATTCTGTCCAGGCACCAATGATGCACAGGGCCATCAATGTGTGTACTATGTAGAATGTGAATCACAGCAGCTCAAAAAAGATTCCTTCAAAAGCATCTTTGAAATCTGTGGTGTATACAACCTTGAAAGACATGGGGAGCAATTGTGAAGGAGAACCACTATTATGTTCCTCTTCACACACCACCTTGACTTTGTGTTTCTTTGTTGTTCATGATTCAAAATTCTGGAACTCCCTTTCTAGCAGCTTAGTGAGTATATCTAATCACCATGGACTGTGCAGTGGCTCAAGAAGACAGCTCACTTCTACCTTCTAAAGTGCAATTAGTGATGGGCAGCAAATGATGGCGCAACCAGTGATACTCACATCCAGCAACCAAATAAAAAAAAAAGCCAAGCAGAACTGTAGCAAAAATGCTGAAATAATTAACAGATGTAGTAGAACCTCAGAATAAAAACCGAAAGAACTGCAGATGCTGTGAATCAGAAACAAAATCAGAAGTTGCTGGAGAAGCTCAGCAGGTCGGGCAGCATCTGTGAAGAAAAAATCAGGGCTATCATTTCAGGTCCGGTGACCCTTCCTTCTTCTGAGGAAGGGTTACCGGCCCTGAAACATTAACCCTGATTTTTTCTTCACAGATCCTGCCTGATCTGCTGAGCTTTTCCAGCAACTTCGGTTTTAGAACCTCAGAATATGTTAGTAACAGCGGTACACTCACCATCTATTGCTGTGTGTTTTAATCTTTGATGTAGTCTACAAGGGAAAACTCTGGCTATTTCTACTTCAGTCTACAGTGCACAATTTTATCAAGGCATCTTCTGTCTGCCCGAAATACTTACATCTAAGTGAGGACCTAGGGCATTTATCAGAGCTCTTTTCTTTGGTAATTTTCGCAGTCAATATCAAATACAGATACAGATGTAGACAGAGACAAGGTGTTTTATGTTTTCTTTGATAATTTCAGTGATAAAGAGCTATGAATGTAAAGGGCTGCCATGCGGATAGTGCATTTGAACAGTAATTTTCCCAATATTTAGTGGCTCTGTAGAGATTTTTATTGCTCCAAACATTCAGAAAAGGTGAGTGCCAATGGCAATTTTCAATTACCAGCCTTTAAGTTACTATGGATGTACATGTGCAGCATCCCTACTGCCACAATGCAATCAAAAAGCATTTTATCTCAGATCAGACCTGGAGCAATGATACTATTGAACTTAGATTCCAAAATATGAGGGCAACAGTGTCTGCAATGAACAATACAGCAAAAGGCAGTCAGAGAGAATGGATATAAAAACGATTGAACATAAGAAATCGGACAAGACCTGTCAGGTTTGGAAAGCAGCAAACTTAGGGGGCACATAACTTCTACATCTCAACAAATGGGGGCCTTCCAGAGACTTGTACGTAATGTCACTCTTCTCTACTCTACATTATAAATGGCGGTGGAGTTTAATTTCAAAGCCACATAAATCATCAAGATAATCTGCAGGAGTATTTCAAGAGTTTGCGAATGACCTTACAGACAGTTAGCACTTTCTTTCCTGCGCAATGGAAGAATTTTAAGATACCAAGATTGCCAATTGGATATAACATTGGCTTGAAGGTAGGAGACAGAGGGTGGTGATAGAGGGCTGACCAGCAGTGTACCACAAGGATTGTTGCTGGGTTCACTGCTTTTTATCATTTATATAAATGATTTGGATATGAATATAAGTGGCATGGTTAGTAAGTTTGCAGTTGACACCAATATAGGTGGTGTAGTGGACAGTGAAGAAGGCTATTTGAGAATACAATGGGATCTAGATCAGATGGACCTACAGGCCAAAGAGTGTCTGGTAGAATCTAATTTAGATAAATGTGAGGTGTTCCATTTTAAGTAAGGCAAACCAGGGCAGGACTTATACAGTTAATGGTAGGGCCTGGGGAGTGTTGCCAAACAAAGAGACAGAGGGGCGCAGGTGTATAGTTCCTTGAAAGTGGAGTCACAGGTAGACAGAGTGGTGAAGAAGGTGTATGGCATGCTTGACTTCATTGGTCAGAACATTGAGTTGGGCTATAATGTTGTGGCTGTACAGGACATTGGTGACACCATTTCTACAGTTCAGTATACAATTCTGGTTCCCTTCAATAGGAAAGATGTTATTAAACTTGAGAGGTTGTAGAAAAGATTACAAGGGTGTTGCCAGGGCTGGAGTTGTAGGGAGTGGCTAAATAGGCTGGGGCTTTTTTCCCTGGAGTGTCAGAGGTTGAGGGGTGACCTTTTAGAGGTTTATAAAATTATGAGGGGCATGGATAGGGTGAATAGCCAAGGTCTTTTTCCGGGGGTGGGGAGTTCAAATCTAGGTCATAAAGACACTGAGTCATTAAGATGTACAGCATAGAAAGAAACACTTTGTTCCAACTCATCCATGCTGACCAACTATCCTAAATTAATTTAGTCCCATTTGCCAGCATTTGGCTCATATCCCTCTAAACCCTTCCTATTCATATACTCATCCAAATGCCTCTTAAATGGAGTAATTGTAACAACATCCACCACTTCCTCTGGCAGTTCATTCTGTACACGCACCACACCCCGCGTGAAAAAGTAACCCTTTAGGTCCCTTTCAAATCTTTTCCCTCTCACTTTAAACCTTGCCCTCTAGTTTAGGATTCCCCTACTTGGAGAAAAAAAAACCCTTGACTATTCACCATTTCCATGCACCTCATGATTTTATAATCATCAGTAAGGTCACCCCTCAGCTTCCGATACTCCGGGAAAAATAGCCCTTGTCTATCCAATGTCCCCTTATAGTTCAAACCCTCAAACTCTGGCAACATCCTTGTAAACTTTTTATGCACCCTTTCAATTTTCACACCATCTTTCCTATTGCGGGGAGACCAGAATTGAACACTGTGTTGTTAAAGTGGCCTAACCAATGTCCCGTACAGCCGCAACATGACCTCCCAAATTCTATACTCAATGCACTGATCAATAAAAGCAAGGTTTAAGGTCAGAAAGAAAAATATTTAAAATGGACCTCAGGGGTAACTTTCTCACACAAAGTCTGGAATGTGTCTGGAATGAGCTGCCAGAGGAAGTGGTGGAGATGGGTACAATTACAATATTTAAAAGGCATCTGGATGGGTATATTAATAGGAAGGGTTTAGAGGGATGTAGGTCAAATGCTGGTAAATGGGGCTAGGTCAGGTTGGGATGTGTGGTCAGCGTGGGCAATTTGGACCAAAGGGTCTATTTCCATGCTGTATGACTCTATGACCTGGATGGAGTAGTCAGGATGAAACAGATCAAGAACAAGAGGACACAGATTTATAAGGATTTCATAAAATCCCTACAGCGCAGGGTATTTGGCTACAGTATAGGCTATTTGGCCAATTGAGTCCACTCTGAAGATCAACCCACCCAGACCCCTACTCTTATACTATCCCTGTAACCCTGTATTTCCTATGGCTAACCCACTTCAACTTCACATCCTTACGCTGTCGGAGGAAACCAGAGCACCTGGAAGAAACTTATGCAGATGCAGGGAGAATGTGCAAACTCCACACAAACAGTCACCTGGGTCTATGGTGCCATGAGGTCGCAGTGCTAACCACTGAGCCACCTTTTGCAAAAGAAGTAAATATGATGTGACAAGAAACTTTTTCTGCAGCAATCACCTTGAGTGTGGAATGCATTGTCTGAAAGCATGATGGACGGAGGTTCAACAAAGGCATTCAAATAAATGGGATTAGATGATTATTTAATTAGAAATAAAGTGCAGGGTTTTGGCAAATGGTGGGAGTATGTCACTAAGTCATGACGTTGGAGATATGATGGGCTGAATGGTCTCCTTGTATACCAGAACAACTTTTCTGACACTGTAGTACATCATTCCCTAAGTTAATTCCAAACTGTGAATAAAATTGAAACAGCTTTGTGATATTTCTTCATGTACATCTTGTGGCCTCACACACATATGAACCACTGAGTTTGAAAGATTACAGAAGCCTGTACTGAGATTGATTTTAGGCCTACAGCTCCTGTGAAAGGACAATGCCCTACATGTCACCAAGCCTGAAACTTACAAACAGGAAGAGTTAATATTTGTACTAAGTTCAGAAAACCCCTTGGGCAGTCAACCCCATTTCACAACAGGTTACTTCCACCACATCCAAATCAAGGAAGACAGATCAGACATTTGACTAAATTCAATTCTGTAAGATACAGAATGGAAAAGTATCAATGCAGCTCTCATTCTTAAATGTTTTGAGTCCTTAGTGAAGTATCTATATGATAGAATGTAAATACACTTCCATGTCTTTAATGTAGAAATGGTATTCTAGTTTGTAATTTTAATACCATTTTAATTTAAATTAATACTTATGTTAATCTCATGTTCACCATAACTTTATAATTTTGAAATGATTATTTAATTTATGAATAATAATATTAAAATGTGTGTCACACAGCAACCTAGCCTTTGGGTTGCAAATATGTTTTTTGTATAAGATGTAATCTAAAAATTCTTGTGTGAAGTCTAAGATCATTTTTCAGATGATTCCTTGACAGACAACTGAAAGTAAAATGAAAGTACATTCATATAGCACCTTTCACAGATGTTGAAGTCAATGGTGTACTTTAGATGGCCTGACTCTATGGTAATATAGAAAAACACAGCAACAAACTTACACACAAAGTCTCACAAACAGCATTGAAAAAGAGCAAACAAATAAGCCATTTTAGTTGATATTGATTGAGGGATGAATTTGGCCAATACAGTTTATTTGCTCTATTCCAAGTGATGTTATGGGATCTTTAATGTCCCAACCACAAGGTAACAACTACATAACAAACACTTTCTCAGTATTTAGCTGGATTATCTGTGTTAATTAGGTTTTAGCATATGAGCTTCTATTTTGGAGGTAATGGTGGTATTGTAAAGAGAGCAATAACACAATAGCAAATTCTCTTTCACAAGGTTAATGTGGGATAGGTCTTGGCTTCTGCCTTCAGAATGAAGAGATGTCAGGCAGAATGGAGACAGACTCTGGAGGCTTGCGCAGAATCTATCTCTTCTCAGCACAAAGATGAAAACATGAAAAGACCTTTAGTGAGCAAGATGTCCCATCCCACCAAGCCCTGCTAAGCTTTAAGGACCAGGAGCAAGTGAACTGTTTTAATTCCTTTAATCAAGAGCATTGACAGTATAGTCATGACATGACTACAGGAATACATTCATTCACCCCCACCACTAGGCATTTCTAATGATTTAAAAATTAAAAGGAGTTGTGAGTAAGCTATCAGATCATGCATGTTTTTTTAAACCTTTGAGAGCAAAGTGGCTATCACAAGCATCCTTCCAACAAATGGTGAGCTTCCCTCAACTTTTGCCTGTGCAGAGCTGAAGGGAGCATTGGATACTCATGGTAGATCTGGTAATATTGAATAAAAAGTAGCTGTGAAATAGAAGTCAATGGCTATATCCAAGGTTTTACTGCCAATCGAAGTGATAACATGGTTCAAAGCACCAAGCTGCATTTATCATAAGTTGCAGTGGCAGCTGAATTCACAGTTCTTTCAACCGGCTGATCCAGTTATCCAAGCCTCTGATAGTCTTCAGTTCTCCTTACAGTGACTGTATCAAAGCTACTCATTACTATGGGAGAACAGCTTTCAATAAATATTCTGTAAGAAACCATCTGTAGATAGCGGTTTGAAATCAGGAGCAGTGGAATTTTGCTGCTTTAGAAAGAAAGTGTGTCAAATTTCAGGCAAAAATAGCATATTTATAAAGTTAAAATAACTTGATACAGTGCAATATTTTAGCAATTGAAACAAATGGGCTATCTTGTCAGTTATTGTCAATCAGGTATAACAAGGGCAGGAGCAAAAACAAATTTGCTGGAAAAGCTCAGAAGGTCTGGCAGCATGTGTGAAGGAAAAAACAGAGTTAACGTTTCGGGTCTGGTGACCCTCCCTGAAGGGTCACCTATTTAATTACTAGTAACACCAGCACATTAAATAACAACACAAATTTATGGATTAGAGACAGGGTATGGCCATATAGACCCTTGAGGCTGCTCCATCATTCAATATCAGAATGATTGATCTGATTGATACCTTGATTCCACATTTCATCCTACTCCCGATGTCCTTTGATTCAATTGTTTGTCAAGAATCTGAGTAACTCCACCTTAAAAATATTCAATAGCTCTACCTCCATAGCTCTCTGGCATAAAGGCTCCAAGGATTCATTATCATCACGGAAATATTCCCCTCAACTCCATCTTAAATGGAAGACCCCTCATTTTTAAAAATGTACCCTAAGTCTAGTCTCTTCCACAAGGGGAAACATCCTTTCAGAATCAGTTCTTACAGTCCTACCGAACTTTACATAAGTCAATAAGATTGTCTCCCATTGTTCTAAACTCTAATGGATACAACTCCAGCCACCACAAACTTTCCTGTTGAAATAATCTCTCGCATCCCAGATATCAGTCAAATAAACCTTCTCTGCATTGCTTCTAATGTATCTTTACTCGTTCTTAAATAAAGAACTGTGTATGCTATTCCAGAGATAGTAGGAACTGCAGATGCTGGAGAATCCGAGACAACAAGGTGCAGGGCTGGATGAACACAGCAGGCCAAGCAGCATCATAGGAGCAGAGAGGCTGACGTTTCGGGCCTAGACCCTTCATCAGAAAAGGGGGAGGGGAAGGGGGTTTTGAAATAAATAGGGAGAGAGTGGGAGGCGGATAGAAGAGGGATAGAGGAGAGGATAGGTGGAGAGGAAACAAACAGGTCGAAGAGGCGGGGATGGGGCCAGGAAAGGTGAGTGTAGGTAGGGAGTTAGGAAGGGGATAGGTCAGTCCAGGGAGGACGGACAGGTCAAGGGGGCGGGATGAGGTTGGTCGGTAGGAGATGGAGGTGCGGCTTGAGGTGGGAGGAGGGGATAGGTGGGAGGAAGAACAGGTTAGGGAGGCAGGGACGAGCTGGACTGGTTTTGGGATGCGGTGGGGGGAGGGGAGATTTTGAAACTTGTGAAATCCACATTGATACCATTGGGCTGCAGGGTTCCCAAGCGGAATATGAGTTGCTGTTCCTGCAACCTTCGGGTGGCATCGTTGTGGCACTGCAGGAGGCCCAGGATGGACATGTCGTCTGAGGAATGGGAGGGGGAGTTGAAATGGTTCGCGACTGGGAGGTGCAGTTGTTTGTTGCGAACCGAGCGTAGGTGTTCTGCAAAGCGGTCCCCGAGTCTCCG
>NC_063335.1:103444565-103449399 GCF_021869965.1 Rhincodon typus | reverse complement strand
GATTGCAGATGGCGGAAGTGTCGGAGGATGATGCGTTGGATCCGGAGGTTGGTGGGGTGGTACGTGAGGACGAGGGGGATTCTTTTTTGGTTTTTATTGCGTGGACGGGGTGTGAGGGATGAGGTGCGGGAGATGTGGGAGACACGGTTGAGGGCGTTCTCGACCACCGAGGAGGGGAAGTTACGGTCCTTGAAAAACGAGGACAACTGAGATGTACGGGAGTGGAATGCCTCATCCTGGGAGCAGATGCGGCGGAGGCGAAGGAATTGGGAATAGGGGATAGCATTTTTGCAGGAAGGTGGGTGGGAGGAGGAGTATTCTAGGTAGCTGTGGGAGTCGGTGGGCTTGAAATGAATATCGGTTTCTAGGTGGTTGCCCGATATGGAGACAGAGAGGTCCAGGAAGGGGAGAGAGGTGTTAGAGATGGTCCAGGTAAACTTAAGGTTGGGGTGGAAGGTGTTAGTGAAGTGTATGAACTGTTCGAGCTCCTCGTGGGAGCACGAGGCGGCACCGATACAGTCATCAATGTAACGGAGGAAGAGGTGGGGTTTAGGGCCGGTGTAGGTACGGAAGAGGGATTGTTCCACGTAACCTACAAAGAGGCAGGCGTAGCTTGGGCCCATGCGGGTACCCATGGCTACCCCCTTTGTCTGTAGGAAGTGGGAGGAATTGAAAGAGAAGTTGTTGAGTGTGAGGACGAGTTCGGCTAAGCGGATGAGGGTATCAGTGGAGGGGGACTGGTCGGGCCTGTGGGACAGGAAGAAGCGGAGGGCCTTAAGGCCATCTGCATGGGGAATGCAGGTGTAGAGGGACTGGACAAGTTTCAAAATCTCCCCTCCCCCCACCGCATCCCAAAACCAGTCCAGCTCGTCCCTGCCTCCCTAACCTGTTCTTCCTCCCACCTATCCCCTCCTCCCACCTCAAGCCGCACCTCCATCTCCTACCGACCAACCTCATCCTGCCCCCTTGACCTGTCCGTCCTCCCTGGACTGACCTATACCCTTCCTAACTCCCTGCCTACACTCACCTTTCCTGGCTCCATCCCCGCCTCTTCGACCTGTTTGTTTCCTCTCCACCTATCCTCTCCTCTATCCCTCTTCTATCCGCCTCCCACTCTCTCCCTATTTATTTCAAAACCCCCTTCCCCTCCCCCTTTTCTGATGAAGGGTCTAGGCCTGAAATGTCAGCCTCTCTGCTCCTATGATGCTGCTTGGCCTGCTGTGTTCATCCAGCCCTGCACTATGCTATTCCAGGAGTGGTTTTACCTATGTAACAATAGCAAAACAGTCCTGTGTTCCTCTCCAAAGAAGGCTCATCCCAGATTTGAAACATGAATGCTGCTTCTCTCTCCACAGGTGCTGCCAGATTTGCTGAGTTTCTCTAGCATTCCCACGCTTGATTCTGCGATATTATTTCATTCCACTTGCAATATATGGCAAAATGTCAATTTTTTTCCTTTATTCATTAACGGGATGAGGACGTTGCTGGCTAGGGAGCAGTTATTGCCCACCCCTAATTGCCCAGAGGGCAATTCAGAGTCAACCACATTTCTGTGGGTCTGGAGTCACATGTAGGCCAGACCAGATAAGCCTGGCGGTTTCCTTCCCTAAAGAACATTAGTGAACCAGATGGGCTTTTCCCTGACAATCGACAATGGATTCGCGTTCATCATTAGATTCTTATTTCCAGATTTTTAAAATTGAATTCAAATTCCACCATCTGCCATGGCGAGCTTTGAAACTGGGTCCCCAGAATGTTACCTGGGTCTCTGGATTAACAGCTCAGCGATAATACTACTAGGGCATTGCCTCCCCAGCCACTTGCCTTCATAGTCACTTGTTTTACTGCATACGATTGTTGTGCGATTCATGTATCATATTACCTGTTTATATCAACTCCTCTGGGCTCATGACATCTTTGTCGACATTACCAATCCAAGTTGGTGGTGGACTATGTGGTATATGTATGTATTAGCACACACCACATGATGCATGATAATAGTTTGCATTATTGACTCTTTTTAAGTCTGCATACACAAGTCATTGCCAATTTAAAGAAAATTGAGAATTGCTCAATGCTATAAATTATTTTTCTTTGTAGAACCACCTACAATCAAAATGCAAGCAGTGGAATATATAGTCTAACATGCTGGTAGCCAAATGCAATCATCAGTTAGTTTTCAAGATAGTTTTCAATGATGAATGCTTCATTCTTGACAATTCCTCTACAAGTAACTAACTGCTTTTTGCCTGCATTGTCAATTATTGGCAATAGTCCCACAGTGATTCTAACTTATTGAACACTTGTTGATGAGGTTACCATGAGAACCAGCCATTGCTAGGAAAAAGTTGTTGAGATCCATTTTGCAAAGTTTTCAGCTTTCTCCTCAAAATCATTTTTTTTCTGCCAATGTTGTGTTTGGTTTGGCTATTGCTGTATTGTCATACCAAGTGAAGCAAGCTTTTTCCAGTCCCAGATTTTTTGAGAGTCATTTTTTTGGTGCTAAGCATGAGGGGAATAGATAGGGTGAATAGCCAAGGTCTTTTTCCTAGGGTAGAGGAGTCCAAAACTAGAGGGTTTAAGGTGAAAGCAGAAAGATTTAAAAGGGATGTGTGGGACAGCTTTTTCATGTAGAAGGTGGTGCATGTCTGGGATGTGCTGCAAGAGGAAGTGGTGGAGGTGGGTACAATTTCAACATTTAAAAGGCATCTGGGTGGGTACATGAATAGGTAGAGTATAGAGGGAGGAGATAGTAGGAATTTCTGATGAAGGGTCTAGGCCCGAAATGTCAGCTTTCCTGCTCCTCTGATGCTGCTTGGCCTGCTGTGTTCATCCAGCTCTACACCTTGTTATCTCAGAGTATAGAGGGAAATGGGCCAAATGCTGGCAAATGAGACTAGACCAGTTAATATCTGGTCGGCATGGACAATTGGACTGAAGGGTCTGCTTCCATGCCGTACAGCTCTATGACTCAGCTTTCCATTTACCACTCTCATATTTTTCTTTCTTTATTATCCAACAACTCAGTGTATTACATGTGACATTGAATTCAGCTGGAATTTCATAGGGTTTTCTTTCTTCGTCAAGTGCTTTCAGTACCCTGTACTCAGTTCCAAGTTCTTGAAAGTTAAGCTTCCTTTTCTCATCAATAGTAGCCACAATTTTTGACAGAAATAACTGAGATGCATTTTTCTTTAAAATGCAGTGTGCATGTTGGTCTTAATAGGGTTAGTGCTGCTATTCATTTTCTGTTTCATTTATCATTATTTTTCATTTGAACAGATATCGAAATCTATGTTCTGAGTATGTTCCTCAGTTCTGAGGATGGGTCACTGGACCTGAAATGTTAACTCTGATATTTTTTCTTCACAGATTCCAGCAACTTCTGTTTTTATTCCTGTTATCGAAATGTATGGGTTATTTCAAATAGAAGACAGTGGTGGGGGATTGGGTGACAAAGACTGCTTATCAACTTTTCAGGCTATCCCTTTATGTTGACATCAAAACTGCAAGGCAAAAATCACCTTGATTTGATTTGATTTGATTTCTTTATTGTCACATGTATTTTGTAACAACATACAGTGAGAAGTATTATATAGTGTTGCCAGTTTCTGACGCCATCTTAAAATACAGAGAATATAAACCAAAACACAGAATATAAAGGCAGAAAAATAAAGAAATAGAGGTAAAGCGTTCAACTTCACAGTCCTTCTTATTCAGAGCTATGCCATAGGCCATGGGCCACGGGCCTGGTGACCAGATGCAAGTCCCCTTTTGCCACTGGATCAAAAGTCGCCATGCAAAGGCAAAGAGGCAAATGGATGTGTGGTCAACAAAGGTGGGCTATTGGCTAGTGTGGTGTTGAAATAAGTGGAAAGCACAGTATCACAACACAACACTCAGATCCTTCTGTACCTCAGAATTTTACAATCACTCTTCAATATATATGCCACTTTTCTGTTCTTCTTGTCCAAAATAACAGGTTTATGATTTCTCACATTATAGTCTGTCTGCCAGTTATTACCCATTCACTGAACCTGTCTCTATTCTTTTGCAGACTCCTTTTGTCACCTTCATGATTTATTCATGTCCTAAGCAAATGTAGAAGCCATACATTTGATTGCTTCAAATTTGTCACTGTTATAGATTGCCAATAATTGAAGGCCTTTGGCACTTTACTCATCACATCTTGCCAGACTGAAAATGATGTATATATGACTACTTTCTGCTTCCTGTTAGCTAACCAATCCGCTATATCTGTTAACCCATACATCATGAGATCTTATTTTCACACCTTTGTTGTGGCTCCTTGTCAAATACCATCTAGAATGCAGATGCAGCACATGCACAGAATCCTCTTCATCCATATTGCTTGCTGTTTCCTCAAAAAGCTGTAGTAAGTTTGTCGAACCTAATTTCCCTTTCACAGAACGGCGTTGGTTCTGCTTGATTGAATTGAGATTTCCAGGTGCTCCACAATATCTTCCTTCATAAAACTTTCCGGCACTTTCTCTCAAGCAGATGTTAAGTTAACTGGCCTACAGATTCCTGCATTTTGTGTCACCTAATTTTTGAATGCAGGATTCACATTTACTCTTTTTCAAACTGATTGTACCCTGGACACTGGGCAGACAGTACAACTGTCTGTGCTCCCACTGCTGGCTGCAAAGAACTGCATCCATCCCTGGTTATACAGTCGATTGCTACCACATACTCCTGTTAACTCCAACTGCGCAATGGCTTCCTGTACCAAGAAAGCCATCTCTGTCACACACAGACCTCCTCAAACACATACACATATACACAAACACACACACACACATACACATATACA
>NC_063335.1:103433793-103444555 GCF_021869965.1 Rhincodon typus | reverse complement strand
TATACACAAACACACACACACACACCCTTGAACACATCCACGTACACACACACACGCACATACACACACCCTTGAACACATAACACACACACACTTATACACATGCATACAGTCTCTGTCTCACACATACGCGTATACACAATATAGATGTTTTACTCTTCTATTTAATTAATCGCTTTGAATCCTGGAACCATGTGTTTATTTCTTTTCTTTTAAGGAATGTAAACTGGTTGTGGAGAGGTTCTGTGACTTGGTTTTGTCTGATGGATCATCTCATGGATAGGCACTGGGAAAGAAATTGGTATCCTGACCGAAGATATCCATTGTGGGATGACAAGAGAAAGGCAGGACAGGAAGATACAGACTTTCATCGGAAGTCTGCAAGGTAAAAACTAGTGTGTGCTGGACAAGTGTGTGCCGTTGTTTCCGTTACCATAAAGATAGCCGAGTTGGAGAGAACAACGTAGACAACTGAATGGGTTTTCTCAAGCACAAGTTGAAAGAGACACTCAGAGCATATACAGCTGCTGATGTCTTCAAACAGGACAGTGATATAACCGACAACCCACTAAATGGGCCAAGACAAACACAATCATAGCAAATGAGGAGGTATAAAAGAAAATGTCGTAATTAACTTGCCACTGCCGCTGGCTTCAAGCAGTTTGGTCATCTGCTCCAGAATTGTGCCAGGATATTTGTTGATGGATTGACCAATTGAAACAGACCGATTCTTTTTAGTCTTTGTGTAGAGTTTCTTTGAATTTCTGATTAGATTTCTGACCTTGATGGCTTCTAGTTATTCTCTTCTCCACTAGAGAAAACAGTCTTGCTGTGTCCACTCTCTCAAAACCTCATGATCCAACTGTCCACACAGAAATGGACTGCAGCAGATGAAGTCTGCAGCTCACCACCACCTTCTCAATCTATGAACATAGTGAAGGGTGGTTGGAGAGTTTGAAGAGTTTAGGCTGATGGAAACAGGGTTAACATGAATGAGGGGGTAACCAAAGTGGAAGAAACATCTTAGTTGCAAGACATGAGAGAGGGAAATTTGATGTCTCTTCAGTATTCTGTTTGCTTAGTCAATAGTGAGTGTAACAAGGCCTGATGTTCTATGGGTCTCATTCTCCCAGAGCTGAACCGCAAGAAATCTTCAAGCAGTGCTCCCAGATGAGTGATGCTTCGCAAACTATGTCTACATGGTAAATGTGCAAAATGGAGATTGGGGGAGGTGGATTATTAAACCTGGAAAAAAAATTATGGAAGCTCACCCCTAGTGTTTTAATAATGCCTTAATGTGTTAAAGCTTTAAAACAACTTCACAGAAGTCAGTATCCCATCACCTTTTATTTACACGTGAACTGTACCCAGGCTGTGTCCAGCCACTTCAGAGCCAGTCCCTAGAGTGAGAAGACTCTCGGAATCTCCTGTTTATATCAGACAGCCAGGGCTTCCTGAATGATCCAGGTTAACAACCCCAATCAAGGATCTCATTGTCAATGAGATCCACCTGGCCCTTGTTCCAATCACCAGAAGTTTCTTTGGTGCATTTTTTTAAATTAGTGCAATAATTAGTAAAGTGATGTTGTTCAGGGTGTCCAGTGACCCCAAATGCTTATGATTGAATGTGTGCACCCTCTGTATGGCTCTGCCTGTGATTCCTCATGGCCGATTGCTTACTGATTGTCCTCCTCATTTATTTTCTTGAGGTCCGTTTGAATCTTGCTCAATTTGATTTGTTATTTTTTGACCCATTGTTCTTTCATCAATCCTGTACTGCGGTTTTCAGTGAGGAATTAATGGATCGGGGCAATTACTATGAGCTTGTGTTTTGGAATAGTCTCAGCAGCAGGCCTGTATGAACAGTTTTTAAAAGATCTGACCTTACAGAATATCTAGAGATGAATATATTATGATAATGGCAGTAGGTCTCTCTTACATACATCACCAATGAACAAAATAGAAATGTTTGCAGGTGATATACACCAAGAAAGTACAGAGTATTTCGAATCCCTACAGTGCAGAAAGAGGTCATTTGGCCCGTACAGTCTGCACTGACCCTCTGACGAGCATCCCACCCCCTACCCCTGTAACTCTGCATTTACCATGCCTAATCATCTAGCCTACACATCCCTGGACACCACGGGGCAATTTAGCATGGCCAAAACCACCTACCCTGCACATCTTTGGCCTGTGGCAGGAAACCGGAGCACACCCACGCAGACACAGGGAGAATGTGAAAATTCCACACAGACAGTCGCTCAAGGCTGGAATTGAACCTGGGTCCCTGGTGCTGTGAGACAGCAGTGCTAACCACTGAGCCACCGTACCACACATTTTATTGTAAATCCCCATTAGTTGAAATGGTGGGATTTGTATCATTGTTCCTAAAGCACTAGCCCATGGCTTTGTATTACTCAGTGACGTTACTGCTGTGCCACCATCTTCCTGACAATATTTATTTCTTTGTCATTGCCTCAGGGAGACTTCTTTTGGTCTTAAACAATGGTAGAGGAGTTTTAAACTGATGCTGTGTGCCTGACAATAAGGGTCTCAGTTTTAAATGAATGTTCCCTTATTCTGTAACTATGGCCCCTAGTTCACGACTCCCCCACTAATGGAAGCAACAGTTAAACTGTCAACCCCCCTCAAATTCTTGCATGTTTCAATCAGGTGAAGGTCCTGTTTTTCAAATGACACATTATCTCAAATCTCAATCTCAAAATCATGGACACTGAAGAAGGTTATCAGAAATTGCAGCAGGATCTTGATCAGCTGGGGAAGTGGGGCAAGAAATGGCAAATGGAGTTTAATATAGACATGTGTGAGGTGTTGCATTTTGGAAAGTCACATCCAGGTAGGAGCTTCATGGTGAATGGTAAGCCTGGAGGGACCTTGGTGTTCAGGTGCATGGTTCTCTGAAAGTGGAATCACAAGTAGACAGGGCAGTGAAGAAGGTTTTTGGCACACTGGCCTTCATCAGTCAGGGCATTGAGTATAGAATTTGGCAAGTTATGATGCAGTTGTACATGATGTTAGTGAGGCTGCATTTGGAGTATTGTGTTCAGTCTTGGTCACATTGCTATAGGAAGGATGTTATTAAACTGGAAAGAGTGCAGGAGAAATTTACAAGGATGCTGCCAGGACTCAAAGGACTGAGTTATAGGGAGAGGTTGGACAAGCTAGGTCTTTTTCTTTAGAGCGTAGGAGACTGAGGGAGGATCTTATAAAAATGTATAAGATCATGAGAGACATGGATAGGGTGAATGCACTCAGCCTTTTTCCCAGGGTTGGAGAATCGAGGACTAGAGTGCATCAGTTTAAGGAAAGAGGGGAAAGAATACATGGGAACCTGAGGGGCAACCTTTTTACAAAAAGAGTGGTACGCATATGGAATAAGCTACCAGTGGTAGTGGTTGAGGCGGGTACGTTAACAACATTTAAAAGACATTTTGACAAATACATAGATAGGAAAGATTTAGAAGGATGTGGGCCAAGTGCAGGGAAATGGGATTAGTGTGGATGGACATTTTGGTCGGCACAGACAAGTTTGGGCCAAAGGGCCTGCCTCCATTTTGTAGGACGCTATGACTGTTACGCGTGAAAGATACTACATGAATCTTCAGAGAAAAGGGTTCTGCAGACATGTTGACCAAATTGATCATTCAATTAACACCACTGAAAACAGATCATTTATTTCTTTGTTTCTATGACTTAGCTTTATTTATAACTCATTTACTTAAATGGCTGTAGTGACTATACTTCAAAAGTAATAAAAGCCTTCAAAAGTCTTTGAGTCAATCTGAGAATGTGTAACATAAATACAAGTTCTTTCTTTATATGTCATACAGTGATGACAATAGACAGACCAGAGATATACTAGGAGCCCAGAATCAATGAACTGCTGAGTAGATTGGCATACAAAGACGTTCCAGCATGTTAGAACATTTTCACAAAATACCACTTTTCAGAGGGAGCAATGATTCTCTGAACAGGTGAAAGTATTGCAGGTTTAACTGTGGTGTTACATTGGAGTTGAACTAGTGCCAATGCAATTTCAAATCAGAACAGGCTGCAAAGAGCTTCATACTATTTAACCCATGGGGTCATTCTGGATTTGATACCAGATTAATAGTATTGCCTTCCCATGAATGCCCATCTAAAAATTAACACCAGTAATAATCCAGTCAAAAATTTGCATCAGCTAAAAGACAGCAATTGACTTAGGAATACAAGTAACTTGTAATACATATTCAATAACTTATTTAGGAGCAAGTTACAAATTTCAGATGCTGGAATCTGCGCTGATAACAAAAATAAAAGTGGGTCAGGCAGCATCCATGGAGAGAGAGCAAGTTAATGTTTTCAGTCAAAATGGCCCCCCTTGCAGCAGCCAGCCCTCATGATGAGGGCAAAATGACAGACAAGACGTTAATTGGACACCCATTGGGCAGCAACTCTACTTGAGGCTCCGTGTCAGTAGGAAGATATTAGGCTTCCATTCGGTGCCACCCGCCACATTATTTCTTCTCAACTCTGGACCCTTTGCCATGGCGTTGGGAAATTAAATCCCTTAAATGCAGTCGTGTAAGAGTGCTGCATTGTCAGTACATAAGAACTAGGAGCAGAAGCATGTCATTTGGTCCTTCAAACCTGCCCTTCAACGGCTGATCTGTTCCAGGCCTCAACTCCTCTTTCATACCAAGACCTCACAACCCTCAACTCCTTGGGTTTTCACAACTCCAGCTACCTCCTCTTTAAATGCTTTCAGTGGTGGACCCTCCACAACTCTTTGGCCCAACTTTAAAGTGAATGATGGGAGAATCAGATGTGTCCTGAGGAAATCGTTTTTATAGAATGCATTGCAGGGATATAAGGAAAGAGAAGGAAAGTGGGACTCTTAAAAAAATCCATTGGATGTGGGCACTGTGGGCAAGGCCAACATTTATTGGACCTTCTGAAATGAAGCAGACCATAATCGGAGATCAGCTACAAGCTTCTCCTACCTCATCATTAAGATGCCCCCTATTGTTGGAATTTGGAGCATCTTTAGTAGCAGATGACAAAAAAGATTGAAAGCACTTACCAAATTGCATTATTTTTAGATGGAAGGTTTGCACAGAGATTCTTTTTGAAATCAGCTATGAAAAAGCAGGGGAAGGAAGTATTAGTTAGTAATTTATTTGATGGATTGGGTAATTTGCTCCATTGTGTTTTATTTCTCTGAAGTAGAGTTGCGTATTTTCCATTCCACTACCTGGAGCCCTCTCCACTTGGCAGCATGACACCAAACTGACTAAAGCTTTGTTGACAGATAGATTTTTTCATCGGGCAAGGAGATCAAGAGGGAGCAATGACGGGTGAATGGAACTGAGATATAGATCAATCATTGAATGCAGGAGT
The DNA here is from genome assembly GCF_021869965.1 of Rhincodon typus. Classification (NCBI taxonomy): domain Eukaryota; kingdom Metazoa; phylum Chordata; class Chondrichthyes; order Orectolobiformes; family Rhincodontidae; genus Rhincodon; species Rhincodon typus. Next base: position 103,439,152 of record NC_063335.1, on the reverse strand, counting down.
GGGGACAAGTGGCTCAAATCCTGCTCGAGCAAGGTGCGGGCATTTACTTCCAGTTCTCAGACAATTTGTCATCTGAGGTTCAAGTGTCACCGTCTCCTCTCCGTCTGCCCATCTGTCCACTCCCAAAGACTGCTGGCCCATCGAAGTGCTGGCATCTCTTCAGTCCCAGCAGCACCACCAGGAACAGTGGCCACAATTGGAACTGCAGTAGACCCAGAACCAGGAGCAATATTGGATGCTGGAGGTCTGACTAAAAGTAATTGTGAAGGTTTGTCTCAGCCAGTCACAAAGGGCACAGCTGACAGGCTGGAGGAAGACGTTCTTCAAATTGGGTTGGTGTTTGCAAGTTGAGGCCCCAACAGGAGGCCTACTTTACCAAGATCAAAGGCAGGCCATCAGAGTGTGCCGAATGACCAACTCACATTCGTGGGTCTCCACCAGTCCCACAAGTGCTGCTGGTAAAATAATCGCTGTGTTAGAAAGAGACCCTTAAGTGACCATTCAGTAAGAGCCTCACTTGGCCCAAAGGAGGGAAAGCTGTCTGCCACCTTACACACCGCTGGTAAGATCCTAGCTGAAGAAGGTGGGTGATGGGAATGCTATCCTCTCTACAATCCTCACCCACTGCCCTCAACCCACCTGAGTTTACCCATGCCTTCACATGCCACCCCACCACCAGAGTGGTGGGGCTGTATAACTCTGACTTAAGCCTAGAAACACCCTTTGCTTAAAGACAATATAGGCATGGGCATCTTGAAAATGTTCCTCTGGGTCCGAACTGTCATTGGGCACCACATAACTGTGAAAGCCAGGCATAACAGTGTTCATTTGCTGAAGAATAATTTTGCTGACCTACTTTAATGGATATTTTGCAGTTTGATACAATTTTGTCACACGTATCATAGAGTTCAGGGATTGGCTCAAAACTTAGAAACAACTTGCTGAAAAGTACATTTTAGCGTTTCAGTAAAAAAGCTTTTACCATTTTTTTTTCTAGATGCGCCTCTTGCACTGTCGGTTAACTGATTTTGTTAAGCCATCGATTTGCTCAGAAGCAGAAAACAGCACAGCATAGACCAGAGAAAATAGACAGTGAAGATAGGTAATCATGCTGCTCCATTAGCTTGGAGTTCCATTGCTTAAGTGGCGACATGCATGTGTTGCTAGTTAATTCAGCACATAATTAACATCCAATAATTAATTTGTTCCCTTTTGCTTTTTAATTCCCTGCTGCACTGTTGGTTCAAAAATACTCTGGCATTCGTTTTAGGTTTCCATGGCTACAACTTTATCAAACCCTACCACGCAAATGGAGGAACAAGGAATGAATTTTTGGATTAAGGAAACAATGACAAGGAAATTGCTCTAGGAGTGGGTGGAAGTTTACTTACAGTCCAGGATTAAATTGAATAGAACATTTTTTCAAATACCCTTAAAAATATATTTAGCTAGTTTGCAATAAATGTCAGTATTGACACATTTGAAATGTATGTGATCAATCCTACCTGTGCAGTTTAGGGAATCTATAATTAACACTGAAATCAATTGTTCAAAGCAGTCAATTAGTTGGCAAGATGGTTAATGTATGGTTTAGAATATCACCAATAGCAGTGATTTAATGACCATTCCAGGGAGGCACATTTGCCCTGCTGTTGAGAGTGGAAAGGAATGTCTGGCAAGACTGGCAAAAACTGCACAGAAAACTGCTTGGTGTCAAATAGCAGCAGACAATGGGCCATGAAAAATGACAGTGGAAGAAAACTCTCTCCAGCCTGTGTGGTGTATACGGTTTCAAAAAGTGGAATACGCATTTTATGAGATTGGAGCTACCATAAGCAATTGTACCAGCAGAGATTCCGTAGAAGTAGTTTAATAAACGGAGCCATTAGGCTCATTCAAAATTTAATTCTGCCTCAGGCTGGCTGTCATTTTATGTTTAAGATTTTCACACTGGCGATGAGGATGATGAACAATTCGTTCCAACTTTGGAAAAATGCTTGCAGTGTTTCAAGGCGTGATGTCAGGTTTTATAATCACTGATGATAAAAGAAAGAGTTCTTTACCTCTCTGCTGTAGTATTAAAGAGTTGAAAGATGGTCCTGAGACTCTTATACCTAAGCAAAATGACAGCTACAAATGCAATAGCATCCTATTTTGTCCTCAAGAAAATGTAACACTTTTCCTTTAAAGCACTAAACAAGGGGTAAATGCAACAATGGACCAACATTTTACATATTTGAGGCAATTAACAACCAAATGTAACTTTGGTGACATTGGACATGTCATACAGGAAATCATAGCAGAAATAATCAAAGAGATAGTAAGAGCTGCCGATGCTGGAGAATCTGAGATAATAAGGTGTAGAGCTGGATGAACACAGCAGGACAAGCAGCATCAGAGGAGCAGGAAAGCTGACATTTCGGGTCTGGACCCTTCTTCAGAAATTGGGGAGGGGAAGGGGACTTTGAAATAAATAGAGAGATGTGGGGTAGGCGATGATGGAAGGTGGATAGAGGAGCAGATAGGTGGAGAGAAGACGGACAGGTCAAGGAGGCGGGGATGGAGCCAGTAAAGGTGAGTGTGGGTAGGGAGTTGGGATGGGGGTTGGTCAGTCGAGGGAAGACGGACAAGTCAAGGAGGCGGAGATGAGCTGGGCTGGTTTTGGGATGAGGTCGGGGGTGGGGAGATTTTGAAGCTTGTGAAGTCCACGTTCAGAACATTGGGCTGCAGGGTTCCCAAGTGAAATATAAGGTGCTGTTCCTGCAGCCTTCAGTGGCGTTATTGTGGCACTGGAGGAGGCCCAGGATGGACATGTCGTCCAAGGAGTGGGAGGGGGAGTTGAAGTGGTTCGTGACTGGGAGGTGTTGTCGTTTGTATTGAACCACAAGTAGGTGCTCCACAAAGTGATCTCCAAGCCTTCGTTTGGTTTCCCTGATGTAGAGGAGGCCACATCGGGAACAGCGGATACAATATACCACATTAGCAAATGTGCAGGTGAACATCTGTTTAATGTGGAAGGTTTTCTTTCGGCCTGCAATGGGCGTGGTGGGGGTGAGGTGTAGGGGCAGGTGTAGCGCTTCCTGCGGTTGCAGGGAAAAGTGCCAGGGGTGGTAGGTCTGGTGGGGAGTGTGGAGCGGATGATCTTCAATTTTGGAAGAGCTTTAACATCACAAATGCAATTGTCATTAATTGTGGAGGCCTGGGGTGATGTCACTAAGGACTGCTTGCTTGCAGTTTGGTGGAAACTTCTCCCAGATTTTTTTCAGGATTTTAAAGACTTTGATCCATCAGAAGAGCTCCCAAGAGTCAAAGAACATTGTGTTGATCTTGTGAAGCAAATTGGATTTGAAGAAGGAGAGAGTGAAGATGTTGAAGAGCTGCTTGAGTCCTACTGTGAAGACCTCTCTATAGCTAATCTACAACAACTTGTCACTGAGAGGGAAGTGGAAGCTGGAGATGAAGAAGATGAAGTCCAGGATGCAGCACCATGAGGGCCTTCCATTTCTGTTTTGTCTTCTATCCTGAGGGAAAGTGAGAGGCAGTTGCAGCTCTTAGTGGACAACGATTAGAATGCAGAACGCAGCAGGGTAGCAGTTCATGGCATAAAATCTTATTTGGCACCTAATGAACAGCTTCTTCATGAAAGAAGAAAAAGGGCAAAGCAGCAAAAACTGGATGTCTTTTTTAAGCCAACCCCCAAGAAACAGTCAGAAGACAATGAACCTCAGCCATCCACTTCTGGATTAATTATTTTTCGCCCTAACCCTGCAACTGGAACTGTACCTGAAGGTGATGGTGATGTTGATGTTGATGATGATGATGATGATGATGTTGATGATGATGATGATGATGATGATGATGATGAAGACGATGACCCTCAGCCCCTGCATTAACAACAGAGCAACCTCAAAACCTCCTCCGCCATCAAGTCATCTTGATGTTTGTTTCAGGGTAAGGTGTTAAATTTACATTTAATTCTTTATTAGGTATGAATTAAACATTTATTCAAACGGTGCTATGTTAGGCTTTTGAGTGATTTTTGAGCGATTTTGAGTGATTTTTTTAGTGGACTGCCCTTAACCTGGCTTTTCCCATAGACTCCATTATCTCTATTGCACGATTTTCTATAACGCGATGTTGCGCAGGAACGCAACTATCGTGTTTTAGCAGAACCAAATGTATACTGACAGCGTCATTTGTATCAGCAAACATTGCAAGTTCAACATTGATCCTAAAGTCATGCACCAACAGTGGAAATACCATTTTACAACTGAAAGTAAATTGAAGTTCAGTGTTCACTTCGCCTTGACGTTATTGAGAAAGTTGAGGGTTAGCTGCGCACTTGCATTTTCACTCAAAAAAGTCGTCAAGAAACTCAATAATGAGAACCAGATTGGAAAATGCATTGATATGTGGTCACCAAACTAACTAATACAACACGAAAACACTTGACACTGACAATTGATAACATCACAGAGAAAGTGCATGTTGTGGAACACTTCATTAACCTCAAAGTAGGATAACATCAATAGAGCTTGTCGAAGAATTGAGATATTTTCCATTCATGTTGGACATTTTTTATAATAAAGAACCAATGGAGGGAGTTAATTCAGCATCAGAGGTATTTCAGCACATATTTCAGTTTGTGCTTTAAGGACTTGAAGGCATTCTGAAAATCAGCAATGACATTATCATCCATGTTCACAACAGAAATGAATTCAAGTCACACTTACTCGTATACCTACAATGTCTTAGGGGATGTAACCTCATAATGAACAAAGACAAGTGCTTGCTTAGTGAAAATGGAATCAAATCATTCCATCATGTGTTCAGTGATGATAGAGTATTGCCTGACCCTTGGAAAGTTTAAACCATTGCAAATGTTGTGAATTCTACCAATGCGCAGAAAGTCCAGAGTCTGTTCGGACCCATGGACTTTAGTAACACCTTTGGCAATTTTCTGCATGGTAGACTAATGAGTAAAATTAGATCACACGGGATTCAGGGAGTGCTTGCTAATTGGATACGGTCAATGGGCTAAGGAGTGGCAGATGGAGTTTAATTTGGATAAATGCGAGGTATTGCATTTTGGTAAAACAAACAAGGGTAGGACTTATACAACTAAAAGTAGGGTCCTGGGCAGTGTTATAAAACAGAGAGGCCGAGGGGTTCAGGTACATAATTCGTTGAGATTTGCATCACAGGCAGACAGGGTGGTTACGATGGCATTTGCATGCTTGCCATCATTGCTCAGACCTTTGAGTATAGGCGTTGGGACATCATGTTGAGGTCATACAGGACATTATCATCACAGAATCACAGAATCCCTACAGTGTGGAAACAGACCCTTCAGCCCAAC
>NC_063335.1:103366610-103433393 GCF_021869965.1 Rhincodon typus | reverse complement strand
CCAATTATAATGTTCATACAATGTTGTAGTGATTGGTACCAGGTGGATCTTGTTGACAATGAGATCCTTGATTGGGGTTGTTAACCCTGGACCAATCAGGAAGCCCTTGCTGACAGATATAAACAGGGGATTTAGAATCTCCTCAGTTCAGGAGACTGACTCTGAGCTGGCTCACCACAGCAAGTGTACTGTGCACATATAAATAGAGGGTGCCTTGGTGATAAGATATAGGCCTCTGTCCAGTTATTTCAAATATATTATTCTTTTAATGAAAGATTTAAGACTGCCCCTCTCCCTCCTTTTTTCCCTCATGTCCACCCCTTTGCATGTCCTCTCCCTGCATTCCCATTTGCAGATTCACTTCATCCCCAAAGAATAGCCTTAACCCTGATGTCTCATCTCAACAGCCTCGCTTCCCACCTGACCTCTCTCTCTCCTTCCCTCCTGCTCGGTGGTCCCTAGTCACCCGGCCTCTGCTTTCGCTGGTGTCTGGCCCCTCTTCCTCCAGCACCAGCAGACGTACTCACTGCTGCCACTTACTTTCCTGCTGCTCCCCCAATCACATGCTGCTACTGTCCTGTGCTTGCTGCTAACAGATTAGCCACAAGTAGCAAGTGCAGAGAGAGAACCAGCCTCTGTTTGCAAGAGCAATTCTCTCAGATTCCAACTGTTCCAGCTATGGGGCAGGGGTAACATTTGTCTGATTGATTATCCCATGATTGGATTTCCCAGCGTTTTGTCACTTTTCAGGCAATTTTGCTCACCCGTGTATTTTAAGCATTTGTCACTAGCCTAGTAGAGAAAAACAAAGCAGATCTGTGCTAAAGATTTGGACTAGCCCCACAGGTGTGACATTTCAACATATTACCCCCAAAAAATTACCAACCTTGTTCTTTCTGTCTGACCTTCTAAAATGCTGTCATTATCCCCTCACAGAATCACTACAGTGTGGAAACAGGCCCTTCAGCCCAACAAGTCCACACTGACCTTTGTAGCACCCCACCCAGACCATCTCCCCTATAACCCACTCATCCCTGAACACTACAGACAATTTAGCATGGCCAATCCACCTAGCCTGCACATGTTTGGACTGTGGGAGGAAACCAGAGTATCCAGAGGAAACCCACACAGACATGGGGAGAATGTGTAAACTCCACCCAGTTGCCCAAGGCTGGAATTGAACCCAGGACCCTGGCACTGTTAGGCAGTAGTGCTAACCAATGAGCCACTGTGCTGCCATTCTGGCTAGGGAAAAAGACAAAGTTGGAGCAATAATTTGTTGTGCTTTAAGTTAACATTAAGGGCCAGAGACCTACAACAGAAAAATCAGGCCCTATTCCTCATGGTTACAATGGGCTCCATTGGAAGAATGTAGAAAACATTGACCCAGGGCATGGTTCTCCAATTCCTTGTGGGTCCAGTTAGAATACCCCAAACTGTTAAGCTCCAGGGTGAGGGGGGATGAACTAGTTCCCCTTCTTGATTCACCCCTATCCCCTCAGTTCACAGTTAACATAAAAAAGGATCTCTCCCCTTATTTTGAGATAGCAAGAACTGCAGATGCTTGAGTCAGAGATAACACAGTGTGGAGCTGGATGAACACAGCAGACCAGGCAGCATCAAAGGAGCAGGAAAGTTGATGCTTTGGGTTGACTCTCCTTCAGGAATGGGCTCCCCTTGTTTATACCTTTTCCCTAGACCCAAATGAACTTATGTTTTAAAAGGAGCCAACCTTGCCAGGCTTTCTTGATTAAACAGGAGTTGAGTTTATTTATTACTATACCTGAGAAGAAGCAATAAAGCAACACACGTGCACAGTTTAGAAATATTTGATGAGTCTCAAAAGATTAAAATCAAAGTTAGACAGATCACTTTATGAATTATTCGTAAGTGCAGATAGTTTAATATTGTGAGGTTTCACAAGGTTTCCATTTCTTTTGAAGACTCTGTATTGGTGCTCCTGTTCTACTTTGCATAGTTCCGGGTTGCTGCAATGTGTTGTGGCTCCTTTTAATAGTGTCGTGATGCAGCTCAGTTTGTAGGTGTTGGTGTGGTTGCTAGTGTAATTGGCATGTGTGGTCTTTCTATATACACTAGTCTGAGTTCCCCGTTGATTTTGCGTTCTACCATTATGTGCAGGAAGGGTAGTCGGTTGTTGTTCTGTTCTTTCGTGAATTTTATCCCGGTAAGGATGTTGTTTGTATGTCAGTGCGTTTCTTCTAGTTTTATGCATTTAATAATCACAAAGGTGTCATCTGCACTTCGGACCCAAAGTCTGGGTTGTAATCAACACTAAAGAACATTGGAAGAACTGCGGATGCTGTAAACCAGGAACAAAAACAGAAGTTGCTGGAAAAGTTCAACAGGTCTGGCAGCGTCTGTGAAGAAAAAATCAGAGTTAACGTTTCGGGACTGGTGACCCTTCCTCAGAACAGAATACTGGAATTATGTTTTCCATATGGAACACAAATTACAGTTTATCTGCGTCTCTGACTCTCACCCTGTTCCTTATCATTTTACCTTAATATTGAAAATTGTGAGCTTGTGCCAGACAAGCCTTGCAGAATGTCCAGGACCAATGACCTTCCAGAAAATAAAGTTAAGGTTTTTATTGATACCAAATCAGGAAACAAATTGCTTAGCCTTAGTGAAAAATATCAAATTCTAGTTCATGAGCAGTTTAGCCAGCAACTGTTTTCTTTTATCTATTATGAACGTGCTTTGCTTTAAAACATAGCAATGAAATTCCTCTGCAGGAATGTCCAGCAGTGTAGGAAGAAGGTCAATGAACCTCTTCACTCTGCCAGGGTAAGTGCCAACATCATTTTTTTTGCTGCCTTGGTCTCAGTCTGACTCTGCTACTGCACCAATCTCCTACCAAGGCTCGTGCTCTACCACTCTCACTACTGCAAGTGGCATCTTCTGTCACTCGCTCCCACAAACTCACACTAGCCTGACACCACCAATCCTGCATGCCCTCTGCAATATCACTAAGGACACCACACCACCAACTCTGTTCTGAGGAAGGGTCACTGGTCCCGAAACGTTAACCCTGATTTTTTCCTCACAGATGCAGCCAGACCTGCTGAGCTTTTCCAGCAACTTCAGTTTTTGTTCCTAAAGAACAAATAAAGTAAGCAGGCAACCCAGGACACCTACAACATCAGTAAAGACACCATCATGAAACTACTGGATCTGTGCCTCACAAACCCACTTCACCTTCAACGACAGTATGCACAAATAAATCAACGTTAACACCAGTGGGATTTCAATATCGCGACTGATTGCAGAAACAATAATGCAAAGGTTAGCGTTCTCAATAAACAATCCAAACTTTGGGTCCGATATGTAGATGATACCTTCGTGATTATTGAACACACAAAACTAGTAGAAACCCACCGACACATAAACAACATCCTCACCGGGATAAAATTCACGAAAGAAGAAGAGAACAACAACCAACTTACCCTTCCTGGACATAACGGTAGAACGCAAAATCAACGGGGAACTCCAGACTTCCGTGTCTAGAAAGACCACACGTACGGACCAGATACTCAATTACACTAGCAACCACACCAATGCCTTAAAACGGAGATGCATCAGGACACAACTTAAACGAGCCACAACACATTGCAGCAACCCGGAACAATGCAAAACAGATCAGGAGCACCTATACAGAGACTTCAAAAGAAATGGACACCTGAAAAGCACAATCTGCTGTTACCTCTGAGACAGACCACAACAGGAAGACACAACACAACCAGACTCACTAATCACCCTAGCATACATCAGGGACATTTCAGAGGTAACCACAAGACTACTCAGGCCTCTAGGTATCACAGTAGCCCACAAACCAACAATAACCCTATGACAGCTACTGACGAACGTAAATGATCCCATACCCAAAACCGATGTAATATACAAAATACCATGTAAGGATTGTGAGAAACACTACATAGGCCAAACCAGAAGAAAACTGACAATATGGATACATGAACACCAAGCAGCCACCAAGAGACACGACCAATTCTCACTTGTCTCATTACACAAGGAAAATGGGGAACACGAATTCGATTGGGACATTGAATTAGACCTTGTGTACAAACCACTGAAAAACAGAATCGGAGGTAATGCCAACCACCCCAGCAAACTGGGGCATATAAATAACAAGTGGGACAGAACACCGATATTTCACCGCAGGCACACTGATGTTACCTAGCAGGGTGATGAAACGTTTGCAACCAAACCCACCAGCTTGGCGAGCATGTCTACAACCACATTCACAACCCGAGCTACAAATCTTCTCGAAAACTTTAAAAGTTGAATGTTATGGCTATTGCAGTCAAGGTTACCAGTATCTGTGATGTTAGTGTTTGTGTAAACAATTTCATGATCCCAAGCTTTGCAGATTGATTGAAATTCTGTCGTCCTGATACCTTTCAACTGTGATTGAATTCCAGTATTCAAGACGTGAGAAAGTGCCTTGTTTAGTTCTGCCCCATATTCTGGTTTGCAGCACTCAGAGTGATAGAAGGTCTTCCTTTACTTACAACACAGGGGTGACTAGGAGTTAGTTCACTGACTGTGATCTAAACAGCATGCTAACATTTGGGCCCATGTGGATATACGTAGGAATGTTGAGGTTGGTTGGCTTGCCAAGCTGGTTTGTTGTTCTGCAGATGTTTCGTTACCATGCTGGGTAACGTCCTCAATGCAGCCTCCGATGAAGCGTCAGTGTGTTTTCCCGCCTGGATTTTAAACTCTGGAGTCCATTGAGCTGGATTGCCTCACTTCTGGTTTTCCTTTGTAGTGGAGAGTATATGGGATCGAGTTCTATGTGTTTATTGGTGGCTTTCTTCATGGAGTACCAGTCTTCTAGGAATTCCCATGCCTGTCTCTGCTATTTTGTCCCAGGATTTTGGTGTTGTCCCAGTCGAATTGATGGTTCTCCTTATCCATGAGGATTGAGATGAGTGAGTATTGGTCGTGTCTTTTTGTAGCCAGTTCGTGTACCCTTGTTGTTAGTTTCCTTCCTGTTTGTCCGATGTAGTGTTTCTCACAGTCTCTGCAGGGGATCTTATAGATGACATTGGCCCTGTCCACAGCAGGGAGTGGGTCTTTAGTTCGGGTGAGCAGTTGCGTAGAGTTGACGTGGGCTTGTGTGCCAAACTGATGCCCAGCAGTTGTAGGAGTCTTGTGGTTAGTTCCGATGTGTTCCCGATGTAGGGTAGTGTGATGTGTGTGTCGGGGCATGTGGTATCTTCCTGACTTTGTTCATGTAGGCATCTTCTGACCCAGTTCTTTGGATATCCATTATCCTTGAACACTTGGAAGAGGTATTCTTCTTCCTCTTGGCGTAGTTCTGTGTTGCTGCAGTTTGTTGTTGCCCATTTAAATAGTGTTCGCACACAGCTTCGTTTGTGTGTGCTGGGATGCTTACTGTTGAAGTTCAGTACCTGGTCCGTGTGTACTTTCGGTGTACTTTCGTTTGCAGTTCCCCGTTTGTCTTGTGCTCTACCATGATGTCCGGGAATGGGAGCTGTTTGTTCTTCTCCTCCTCTCTGGCGAATTTTATTCTGGTGACGGTGTAGTTTATAAGTTTGTGTGTCTCCTCTAGTTTGGTCCGTTTAATGATGACAAAGGTGTTGTCCATGCAACGTATCCATAGTTTTGGTTGGATTAGTGGAAGGGCTGTCCTTTCTAGTCTTTGCATCACTGCCTCTGCTATGAGTCCGGAGATAGGTGATCCCATGAGTCTCCCGTTGATTTGGTCATATGTTTGGCCATTGAAAGTGAAGTGGGTGGTGAGGTCCAGTAGTTTGAGCATGTTGTCTGTGGAGATGGTGTCACTGGGGTCTTGCTTTTGTTCCAGTAGTGCTGTCATTGTTTCCCTTGCTAGTGGTATATGTATTGATGTAAATAGGGCAGTGACATCAAACAATATCATGGTGTCCTCGTTGTCTATCCTTATGTCTTTGATGGAGTTGAGGAATTCTTGGGCTGAGTAGATTGAGTGGGGTGATTTGTTGACTAGGTGCCTGAGTCTCCTTTGTAGTTCTTTGGCTAATCTGTGCGATGGAGTGCCTGGCAGGGAGACTATGGGTCTAAGGGGGACTTCCGGTTTGTGTATTTTTGGGAGGACATAGAATCGGGGTGTGTCAGCTCCTTCGGGTTTCATTCTTAAGAAGTCTGCTTTGTTGATCTGTCCTGTCTGTTTAAGTCTTTTTAGCGTGTAGAGGATTTTGTTGCCTCGTTGCGGTGTCGGGTCAGTTTGTACTGGCCGGTTTGTGTTTTCGTCGGCGAGCAGTGCCTGTGCCTTGGAGATGTAGTCCCTTTTATTCAGTATTACTGTCATGCGTCCTTTGTCTGCGGGTAGTATTGTGATGTTCTTGTCCTTCTTCAGTCCTTCCAGGGCCTGTCTTTCCAATGTGTTGAGGGTGTTGAGCTCGCTCCTGCTGGTTAGTGTCGGGAATACTGTCTGTCTTATCGTTAGTTGTGTTTCTTCGTTGATATTGTTGGTCCTTAGTGTGGCTTCCAGCGTGGCTAGGAATTCCGTTTTGTTGGCGTCCCTGTAGTTGTAGTTCAGTCCTCGGGTGAGAACAGCTTTTCCCGTGTCTGTCAGTTTCCTGTCGGAGAGGTTCCTTATTCAGGTGTCTGTTCAGTTGTTGTCGTTTTTGTGGGTAAGTGTGGCCAGCTTGTCTTGAAGAGTCTGTCTTTTCTTGACTCTTGTGGTCTGTCGGTTGATGTTGATGGCTCGTTGCATGTCTGTTGTCCAATCTTGATTGGTAGCTTCCAGGAATAAAGTTTTTTGGCACGTAATTTCTCTGTTGTATCTGTGGAGCCGGTTGTGTGCGTCGTTTATCATTACCCTTACCATCTTGCGGCTGTTTTGTTCTGCTGTTTTCCAGGCTTGTGGGTTGTTGATGGGTGGTTTGCATCTCACACTGCATGGTAATACCTGGTTCCTGAGTCATCCATGTAGGAAGTAGAGTTGTTCGCGGGTTGCGCTCTCTCGTTTGGCGTAGTTTTCCCATTTTCGTGCCAATTTAAGTATGTTATGCCCATAGGCCTCTAAGGTTTTGGAGTAGATCTGTCGTTCACGTTGTGGGTGTTGAGGTTGGATGGCTCACCAAGCTGGTTTGTTATTCTGCAGACATTTCGTTACCGTGCTGGGTAACATCCTCAGTGCAGCCTCCGATGCAGCGTCGGTGTGTTTTCTCGCCTGGTTTTTAAACTCTGGGGTCCGTTGAGCTGGGTTGCCTCACTTCCGGTTTTCCTTTGTAGTGGAGTGTATATGGGGTCAAATTCTATGTGTTTATTGATGGCTTTCTTCCTGGAGTGCCAGACTTCTAGGAATTCCCGTGCCTGTCTCTGCTTAGCTTGTCCCAGGATTTTGGTGTTGTCCCAGTCGAATTGGTGCAGAGACTGTGAGAAACACTACAACGGACAAACAGGAAGGAAACTAACAACAAGGGTACACGAACACCAACTGGCTACAAAAAGACACGACCAATACTCACTCATCTCAATCCACATGGACAAAGAGAACCACCAATTCGACTGGGACAACACCAAGATCCTGGGACAGGTTAAGCAGAGACAGGCATGGGAAGTCCTAGAAGCCTGGTACTCCACGAAGAAAGCCATCAATAAACACATAGAACTTGACCCCATATACACTCCACTACGAAGGAAAACTGGAAGTGAGGCAATCCAGCTCAACGGACCCCAGGGTTTAAAAACCAGGTGGGAAAACACACCGACGCTTCTTCAGAGGCTGCACTGAGGATGTTGCCAAGCATGGTAACGAAATGTCTGCAAAATAACAAACCTGCTCGGTGAGACAACCAACCTCAACACCCACAATCCGAGCTACAGATCTACTCCAAAACCTTAGATAAGAATGTTCAGTCCTGTCCAATCTAGTCGAGTATAAACTGAGCTTTTTTCTTGTGTATTCTTCAAAGAAAACAAAGCATGAGCCATTGGGACATAATCTGCAGGAAGTGACATGTTATTGAGCTAGGTGTTAGCGCATTCTTATCTTTGCAGTTACAAGAGCTTGCAAGCTATCTTTGAAAGGCTGTTGCTTGAAGTTCCTTTCATATTTGCTAATATGACATTCCTTGTGTCGATCTCAGCAGCCAGCTACTTAATTTGCATCTGGTGCTGGCTATAATAGCCCTCTATTAAATTGCACTTTTTGGAATTACATGTTAAAAATGTCCATAGTACAACAGTGTTTTGACCCGTGGTCAAGACAAAAGTCATAGCCTGAAAGATCAGACTGGGAAGAAGTTGTGGAAATTTAATGACTATTGTGCAGAACTGAAAACTATTTATGTGTTCAAATCCCACTAGAAAAGTTTAGCTTGTAACAGAAAATCTGGCAAGAGAAGATTCATGAGGGCATGCAAGGATTGAGATGGCATAATCAGCCTGTTGAAAAACAGAGAGCCCAAAGGAAATCAAGGGCAGGTCAGTCCTCATATCAATCCAACATACCATGTCTTATTTGTTTCATACATTTGGAACTTCATAATCATATGATAGCACACATCTGAACTAAATTGAAAATAAATCATGGGTTGTTACCAGTGACAGAAATAAGCAGAGCACCATCTCCATTAGCATCCAAAGTAGTGAGACTGGATTCAGTTCCAAACAAATGGTCATTGTAGGTTAGTACGTAACAAGATAAAGCTGCTGCTTGTTGTAAAAAGTCCTCATTTGCTAATCTCCTTCAAAGAAGGTAATTTGGCACTTTTACTTTGTCTGACCTATGTGTGACTCCAGTCCCAAACTATATGGTTGACTTCTTATGTTGTTGAGGAAGCAAGAAATGAGTAATAAATATCGATTCATCTGCATTGCCCATAATTCAACATCGTATTTGGACACATAGCAGATTGAGTCATGGCAGAATCGTATGAGGCCCTGAATGTTGTGGGCTATAGTTAGAAAAGTAGGAGAATCACAGGAGATGTACGGTGAGGCCTTTCTCCATGTCAAGAGCAACAAAGTGCTTTTTCCAACAGATGTGAGTTTTGACAAGGGAGCAGCAACTTGCTTATCAATGGAGATCATTGCTTGTTATAACCCTCACTAATTCCGCAGCCACCTTGCTAATATGCAGCTTCTTACCCTGCCACAGGATGGATAGAAACTAGACATTGAGAATTCCTGACATGATGTCAGAGCAGGTAGCTGGTGACCATAGTTCATCGCTTAGTTCTCTGGACTCCCATCTTAGACAGTTCAGGGCATGCTGCAGAACACAGCAGCACATACACCATGTCCAAGGACCTTGACATCTGAAATACACCAGCCTCTCTGTACCATCACGGCACATTCCTGATCCACTTCAGCTACACCTCTGTACTGTAAAGCTGCTCACCAGAAACTGCCATTGGGATGCTACTGCAAAGATACTTTGTGCACAGGGACAAGCACCAAGCTGATAGATTGGCCCAGGCTGCATCCCAATGCTGCTTGCTTGATCTCTTAATGCTCTCTCACTTAGTGCTCACAGCAGCTTTGGTTTGCTTTGCCTTTTAGGGCTTTGCCCCTCAAACACAGCTAACAGGCTCCTAGTATGTCCGTCTGGATTTGTCTTTGAGTGCAGACACAAAGCCCAGGCAGCTTGCTGTGGATGTCAGCAAATCATAAGGTTAAGGAGGGATATGGAGCTGAATGTCCTCATGTTACGTCAGTGTTACACCCGCACCATGTGCAAGTAGCTGCTGTGACAGACATGCTGCATGTGCTTCAATCAAATGGCCGTGTCTCAAGTTCAGAGGGGATAGAGATCACTCACGTCAAGAGAATCAACCTTCAGTAAAGGGTGTCCTGGCACAGTTAGTCAAGGACAGCCTCCAATATCAGTCCATGGGCTCAATACAGTCAGGCAAACTACTTGAGACAGACAGGTTTCCTCATACGGGGTAATAAACAGAGTGTCAGGCAGCCCACCTGTTATTTTCTCCTGCACTGAGAGCAAGAGAGTAATATGAAAGTGGGTTGTATAGCTGTTAGTGTTGGTTTAGGTGGGGGGTGAAGGTGGTGAGATGTCCTTAGTGATAGGCATTGCAGAGGGCATGCAACGTTGGTGCTGTGGGGCTAGGGTGAGTTCACGAGCCTTGGTAGGTGATTGGTGCAGTAGCAGAGTCAGACTGAGACCAAGGCAGCAGAAAAATGATGTTGGTACTTACCCTGGCAGAGTGAAGAAGTTCATTGACCTTCTTCCTACACTGCTGGACATTCCTGCAGAGGAATTTCATTGCTATGTTTTAAAGCAAAGCACATTCATGATAGATAAAAGAAAACAGTTGCTGAATAACCTGCTCATGAACTAGAATTTGATAGTTTTCACTAAGGCTAAGCAATTTGTTTCCTGATTTGGTATCAATAAAAACCTTAATTTTATTTTCTGGAACATCATTGGTCCTGGACATTCTGCAAGGCTTGTCTGGCACAAGCTCACAATTTTCAACATTGAGGTAAAATGATACGGACAGGGTGAGAGTCAGAGACGCAGATAAACTGTAATTTGTTTTCCATATGGAAAACATAATTCCAGCACTCACTGTAGGGCAATCATAGCACCGATGAATGTTTATGCATTATTTTTAATCTGTCATGCAAGCTAGCCCACTGAACGCATGCCATGTTCCTGATTTCAAACTGTTATACAAAGACAGGCAGTTGAATTAAGTGAGATCGAGTATAATTTTGCTCGGTGTGTTAATTTGCCATGCGTGAATGATGTAAAGTAGTTTAATGGATTTGTATCTATCTTCATTTTACAAAGTGCACTGCCATTGGAAAGATTCAAGGAGACGGCCAGGGGCATGCATGAAGGAGGTGGTAATCAGTCGTTTCCTTTCCTAGGTAATGCCATTGTATAATTGGACTGTGGGAGCGTAAATTGGGGTATGGGGTCTACTTTCAAGCCTGTCTGGTGCCTCTGTAACCATATGAGTCTCTATGTTCAGTATTAAAATACAGAATGACATGATGCCTACATCTTTCCTGTAGGACTCTGGTTTCTCTAGATCCAGTTTACATTGCTCCCTGGAGCTGACCTGACGAAAAGAGAATCCTCACACTGTGGTGGCTCGCTCAGTTTAGATAAAATAGGTGACCTCCGCGCCATTCTGAAAACTCTGGCACCAGACTTGCAGACTTCCAAATTTCCAACATTGCCATCATGAAACAAAAGCGTTTTTATTAGCAGGCAATGCATGCACTAGAATTCAAGGGTTTGAATGGAAATGTGCTGCAGATGAATATGATGAAATGAGATAATCAATATTGAGGGGTGATTAGGATTTTAGATGAACTGAAAGCGAAAACGAAATCAAGGGTAAAAATGACAGACAAGTCAAAGAGGTAGGTTTACTTAGTTAAAACATTTAGAGCTTTCACTTGCTGAAAAATAATTGTTCACCTGATGAAGGAGCAGTGCTCCAAAAGCTTGTGATTTAAAATAAACCTGTTGGACTATAACCTGGTTTCATTTGACTTCTGACTTTGTCCACCCCAGTCCAACACCGGCATCTCTACATAATGGCAAAAATAGATGACAGGAAGAAAAAGGATCATACCAAACAAGTGATTTTCTCTCCCTGTATATTTTCAGGACTGATTTCCACAACAATGTGTTAAGAGAAGAAGGAAAAGGTTCATGCCAAACAAAGGAATTGTATTTCTCATATATGTTCAGGATTGATTTCCAAATGACTGTGTTATCACTGAAAGAAATGGTACTTATCCATTTCTGGATGCAATTGTGAAGCAAGTAGTTCAGCTGACAGTATAGTAATATTGGAGGCCAGCAAGCACAGATACAATGTAATGTGATTCATTAAAAAGAAGGTGGGTTAAGGTACTCACACTACAGGGAGGGAAAAACAGCAACTTAAATTGGAATAAAAGGGGACCACGGCTAGATTCACTGGAAGACAGAAAGTGTCTAATGTAACCATAGGTCAGCAGAGGGAATTAATTAGAGTGATGAAGGAAAGAGTACAAATCAAGTGCTTTTCACTAAGTGAGAAAAAAGAAACATGACAAATTGGAATGGAAGATCATAAATGCTGGAGGGAGATGTTGGTTGACTAATGGGATGAGCTGGTACATGGTAAAAGCACTGCACTGTAGAATAAAGAGAATACATTTTGGATATATTAATGTTTTCTTCGATTGGCAGAACAACGCTTAAAGAACAGAAACTTAAGATACTTATAAAAATAAATGATGGGGATATTTGGAAAAAGCTCCTTCCTCAGTGGGAGTTAGAATGTAAAATTTTGTGTCACAAGTAATTGTTGAAGAATGGTCATTTTTTTAAAAAAGAGAATACCTGTGGTTTGACAAAGATATATTTTTTAACGAGTACGGTTGATAAAAGTGAGAGCTCAGACGTGACCTCACACAGGCTCAGGATTGGCAGCAGATACATTGCAATGTACAAATCTTTCAGTGGAAACCCTGAATTATTTCACCTTCAAATCTGACCAGATTGCAGTCAGTTAATTCAGCCCGTTAATCGTCAATTAGCTCATCCAGCACTCCAGGCTGGACGGCAGAAAATCTGACTCCTCCATAACTGTGACGGACTGTGAAACATTGCTGCCCCTCCTTACCCCACAAAACAATTTTCAGCCTCTTCCTCATCAAAACATAATTTTTGGAGAAAATGCCTTGAGGCACTCATCAGCGGGTACAAAAGGGCAGAGTGATTTTCAAATCAAATGCCCTCCTGCCTTTAGGAATGGGAGTGTTAAGCACCACCTGAAATTTGCATTGAATGCATCTTGGATACCTAAGGATACCTAATAAGGATACCTAATAACTTTGGGTTCTTAACTGATACAAGACTCATAATGGGCAACAACTGAAAATGAATCAATGCATCAATTTATCATTTTATTTTTTTTAATTTACTTAGGGGACTTGCGCTTTGCTGGCTAGGCCAGCACTTATTGCCCATCTTTGGTTGCTCTTATGACAGCAGTGGTGATCTGCCTTCTTGAACTGCTAAGGCCCATGTGCTGTTGTTTGACCTACAATGCCATTAAGGAAGGAATTCCAGGATTTTTACCCAGCGACACTGAAGGAACGGCAATTTATTTCCAAGCCAGGAGGGCAAGTGATTTGGAGGAGAACTTGCGGCTGGTGATGTTCCCATGTATCTGCTGACTTTGTCCTTCCAAATGGAAGTAGCCGTGGGTTTGGAAGGCACTGTCTAAGGATCTTTGGTGAACTTCTGCAGTGCATCTTGTAGATAGGACACACTGCTACTACTGAACAGCAGTGGTGGAGGGAGTGGATGGTTGTAGGTGCAGTGCCAGGTAAGTGGGCTGCTTTGTCCTGGATGGTTTTCTGCTTCTTGTTGGAGCTGTATCTCTCCAGTCAAGTGGGAAGTATTCCATCACACTCCTGAGTTGTGTCTTGTAAATGATGGGTAGGCTTTGGGGAGTCAGAAGGTGCGTTACCTGCCACAGCATTCCAAGCCTCAGACCTGCTCTTATAGCCACTGTGTTTATGAGGTGAGTCCAGTTGAGTTTCTGGACAATGGTAGCTCCCAAGGATGTTGATAGCGGGGGATTTAATGATGATAAGACCATTGAATGTCAAGGGGTGGTGGTTATATTGTCTTCTCTTGGAAGTGGTCATTGCCTGGCATTTGTGTAGCATGAATGTTTATTGTCACCTGTCAGCCCCAAGCTTGGATATTGTCCAGATCTTATTGCATTTGAAAATCGCCTGCTTCAGTATCTGAGGAGTCATGAATGGTGCTGAACATTGTGCAATCATTGGCGAACGTTCTCACTTCTGACCTGCTATGCTGCCCCACGCTGTGTCTCAGCAATGTCATCCAATTAGTAACTCAGCCAAGATGATTTCAGGAATAATCTCTGGTCTGTAGGGAGTTCACAAAGGATCATTCTATAAATGGCATTAGGATACTTTGTGTATTTTAGGGTTTTCACTTGGCTTGTTATTCTCATCTCTTAAAGGTGATACCTGAGGAATTCTATTCCCCAGAGGGCAGTGTAGGCAGGGTCATTAAATATTTTTAGGTAGATGTAAATAAATTCTTAATTGACAAGGGAGTCAAAGGATACCAGGGGTGGACAGCACAGTGCAAATATGTCCATAATCAGTTTCGTCATTTGCTTACCAAATAGTAGAGTAGGCTCAATGGGCTGAATGTCCTCCTCCTGCTTCTAATATGTAAGTGTCTTGTAAGACTGCGTGTCATTTTAGAAATCTAAAACACCAGAAGGTCTTGTCCTGAAATATTATTCAGCAAGTTGATGTCTGAAAGTTAAATTCATCGAGTGTTGCTGAGCAGTTTGTGATTATGTGACAAAGTGATAACTCTGTTTAGGAGAGGGCAATAAAAGCAAAAAAATGTGTAAAGCCAAATTGTCACTATTGAATGCAGAATTTTATTGATTGAGAAAGAACATTGACAGCTTGTACTTCATAGCCCACAGAATAAATTGGGGTTATAACCAGAGTTTCAAAGGCTTGCTTGGAATTATGAAAAAAAACTATTTTGGGCTAAAGAAGAATATATGTTAAATTCTTTCATACAGATAAAATCAACTATTAGGTTGAAAAATCACAGAATGTTTAAAACCGAGAAGGAGGCAGTTTGGCTGACCGTATTTGTATGAGCTCTCTAAATGAGCAATGAACTTAGTGTAATATAGAGCACATTCTTCATTGTTGCAGAATAATCCAATTCCCTCTTAAATGTCTCAATTGACTGTGCCTCCAATGTTCCCAGATAGTGTGCTCTGGATCCTAACTTTAAACTGCCTTCTCAGCCTGTCTTCCAACTTCAATGATTTTCATATGCCTATACATTCAGATTCCTCTTTCCTGTTTCCCTTTTTGAAATGTACTCTGTATTTTACATTGTCTCTTTGCATTAAGTTTCACCTGCCACTTGTCTGCCCAATCAACCAACCCACACTGTTTTGAAGGACATCTACAATCTACTTCACAATTCACAATGCTTCTAAGTTTTGATTTGTTCATAAATTTTGAAACCGTGTCCTGCACTTCAAGGTCTAGATCAATAAAATAGTTTGGGAAGAACAGGTGGTCCTAATGCTGACCCTGTGGGATCTCCACTGTAAACCTGCCTCCAATCCCAAAAGTATCCATTAATGCTATTCTCTGTTTTCTGTCACTCGGTCAACTGTATATCTGGATTGCTGCTGTCTTTTTTTATTTCAGGACCTCTAACCTTGCTCAAAAGTCTATTCTGCAGCACATTTTCCAATCCCTTTTGGATGTTTACAATCACCTCATCAACCCCTTCTTTCACTATAAGCGGTACAAGTTCTGAGGAAGGGTCACTGGACTCGAAACGTTAACTCTGATTTTCTCTTCACAGATGCTGCCAGACCTGCTGAGCTTTACCAGCAACTTCTGTTTTTGTGACCCTCTCTGTTAACTCAACATAAAACATCAACAAGTAAATTAAACAGTTTTTTCTCCTACCAATCCATTTCGTTTTTCCTTATTTAAATGTGTGCAACTGAATATTAATTTTATCCTGAATTATCATTTTTGGAAGCTTCCCTATGACTGAGGTTAAGCTAAGTGGCTTGTAATAGCTCAGATTATCTTTATCAGGGGTGTAACATTTGCAATTCTTCAGTCATTTGGCACTCACTCTGACCCGAGGAAAAGATTCTAAATTATGGATAATGCCTTTGCAATTTCAAATTCCCTCAGTATCTTTGGGTACAAATCTGGCCCTGGTGCATTAACAGCTTTACATATAGATACACTATTTAATAACTCATGCTTAACAATTTTAAATCCTTCAATTCTTTGAATTGCCTCCTTCTTCACCATGAGCGGTACAACATCTTCTTCTGAACTGGGAAAGACAGACACAGTTAGTAGCTGTTAGCTCTCTGTTCATGTTGAAAGGAACGCACACACATTGGTCTCCTAAGATACGTGGATCAATGCACATCTGAAGGATTGACTGGACCCAACAAAAAATGGTCAATGTCCTGTGGAGAAGCAAGGAGTAGGTCGGATTTCCTGGATTGGTTTTGATCACCTGCAGGTGTTAAAGAGAAAGTTTACAGTATAATTCTCCTCCTTAGTGATCCTGGGTGTCTTTCCTGTGTTTTGTCTTTGCCTTTTCCCAGGCGATGACTACCCTGACATTCAGTGCCGGGTCAGGAGCGCAGAGTCATACCATTTCCAAACACTGCCAACCCAGCCTGGGAAAAACTAGCCCGTGAGGTCAGATTTATGTTAGAGTGGTGGGGTTCCCTCGGAGATTGGCTGGGCACCTCCAGAACAAGAGGAGTTGCTGCCAACTGTGGAAGTATGGGCATGAGAGCATGGACTACCTTCACTGCTCAGTATTGTGTGAAAAATGAACAAAAAACTAATTAAACCACAAAGAAGCCCTTCAGGAATCACCCATCATACCTTCTTGCATCTAACTTTCCAACCCTTCTCCTTGGGGCAAGGCAGTGGCAAAGTGGTAATGTCACTAGATGAGTAATCCAGAAACCTGGGCTAATATTCTGGGACATAGGTTCTAATACCACCTTGGCAGAATTTGAATTCAATGAAATTTGAATTTACAAAAAGTAAAGCTAATCTAGTGGTGATCACACAGAGATAGCGAGAACTGCAGATGCTGGAGTCAGAGATAACACAATGTGGAGCTGGAGGAACACAGCAGACCAGGCAGCATCAGAGCAGCAGGAAAGCTGACGTTTCAGGTCAGGACCCTTTGTCAGAAATGGGGGAGAGGAAGGAAGCTGGGAAATAAATAGAGAGAGGAAGTGTGAGGCTCGAGAAGGTAGCTGGGGTGGTGATAGGTGAGTGCAGGTATGGAGTGGTGGGGATATGTCAGTAGGATGGTTGGAGCAGATAGGTGGGATCCCAAAAACCTATCTGGTTCACTAATGTCCTTTAGGGAAGAAAATTTGCCATCTGTACCTGGTCTGACTTACATGTGACTCCAGATGCACAGCAATACTCCCTGGACAATTTGGTATTGGCAATAAATTTTTAATTAACCAGCAACATCTATAGCCCATGAATAAATTGAAAAAACTTTCCATACCCTACCCTTGTTAACCCATCACTTCTAATGTCTTGACATCTCTGGTTCCACACACCCTCCAAGCCAACCTATGTCCTTCTATTCATCTCTTATAATACTTCTTACTCCTCATGCTTTCTATGCCAATTTAAGCCATCCATCCAGCCTATAGCCCATATGTCATCCTACACTCCTATATTCATCCAGATGGACCCACACGCCCCTATGCCAACCCATGCTCCCACTCAACATTATATCCCTTTGTAGCCCCATACCAACTTAGTGCCAATTCACCAACCTGCAACCAGTGCCTCCATGCCAACTTACCTTGTAACCAACATGAGCAGACCTCAGAATCTGTGCTGTAATTAAATAATGTGTTTATTGATTACGTCACTATTTCAAAAAAAAAATTGAAGAAAATTTAATACATTGAAATTTCTTCAGGTAGTTTCTTGCAAAAACAAATATTTACATTTTGTCGCATTTGGAGTGTCTCTCAAACTGCTGAATTGGATTAAGAAAAGAGTCATACAATACAAATTCTGTAAAGACTGAGGTTAAAAGGTAAAAGAAATATCTAGCACTTTTTAAAACTCTATGTATGGTGTTCATCAGTCCTTTGACAGTTCCAATGTTTTTATGTATGTCTTTAGACAAATTCTTGAGTACCCCCTTTGACAATACAAAAGACCCCTTTCCCCAAATTGATCACTCTTCCTCTCCAAAGATGCCCCAAGTAGAATATCAGGTAGTGTGTAATTACTTTATTTTCTGCCTCATTCTCTTTTTCTCTACCTAAATACAGAACTTGGTAACCCAAGAAATAATTGAGTCAAGGAGCATGAACATTGTCGTTGATTTGTTGGGCTGAATTATCTGCTTCTCTGCTTGTGCATTCAATCCAATCTTCTCCGGTCCACCTCCTCTATTATATTGGAGAATTATGTTTTATTTTACTGCGTTGCATTATATTAGCAAAATCCTGCAAATCCAGACAACATCAGCGTCCGCTATCGGGTCAGCATCCTGTTTCAGATCACTGGTCATGATCAGTCAGCTGCATTGGGAACCTCAACTAGTGCTGGAATTGAACCCACCCTATTGGCATCACTCTGCATTGTGAATCTGCCACCCAGCCAGGTGAGGTCATTGACCCCTCCTTTATAACCTCTTCCCCTCTCCTAAGGCATCTTGAATCTCAGGCTAAACCACTCCCAGTTATCTCTCTCTCAGGAGAGAGCAGTCCTCTGGCCCTCTGGGACTATGGTGATTTTATTTTACTTGAATTAGATCAGATACATTGTCTGCAAGCTCAACATAAGGGCTTTCAAAACAAAATGTTGACTCTGATCTTTGCCCTGGCAAAGAAATGTTTTCAGGAAGTTCACTAAACCTCCCTGAAATATCCAGAATGACTTGTGGGAATCTCTACCCATCCAAGACCATTAACTTTGAAGAAGAGACATTGACAATAGAGCCAATCATTTTGAGCAACTCTGACAGGCCCAGATAGAGGTCAAGTGCAAACAGCAGAAGGAGTATGTGAAAACCTGAGCATCCCACCCAGAACTACTTCAGCAATCGCTACCTGTCCCACCTGCCCCATCTTCCATCTATGGCAGAGTCTGTGGATCCAGCATTAGACTATTTATTCACCCCAGGACCAGCAAAACCAGAGTGGAAGAAAATCATTCTTATTTTCAGAGACTGCCAAAGGAGAAGAATATGATATGGAAGTCAAAACAGTTATAGATATTGTCCTGTGAGTCTCCTTCACTCTTCAGCCTTTGGCCTACCTTCGCTTATCCTGTCAACTGCTCTTATGTTTCTTCTAACTCACCCTGAGATCATTGTGCTCACTAAACCAGGAGACTTGGCCTCAGTTGGTCCTCATTTAAATATAATGAGGGTGGATCTCAATGCTTGAAGGAAAGTCAAACTGCAAAACAGCTTGCAGGAACTGGCGTTCACGAAGGGAAACTGTCAGGAACGCCGCACCCCCCGCCCCTCCCGGCCTCATTTAGTTCCCAAAACATAAGGTAATATATCAACTCGACCCAAACAATAACAGGGGTTCTATGGAACTTTAGCTTATCATCAAGAGTTGTGGATCTCCTTCATGATTTGCAAAATTTTATTTCAAGGAAGAAAAATAAAATAAAAAAAATAGGGAGGAATATAGATCTCAGTGTTGCTGGTGTGTTCTGAATTTTCAGCAACGTCCCTGAGGAGATTTGCCTGTATGGTAGTCTGATGAAGGCCAAATACGTGAAAAGCTCCAGGTAGCTAACCTGTGTCAAAATCTAATGAATGAGAACTTCATAAAGAAAAGCTCCTCCAGGTATTGTCAGCTCAGCTTTTCCTTGTTTTAAAAGATTGGGATCAGAGGCTTATCATCCTGAAATCCAGGTATCAAGGGAGCTGCTTAGAATAAATCTGCAATAATAAGCTTTTAAATTAGACTTGTCGGTATCAACTGCCTCACAATAGCTTTCCCGGTTCTCAGATGAGCTGAGCATTCCTTTGTTGAAAGAATTAAGACCCCATTTTTATCCATTTTTTAGACTTTCGTTTCCTTTGCATCCCTTCTTCCTTTTTTTTTTAAGCCCATGCTTTTCAGCCCCTGACCCATCCTTTTGCAGCCCCTGTCTCTTGCTGTCTACCCCTTCCAAACCTCTAACCACTCACCCAGGCCCCCGGCTTTGGCCACCCTCGCCCATAACATTGTTAGTCTCGTCCACACAAGCTTCATTTCCGTGGCCTCACTTCTTCACTAGATGCAGGAAGGATTCGCTATGGAAAGGGAGTCCAGATTCAGGGGTCACAAGTTAAGGAAACGGAGTAAGCCTTTTAGGATTGAGATACAGAGAAATTTCTTCACCAGCGAAGTGTGACCCTGTGGAATTCACTGCCACAGAAAGCAAATTGAGGTCAAAACATTGTATAGCTTTGAAAATAGCACTTAATCTAAAGGGATCAAAGGATATGGGGGGAAAGCAAGAACTGGCTGTTCAGTTGGATGATCAGACACGATCATACTGAATGGCGGAGCAGGCTCGAAGGGCTGAATGTCCTACTCTTGCTCCTATGTCCTATGGTTCTATACTTCCTGGGTGTTTTGTGATATTCAGGGAGAATTCAACCTAATGGTACCCGTATATTTTAAGCATTTCTCAAGGAAATAATGTTTCAAATTGTTATTGGTAAAGAATTGAACCTGAAATGATGACCAGCTTTGCCACGTCCTTGTCCAATTAATTGTTCCTATATTGGGTCCAGAGGACATTGGGAGTGAAAACCATGTGTCCCACTTTTGGGGCAGAAGGGTTTATGTTTCACAATGTTCCATGCACATTCATTTCCAAGTTAGTAAGACCCAGCATTCATTTGGAGGTGTAGGTAGGCAGGTTAAGATATGCCACAGTTCTGTGAGAAGACCCTCAAGTATCACCCCTAAATGAGAATCCTTTGAATTCCTCAGCTCCAGAGGGCTCCATTTGTTGGATATATTTAAGGTTGAGAAAAACAGATTTGTGATGTTTTGGGTAGCGAAGAGATATGAGAATGAATGGGAAGGCTGAGGTGAGACCATGGATAAGCAGTCTATCTGGGCTGTATGATTATTCTTGCAGCAATTGCTTCTGTTCTTATGTTCAGCTGGGCAGGAAGATCATGGATGGAGGCTCTGGACTACAGGATCAGATGGTCCCGCCATAAGAGATCCAATGTCACTGCACATGGGCAATGCAGGCCAGTAAATGCCTCTTCACATGACATTTGCCACTCACCGGCCTTTGTAACATGTAACGTTGTTCAATGGACATGTGCCCACTCATTCAGCATCACTCCCAGGAACTTGGAGCACTTTACTGCACAGGGCTGTTGAAACTGGGTCATTACTTTTATTCAACATTGAGATAGGCAGATTTTTAATCAGGAACGGAATCAAGTATTATATGGAAAGGCAGGAAAGTGGAATTAAAGATCATTAAATCATCTACTGATGAAGGGTCACTGGACCTGAAACGTTGACTCTGTTTCTCTCTCAACAAGTGCAGTCAGATCTGCTGAGTTTCTCCAGCAATTTCTGTGTTTTGTTTAGCCACATGAATACTGGGCTACAGATTAGGTTAGAGACTTTTGCTAATAACTCACCTCGTGAATCCCCAAACTCTGTTGGTCATCTACAAGACACAAGTAAGGGCTTTGATGGAATTGTCTCCACTTGTCTGGATGAGTGCAGCTCCAACAACAGTGAAGAAGTTTCTCACCAATCAGGACAAAACAACCCATTTGGTTGGCACCACAACCAATCAGCAACTATTCATTCTATCCCTCACTGATGCACAGTGGCAGCATTGTGTACCCTCTACAATATGCACAGCAGAAATTCTCCAAGGTTTCTTAGACAGCCTCTTCTAAACCCACAACCATTACCACCAAGAGGTGAAGGGCAGTGGATACTTGGGAACATCGCTACCTGCAAGTCCCCCTCCAAAACTACTTACCATCCTGACTTGGAAATATATTGCCATTCCTTCAGTATCACTAAGTCAATGTCGTATAACTTCTCCCAAACAGCACTATGGATGTATGTACACCAAATTGATTGCAAAAGTTCAATTGACACTACTCAGCACCACTTTCTCAAGGGCAATTAGGGTATAGGCAATAAATATTGGCCCAAGCAGCAATACTCATAAACTAATGGATGAATAATAATAAGCAATCTCCCTTAGCGATATCACGTCATCAGGTGTACCAACATCATTTATGTAGTCTATTATAATATATCTTCGTGAATCATCTTACTTTTTGCAAAGATGGGCAACACAGGTATTGCCAGTACCAAGGTTGTTCAAATTTGTAATGCTGGGGTCACATTAGCTGGTTTAGCTAACAAGATTCAGGAGTGTGTCAATTCGGCATATTTTCCGCTTGTTGGCAATACATCTGTTTGTGCTCATATCTTTGGAAAATGTGACACAGCTACCAGTCAATGGTGAAGCTGAATCTCAGGGCAGCTGTTAACTCTGAGCTTTAACTCAGAGGTTTGTGAATTTTCAGGTTTCTCTATCCCAGAGGTCTGTGGAAGCTTAGTCGTTGAACATGACTAACGGAAATATTGACAGACGTATAAATACCATTGATGTGGAGGGATATGGAGATAGTGTAGAAAAATGGAACCCGTTGATCACCCATGATCATAAAATGGTAAAGCAGTTTTGATGGCCTACATTGCCTACTTTTGATCCTATGTGCTATGTTCTGATAAGTGTCGCTTTTATGTCTTTTGATGGTTACCCAAATAGTCCTTTGTTGTTCAATAAGTATATTATTTTGTTTGGTTATACCTAAGAAAGTTTGACATTATTGATTAACCCTGTATCCCCGTCTTGCCTGATTGTATACAAAACAGAAATTGCTGGTGAAATGCAACTGGTCTGGCAGTATCCCTAGGGAGAGAAGAGAGTCATGAAGAGTCATCAGACTCAAAACATGAACTCAGCTTTTTCTCCAGGGATGCTGGCAGACCTGTTGAGTTTCTCAAGCATTTTCTGTTTTTGTGTCAGTTCTCCAGCATCCACAGTTTGTTTTGTTTTTGCCTGATGGTATATCTCAGTTGAATCTAGAGCTCTGAATTACAGAGTTTTATAGGGTTATTCTGAAACTTTTGATTATGTGTGCACAACCAAAAACACCTTTTTAAAACTGACAAGGGTCATTGTGTGTCACAACACAGTAGAAACAGTGCAATAGTTATATCAAAAAATCCACTTTGAACAACTGCAACAGTCTGCCACCACAATACTTCCATTTTTCTACCACCTCAAAGGAACACAAGATCAGGTCAGGAATGACACAATCTGCAAGCCAGCATTAAAGGCAATCACTGTACAAAATACAAAGATTAACAGATCTTTGTAATACATTGGTAATATAGGTGGAAGAAGCTGAGGAGACAATAATAATTAGACAGTGTATTGTAATTCATGGAGTCACTGCATTATTGAAAAATATTATAAAGAATGTTTATGTACATCCACATTTATTGGTTTATGTTATATAGGATAACCTCTTGGTCCCCCTGTAGTATCAAACTTTACAGCAGAATCCACCACAGTTTGGATGTAAATATTAATGGCTTTAGGCTGAATCTTGCAATATTTTTCCCAAGTGTCAATTCCATTGAATATCAAGGAGGGTTTGTCTCCATGGGCACATCCGTTTTGCTTGTGCTATCAGCCTCACTAACTATCTACCGTGGCCCTGTGGCACCCCTTACTACTCTGAGTTTAGCACTTGCCATATCTGGACTAACTCGTCACTGCCTGGATATCTGGAATAAACCAGCCCCTGGTGCCTTTAAAAGTCATTAGGCAACTGGAAAGCCCTGTCAGTCCAGATCTGCCTAACACAGTTTCTGATATCTGCCTCACACCTGAAAGGTAAGGGGAAACTGACACCTGCTTTACAGATAGTAGCCTGGAGATCTTGGGGGAATGAGTTGAGGAGAATATCCTCTTCACCCCAGGACCAGCAGAGAAGGCCATGACCCTGGACACTACCACCCTGATCCATGTTTGCCATCTTGGTCATTGCAATTTCAGCCAGGAAAAGGTACCACTATCTTGTCTCTGTTACCTTACACTCAATCCATCTGTTACTACATGCATCTCCCACTAAGCCTGTGCACAACCACTCTCACGGTTACAATCAACATCTTCCCTCACTCGCTGTCACCCACATAAACACCCCTCCCTCATCCCATCCCTTAGTGGCCTCTGCACTGCCTACTCATTCACTTGTGACATCTTTTCCACCTTTATCCCCCTACCAGCACCACTATTTACAGCTATGCCACCACTTCTACCTCATTCTTCCTCCCTTTCTCTTATTCTAGGAGTCAACTGCCTACAGTAGTGAAGAAAGAGCCAAAAAGGGGCGTGTGCTGCCAAATTTTCTGCTCCTAACACTATATGAGGAGAGGATTCCTGGCCTTGACTGCTCTGAGAGACTAACTGACCATGTCCAAGCATCTAGATGGATTTTGGAGTCTGCCCTTGACCTAACCGTGCCAAAAACTTGACTTGTTTCACTGAAGGTTATCTCCATTAACTCAATTGAGGGCAGCTGACATTCATGACAGGCATCCTGTGCCTGTGCTAAATGGTAAGAAAATACACAAGTAATCCAAGGCCAGTAGCTCTGGCTGAGGGAGTAAAATGCGAAAAGCCAAGGCAAGTTAGGGACGTGGTGAGCATCCAGGTAAATTCATGGTGGGGAAGCACTAAGGTAGGAGGTGAACAGCCCTGAGGTGCAGCCTGGTCCAATCCATGAGCTGGGTGCCCTTGCAACAACAATGCAATTGTCACTGCTGCTGCACACAAAGTTTAAACTTATATGCACTGTGCCACAGTTGGTTTAACATGACCAGATGTGCAGAAAAATCACTCTTCCCAATTAACGTTGCTTCAGGATGTAACTAACTAAAATACTCTATCCTTATTTATGGTGACCATTTCACTACTGTTAACTTAAGTCCTTAAGTCCTGCCCAGAAGACAGAAATTGCTCATTGGCTCTGCACTTTGAATCATTGGCTGTGAAAAACTTGCAGTGACGTAACATCCATTATGTTGAATTAACCTTGACGATTGCCCTGAAGGTTTAGATTTTATTTGTTTTGCTGAAATGAGAAGACATACTCCTGAATAATGAAGTAAATATTAATAATGTATTTCCAAGGCAATGTGCTGCTGTCACAATGTGTGGGTAAATACAACATTAATATATATTAACATAAATATTTTATTTGATAAAAATAATTTTCTGCCCTTGCTTTCCCTATTTATGTGTATTTATATGTACAAAATATAGAATTAAAATGAAGTCTGGCAAAGTTAGGTTAAAACTAAAAACAGAATGATGCCAGGGTAAACACTGCATTGTCAGTCATGTGATCCTTTTGCAAAGGAAAATGAGATGCAATACAGTGCTTGGTGTCCTGTGGTCAGGCGTTTCTGCTAACTCCGCAAAGGTCATCTCTTTTCATTTATACAAGCTGATCTCTCGTGATGTTACATGCGTTAATTGGAAGAATGTTCAGTTTCGTACCAACCAGGGCCATTAAACGATGTAAGGCATCATCAGCATTGTAGAGCACTCCAAGGACAGTGCTCACAGACAAAACTGGAGAAAAAAAATTGACCTTCGTTGGTGCGTCTGGGCTTGTCTCCCACTAAGAAAAACATTTTCCTTCTGTCACTCAACAAACACGGACTCAACATTTCAGGACCAAAGAATAAGATAGCGAGATGGTGATTTATAGGGCCACAAGGAAAGAACTGCTGAATTGGACTAATTCAACAGCTCTTGTAAAGTATCTGTACAGACAAAGCATAATGGCCTGAATGGCTTCTTTCTGTATTGTGTGCTTCTATCAATGCAAGACAGGGTTTGCAATTGCAGGGAAGCCCCAGGTTTCTGGAAATGTTGAATAAAAATCCTGTAACGGACAATATCAGACAGACACTGTTGCACTTTCAGAGGAAGGACGTCCCAAGCAAAGTTGCGATATTGTGTTGCAAGAGACCATCTGGATGTGAAAATATGTGATTACAGGAATAAAAGAGTAAAGCCAGTGGGCATTACACATTGCTCTGACAGAGTCCGAAAAGGTTAATACTGAGGAGAGATGAAAGCATCACCCATTCCAATATTGTCATAGGCAGACAGCTCAGGATCTCGAAGGAGTGAGATCTGATATCTCATCCTTCTCAAATTGTCTGTTATAATGCCTATCATAACAATGTTACCATCTCTTTGACAGCCCCTTTTGGTTGAGGATGAATTGCTTCGACAGAAAATATGAGTTCTCTAGTGATAGAAGAGTCCATTGCATCTGTCATAGGTTGGGTAGATCTTTCTTTGATGCACATGACTTCTACTTGCCATCAGCGATGAGACTCAAGTGCGCAAATCCTTCCTGGATGCTTTCCTTCCTTTTCGGACAGTCTTGGGCCAGGGTTTCCCAGGTGCTGGTGGACACATTGCAAATTTTTTTAAGGAGGCTTTGAGGGTACCCTTGAAATGTTCCCTCTGCCCTGCTGGAGCTCGCTTGCTGTGTCAAAGCTCCAAGTAGACAGTTTGTTATCGGAGTCTAGTATCAGGCATGTGGATAATATGGCCTACCCAGTAGAATTGATCGACCCTGGTCAATGCTTTGATCCTGGGCATGTTGGCCTGAGCGAGGACACTAATGCTGTTGCATCTAACCATGGATTTGTAGGATCTTGTGGAGGCAGCAGTAGTGGTGCCTCTCCAAGGTTTTGTACATAATACAGATCACTGAGCCATATATCAGGACAGGTAGCACTACTGCCGTGTAGATCATGAGCTTGGTGCTAGTTTGGAGGTTCTGGTGTCCAAACACTTTCTTTCCCAAACAACTGAAGGCTGTGTTAAGCCTTGTTATTGATGTCTGCCCTTGTTGACAGTAGGCTTCCAAGATATGGTAAGGGGTCCATGTTGTCTAAGGCTTTGGCATAGATTTGGATAACCAGAGGTCTGTGAGATGTAGTGCGGTTAAGTTGGTAGGGAATCACCACCTTATGAATGCACGTTGCAAGGTTGATGCTCTCTTGTGCTTCAGTGAGAGTGTTGCTGATGGCTTGGAGCTCAGACTCCATGAGGACAAAGACACAAACATTGTCTGCACACTATAGATCAATGAGCCAGAGGATGAAACGTCTTTGAATCTGTCTGCAGGCTGTAGAGGATGAACAGGCTCCTGTTTATTCTGTAGATCAGCTCCAGTCCAGCAGTCAGCTTGTTGAAGATGAGGTGGAGCATTTTAGCATGGAAGGTTAAGTAGAGGGTAAGCCTCGCCTGACCCTGGATTAAACATGAATTGAGTCTGTGGTGGATCCTTTGTTCAGGATCACAGTTTGTATGTTATCATGGAGTGGGCTTGGGATGGAGACAAGCCTTTGAGGGCAGCAGCAATAAACGGGAATGCTTCATAATCCCTGACTGCTGACAGTACTTGGAGCTTTGTGGGGTGTAAGTTGGCCATGTACAAGGGCTGGTGTTGTTCTTTGCAGTTCTGTTGTTCTTGTCACTCAGTGAATGTCATTGTCACTTTAAAGGGTGGAATCTGCATCGTGACTTTGGAAGAATCTCTTCAACCACAGGGACAAGTAGATTGAGGAAGATTGTTGTGATAACATTCCACGTAGCTGACAGCAGAGAAATTTCTCTGCAGTTATGCAGTCAGATTTATGACATTTCTTAAATATAGTCACAATTACAGCGTGTCTGAGATCTCTTGGCAGGATCTCCTTTTTCCAGAAGAGAGAAATGGGATGACATAATCATGCTAATAGTTGTTCTCTGTCACATTTTAGTGCTTTAGTGGGGATTCTATCTGTCTCTGAAGTATTCTTGTTCTTTAACTGTTGAATGGCCTTCACTATCTTGAGCTGATGGGTTTGTACTAAGGTTGTGGTGAGTAGCTTCTTGTGGAATGGAATCGAAGACGCTCAGGATGAAGACAAAATCTTGTTAAGAAGATCTTCAAAGTGTTCCTTCTACCTGGTACTGACTGCCTTTCAATCCTTGATGAACACCTCTCTGCCCTTGGCCAACAGTGGAGTAAGGTCCTGGGTGCAAAGACCAAAGGTAGTCTTGACTATGCCAAAGAAACCATATACATCATGGTTGTTGGCTAACTGCTGGATCTCTTGCCCTTTCTCCACCCACCATTTATTCTTTAGGTCATAGGGTTTTTTTGCTTGATCTCCTGTCTGGAGAAGTCATTTCTAGTTATCACTCTAGGAAACTGTTTCAGGATCACAAATGCCTTGCATTTGTGGCTTATCAGCTGTTGGACCTCCTGGTCTTTCTCATTGAATCAGTCTTGGTGTTTTCTGAACAAAAACAAAGTTGCTGGAAAAGCTCAGCAGATCTGGCAGCATCTGTGAAGAAAAAATCAGAGTTAATGTTTTGGGTTCGGTGACCCTTCCTCAGACAATGTTGTCTTGTTGTTAACGGCTCTGGCAAAACCATTAATTGTAAAGCAATTCCCTTCATTCCTTGAATGGACAATTAGCTTCTTGCAAGTGAGTATCGAGATCGGCCAGGAAAATTAAAGATTTAATTGCTAAAGTGAAAATCGTGATCTTAGGAATGGCAATATTCAGATTGCCTCCTGTAGCACAGAGTGGGCGGGTTAAGAAGTGGAAGATCAATTTATAGTTGGGGATAAAGAAGAACAGTTTATATTCTTGGTGCATCGTGATGCTACACAAGAGATGTTCTGCAGATATTCACCTTGAGCTTTAACCCAATCTGAGTTACCCCATATTTTGGTTGTGACTTGCAAAGGAATGAAATTTCAGGCAGAGTGGATAGCTGGTGGCCAATGGATGTCACCATTTTGCCTCCACCCATTCATTTCGACTCCATTACTTCATACTACGTTTTATATAGTTATTCTATGAGTCTTTTGATGCCCTCAGATGGTTCAAGTACTTGTAAACTGCTGCAGCTGTGACAAACTATTTTGTTTAATCTTTCAAAGAGTAATTACAATTCACTTGATGTGTGCATGGTCATCAATCAAAAACAGCGTGACAATAAACTGTCACAAACAATAATTAACAGTTCTTTTGCAGGGACTTCAAGCTGAATACAGATATTTCCCAATCAACCTGTTCAGGAAATGTTATTACACAAGTCTTGAGCACGTGGGGCTTGAAAATGGACCTCCTAATTCAGAGATAAGGACCCCACCACCACACCAAAAGAGCCCTTCATATTCAATGCAAGTTTGCAAGACACAAGTCCCAAATTAAGACACAAACTGAAAGGAGTTGCTGCAGTAGACGTGTGTCTGTTTCAAGAATATACGTACAAGTATTGCCCAGTTAGACTTAATTCAGAAATGTGTCACTTCATAAAGATCACAAGAATATAGGAATGTGGATAATAAGAAACATCTTCACGAATAAGTGGCAGGGTTTCAGAGCTTGGGGATTTGGGTGCTTCATATGATTGTGTGAATCTCTACATTAGCTGCAAGCTATAGCTTGCTTAATAATGATTGATGCTGCCACTTGACATAAAGTGGGAAACTGTTCTTGTCTCCAGACCTGTCATCCCTCACCCTGATGAACACAAATGCATAAATAATTAAGCGAGCAGGCAAATATCTTTTTCAATGAATTAAACACTTTTTTAAAAAAGACCATTTATGATGATCATTCCAGTTCATGCTGATAGAAATTTAACCATTTGCAGCTTTTGTTCTTTTTTTTTACCTGTAGTGCTCCCTCAATATGACATATCAATTTATGAGTCTCAATTTACTTTAGACACTGAGTGAAGCAGCAAATTGTTTTCAATTGACCTTTTCCTTTTCATTATGATCATGTGATTCCTTGGATTGCAATGAATCCTACCTTAAAAAATTCTATGGCCATTCTTCATCCATGTTATGTTGAAAGGTGTGAGATGAAATATATATATCCATTATTTTAGAGTTTAGACTTCATACGAATGGAAAACGGGTGTTAGTTACATTAGTGAAGTTTTTTCATAAACAATAAGGTCAGTGAGTCATTTCCAGAACAGTAACCTAATCCAGTTTGTGTCAGAGAACAGGTATCAGGAGAGTTAATAGATGATGTTTGATACCGTGGAGTTTATGATAGAGGGAGTAAGCACTGAAAGACATTTGTTTTTGATATGTTCTTGATTATCAAGGGGATCAAGGATTATGGGGAGAAAGCAGGAGAATGGGGTTGAGGAACTTATCAGCCATCATTGAACGGCAGAGCAGGCTCGATGGGCCGAATGGCCTGATTTCTGCTCCTATGTCTTACGGTATTATGGTTTTTGTTTTAAAATAACAATGGAATGTATTTAACTTAAAAAGTCCAGAGGATCAGAGACAGATATAGTTTGCCTCTCAGATAGGAGTTTAGAACAATTCAGCGAAAGCATGCATCTCACAGTAAATGTTTAACCGTAAACCTTTCAGGTCAGGAGTGTTTGGTTGGCAATCTAAAGATTATTAAACCACTTAGAAAGTTTAAATTTTCAGTTTTGTGAGTATTCCTGTCAGACAACTTCACAGATCACAGGACAAAATTGGGGAGAAGCAGTTAAGTCAACACCAAAGACTGAATAAAGACAATAATTTCCCTAGATTTGAATGACTGTGAAGGGATGGTGTCAGGGAATGAAGGAGGCTTTGTTTTGTTGTGCACTATAAGATCTTTTAAATTGTGCTCCATGTTTTGGTAGCTTGTTTTGTTTTTCCTTTTCTGTAAAAAAAGGTTAAAAAAAATTCAGCCTTGTGTGTTCAATAAAAGTGACATTCGCGCCACACAAATGGCAATCTATGACCATCACCATTAAGAGACAATCTAACCACCGTCCTTTGACATTCAAATGGTGTTACCATTACTGAATCCCCCATTATCAACATCCTGGGGGTTACCATTGACCAGAAACTCAACTGCACTCACCACATTAACAGAGATAGTAGGAACTGCCAATGCTGGAGTCTGAGATAACAAGGTGTGGAGCTGGATGAGCACAGCAGGCCAGACAGCATCAGAGGAGCGGGAAAGCTCCTCTGATGCTGCCTGGCCTGCAGTGTTCATCCGGCTGCACACCTTGTTATCACCACATTAACAGAGTGGCTACAAGAGCAGGCCAGAAGCTAGGAATACTGTGGCAAGTAACTCACCTCCTGACTCCTCAAAGCCTGTCCGCCATCTACAAGGCACAAGTCAAGAGTCTGATGGAATACTACCCACTTGCCTGGATGAGGGCAGCCCCAACAACACTCAAGAAGCTTGACACCATCCAGGACAAAGAAGCCCGCTTGATTGGCACCACATCCGCAAGCATTTACTCCCTCCACCACCGACGCTCAGTAGCAGTAGTGTGTACTATCTACAAGATGCACTGCAGAAATTCACCAAAGATCCGCAGACAGCACCTTCCAAACCCATGACCACTTCCATCTAGAAGAACAAGGGAAGCAGACATATGGGAACATCATCACCTCTAAGTTCCCCTCCAAGTCACTCACCACCCTGACTTTGAAATATATCGCCGTTCATTCACTGTCGCTTGATCAAAATCCTGGAATTCCCTCCCTCATGACATTGTGGGTGAACCCACAGCAGGTGGACTGCAGTGGTTCAAGAAGGTAACTCACCACCACCTTCTCAAGGGCAACTAGGGATGGGCAAGAAATGCTGGCCAACCAGCATCGCCCACATCCCATAAATAAATTAAAAAATAAATAACAACAAACTTTAAATTGTAAAATAAATCTATACAGACATTATTCATTCTTGGATCTGACTTGATGAGATGTACCATCAGTTGCAATCATAACGTGGAGGAGCACATGCCAGAATTTAAGTTCATTAAGCTTAAGAGAGATCCCTGTTTCTTTTGAACAAGCAGGTATATGGAGCTCCTGAAGGTAACACAGGAGTTTTGTGGTGAAGTTTGATGCATGGTTTTAAATAATGCCTGTGACTGTTGCTAATAGTTTTCTGGGACTGGAAGACATGACTGGATTATTTAAAATCTTTGACTAAGACAAACTTAGAAAAGAAATTGAAGGTGGAAATAAAAGGGCAATCCTGGAAAGAGCAGATGCTGAAAGTGATTTTAAAATAAATATTGAGGGGACGTGAGGTTAGCTGGTTTTCAATTTATTATCTATCCCTAGTTGGCCTTGAGAAGATTGTGGAGGGCTGGAAGAAGGTAACGTTTGGTATGTTTAGTCCATCTTCTTTAATTGAAATGCAACAAAGGAATCCTGAATTGAAAGAGCAAAAACAACCATCCTGCTCAAAAATTGAATCAAAATCAATAACTGAAATATTATTGCTTGAAAGACAAAGTGTTCATGAAGAAATGGAGAATACCTCAGATACCAGCTGTTGGGGAATGGCATGTGGTAGTTCCATGTGAGTATCATGATGACATTTTGAAAATAGTTCACAAAGTTCCAATGTCTGGTCATATGTATAATAGGGAAACACAGGTTAAAATTGTAAAATGTTTTCATTGGCCAGGATTGCATAATGATGCGGTTACATTTTGCCTGAAATTCATTTTTGAAGGCCAGTTGGCAGGATCTGAATACACTGTTTAGGCCCCTGCCTGAAACCAAGTGCAGGATAATTGGCATGTCAGGGAATGAGTGAAGAGACAATAGGAAATAATAACAGTCAGATTACCAGTATTTCTAAAGACACCGAGTTGGACTGAAGGGTCTGTTTCAATGCTCTACAGATCTATGACTGTATGACTTGAAACCAATTATGAATTGGGCACACATTACCAAGACAATCCAAGAAGAACTTTGATCTGTTCATGTGCTAAAATCAAATCAGAGTTCAGAATATCTTTAATCATACGTGGGGGATAGTGGCTAGCAAGATCTAATAAAAGTAATGGTTCTTCTTCAGAAGACTTATTAAAGGAAGATTGAAGATAGAAGGAGAACTTCAGTCAACAGAAGAAGAAGAAACCTGTGTTCAGTCAATCAGCATTACCAAGTGACATCCTGATGTGGAAGGACTGAAAACTAGTGCTTTAATTAAGTATGATTTAATTTGTAGATTGTGAGACCAGAAGCCATAGGAGCGCTCCACTGGTTACAGGTTGCTAACTTGAAAGGGTCCACTCATCCCAATTGTCTGCCTTCTATTCTTCTACTGTTAGATAAGCCTTTCACCATGCAATATACTTCCTCCAATACCATGTTACCTCATTAAATCACCTAACATGTTGCACCTTACGAAATGTCTTAATGAAATCCAGGAATATTACAACTACTGCTTCCTCTTCATCTATTGTACGCAATATTTCTTTAAATAATTTCTCCTTTATGCACCCATATTTATTCTTCTCAATTATATTATGTATTTCCAAATACTCTGCTCTTACATCCAATATTTTGCCAATGCCTGACATCAAATTAACTGGCCTATATACTGGGATGAGCGTGTGGTGTGAGTCAGCATCACTGTGAAGAAGACTTGGAGCAGTGTGTCATAAATCATCTGTGAAGCAGTCTACTCCAATGAGTTGTGAAGGCTAGATCACTGTAAGTATTTAAAGAGGCAGTACATAGATTTTTTGAACTATGAGGGAGTTGACACCTACGTTGAACTGATGTGAAAGAAGAGCTGAGGCCCAGGGCAAATCAGCCATGATCCTGTCAAATGACAGGGCAGGCTACTCCAGCTCCTATTTCTTATGTTCTTATAGTTACCTTTGTTGCTCTTCCCTTTTTGAATAAAGGTTTTAATTGGTAGTTTTATAAGCCTCCATCATTTTTTGAGAATCTAAGGATTCTTGGAAGATTATTACCATTGCATTCACTATATCTGCGGCAACGTCCTTTAATATGCTTGGCTGCATCCAATCAAGTCCAGTGGTGTTATTAGCATTTAACCCTATTTGCTTCCATACTACGTTTGTCTAGTGAGAGTTATATTTATCTCCTCTCCACTTTTCCATTCTTGACTATTTAGTATTTTTGGAATATAATTAATTTGTTCAAATGTAAGACTGATGCAAAGTATTTATTTAACTCCTTTAGTATTTCTTGATTTCCATTATTATTTCTACAGCCTCATTCTCTAAAAGGGCTATGTTCAGTTATGTTTCTCTCTTTCTTTTTACATATCCATCTTCCTCCATATAATTTGTAATTTTACTCTCAAAGTTTATATCCTTCCTCTTTATGATAATTATTGTCTATTTTTTAAAAATTGCTCAGTTCTCTAGTTTCCCATTAATCTTTACCACATTTTTTTCTGATGTGATGCTATCTTTAACTTCCCCGATTGAAAATTGCTGGCTTATCCCTTTTCTAGGATTCCTGTTTCTCACTGGGCTACATCTTTCTTGTTTGTCATGAATTACTTCCTTACATATCTGCCATTATTCTTCAACCACCTTTACTGCTCAACACCTTTCCCAGTGCACTCCCTGTAGCTCTGGTTGCTTTGTTTTTTATTACCCTTATTAAGTTTCTCATAGTTGTTTCCAACCCAAGTTTCTCCTTCTCGAATTGAATGCTAAATTCTACCATGTTATAATCACTGTTTTCTAGAAGATCTTTTCTACTTGTTATGGTAAAGTTATGTGTAACTGGCTTAGGTCTTGTAACTAATCAGGGATTGTAAACTTTTGATTGGCTAAAACTCAATCTATACTTGTATCTTGACTTAGGTCAATGACAATGGATACAACAATCTGTTATAAGCAGTTAGCTTACCTTATGTGGATAGCAGCACACTTTGCCCATTTCCTGAATACTTTTCATGTAAGATGCAAAGAGTGATGATATTTTTACCAGCGCTAATGTTGATCTTGGCATACAATACTTGGCATACATGTTGTCCATTTCTTTGAGTTCACATTTGATTGGAGGTAAAGGGCTCAGCATTTCTGACAGCATATTCAAGGCTGAAAAGATGAATGCAGAGTGGAAATGTGAAAAATCTTATCCCTGACAGTCATTGATCAATCTGTCAAATCTCAGAGCTGAAGTTACAATGACAACCAAATCTAAAGTGCTACAACCAAAACTCAAGATTGTAAATGTTAACTGAAGAACAGTGAGCATTCTATCACTTACTTCCTTCCTTAAAGGGAAACTAACAAAAAAAAAACCACCCAATAAATAGACTTAATATCAATAGTGCTTAATAATTGAGTCAGCTTAAATGCATGCAACAGTTTATAATGGTTGCATAAATCTTTGATCAATGAGTGAAAATAAATTGTCTGTCAGCATCTGAACGTGAGTTATCCTGACAAAATGATAGAGGAAGATTTTGTGAAATACAAAGAATCTGGTGTAATGCATCCAATGAAATCAGGTAGGAATCTGCACCTTCACATCAGCAAAGACTGGAGATATGATTGTTGGGTCAATCAGTTTACTCTGATGTTTTTAAAGGCAATGCAGATGATTCTTTAGTTTTGGCATTCTCAAATGGTGCACTGACAAATTAAGGAGAGGAGAATATTCCATGCAGTTCATTACCTGAGTTTTGTTTCTGCAGACTGAAACTGATTTAATCTTAACCGCTGCGTGAAGTGCAAATTTGTATAACTACAACACTCTGATTCAGGGTTGATGTCATCTAAATCCCTTTCTGAATGCAGAAAGTTCCAGCTGTAGAAGTTGCTGCAGCTATGTCTTCAGGCAAGAAAAGCTG
Source organism: Rhincodon typus (assembly GCF_021869965.1). Classification (NCBI taxonomy): domain Eukaryota; kingdom Metazoa; phylum Chordata; class Chondrichthyes; order Orectolobiformes; family Rhincodontidae; genus Rhincodon; species Rhincodon typus. The sequence continues at coordinate 103,398,012 of NC_063335.1, read as the reverse complement.
CACTGAACCATTTGTCTGTTGTTGCCCTGTTAGTAAGAGGCAAGCTATAGACAGAGTTTGAGCAAAACCTTTTGTAGAAAGTAAACTATTTATCAACTAACAGTGAAAGATTTGGTTAGTTGGAGGTAGAGTGAATGCAGAGCATTCATGGTTCAACTTGTATGTAGTTAGAGATCCTTTCAGTATTAGACCCGCCACAACATCTTGGAGGATACGAGCTGAAAATCTAGATGGTAATGCACAATTCCAATTTCATGTTTGTGCAACTTCTAACCCTGAAGATAATGTTATGAAATGATTTGCTTTAGCGGAACTCAGAACTTTTTACGGCAGAGTATTCTATTTCCAGTACAAAGTAGTTTGGATCCAGCTTAAAAATCTCATGCTTGCCACCAGGTTGAAACTGAAAATATTACAGGAAAATAAATAAACTAGTAATTTATAATATTATTGGAATGGAATGTGAAGTGACTTTTGACTAGTGATGGATCGTCTTGTTTCATTCAAAGGAGAAATCTTGCTTATCTATGCCTGTCAGGATCCATTTGCACAAAAGTAGTTAACGGTACAAATACTAAAGCATTACGATGGGAGAAGCTTCTTATAGCCACAGAAATATGAGTTTTCAGCTAATCTCTAATGAAATGTAAATGCTGACTAAAAATAATCCTTCTTCTAACGGACTAGCAGAGTGAATGCTGCAATGCTGCTTTGTAATGCTTTTACTCTGTTGGAGCTGAAGATGTATAAAGAAATCTTTTTAGTGGGTGGGTTATTTTGCTGGAAAGGTGAAGACAGGCTAAATAAGACATGCCTGTTTGGGAGTCTAAATTTATTCCAAATATTAGTCCACATTGCTGATTACTATAATTTGAACTTCCCTCAAAGCAGTAATTTAGTCTCCTGCAGCATAAGCACTGGTGTTTGTGCATGTGGCAATTTTTGTAGCATGTTTGGGGACTTCATGCATCCACTTTGACTGAAGATGTGGACCATGCTGGCTAACGCACACTGGCAGGTTTGAAGACAGTGACTAATGGACCAGATAAGTTTTTATGACAATCAACTTCATCAGACAGAATTAGTCACTAAAACTGCAGTCTTGAAAATGTGTCCACCTAGTGAGCAATTTTGCACTCTCTTGTTTGTAAGATTAATGGACAAGAGAAGAGGTAGTTAAGACCATATCAACTGGAGTGTTTATTTGGACAAAAAGACCACACCCTCTGACGGTGGGAAGGGGTGCTGCCACTATAGAAGTTAACATGAAAATTGAAAGAACTGTGGATGGTATAAATCAGAAACAAAAGCAGAAATTGCTGGCAAAAATAGAAATTGCTGGAACAGCTCAGCAGGTCTGGCATCATCTGTGGAGAGAAATCAGAGTTACTGTTTCAGGTTGACTGACCCTTCCTCAGGACTGGGGAAGTTAACATGTATTTCACACCAATTCTTCTTGCTTGTGTGTTGGATGAAGGCAACAATATGATTTGCTCTCGTTTACACATACACAGTTTACATACAATCGTATCACTATTGTCTGAACAATTGAAAAGGCTTAATTGTTTTTGTTTTAACCGGAGCAAATTAAAACAACCCTTGAAGTTACCATTGACTTGATGAAACTTGTTTTGTGCTGTGTGATTCTTAAAGTTATAAATGTGTTAGTTTTCTTTTAACCTGGACCAATATGTGGAGAAAGGAAGTTGGTGGTGCAGTGTGAGTGACAAGATTGCATGCTGAGGACAAAATTCATCTGATTGTTTGCGACTCACTGATAGAAACTAGATGACAATCCCACCTCAACCCAATAGGAATCACCACCTGCTGGCCATAGGATAAGAATGAAAGAAAATGCCGGAGAAACCGTAGCAGGTCAGGCACATCAGTGATGAAAACTGGAGTGAAAGCTTTCAGGTCAATCAAAACTAATAGCACTGTGGGTGACCATCACTGTACAGACTGCAGTGGTTCAAGAAGGGAACTCACCACCTCTTTCTCAAGGGCAATTAGAGATGGTTTCACCTCATTACTATTCAGCTTTCTATTTTACAAAACTCGCCAACCAAGATAAATGCTGGAAACAAGAATGGGGACCTGGCAAATTTATATTAATATTTGTTTATGAGATGTGGGCACCCCTGCATAGGTCAGCATTTATTCCCCATCTCTAATTGCCCAGAGGGCATTTAAGAATCAATCACATTGATATGGGTCTAGAGTCACATATAGGTGAGATCCAGCTAAGGTTGGCAGATTTCTGTGCTAAAGGACATTAGCTGTGGAACTAAATGTGTTTTACAGATCTGCTCCAGCATAGAAAGTCAATCTTTCATTCTAGATTTTGGAGCACATATGTATTTGTTTTGCATTTCATTATAAATACTGGCCACAAATTGTTGGGAATGATCTGTCAAAATGTAATTGTGCAGTACAAACCAGGCTCACAGATGCCAATTGAATAAAGGCAAAATACTGCAGATGCTGGAAATCTGGAACAAGCCTAGAGAATGCTGGAGAAACTCAGCAAGCCTGGCAGCATCTATGGGGAGAAACAGAGTTAATGTTTTGAGTCTGATATGACTGTTCTGAAGTAGAAACTCCAGCATTCTTGTATTTGTCAAAGATGACTATTCTCAATGCTCTTTGCTGACTTACACATCCCTCTAAGAATAAAAAAATCCTTTACACATACAAGTGGGCACTTTCGATTTTGAATTGGAAGATTGTCTCCATAGGAAACTCATTCATTTTGGTCATAGCAAAGCTGAGCAAATTCAACAAGCAATGTCTGATGATGTCCAGCTAATCCGTTTTCAGAACATTTGGAAAGCATTAATGGGGTCAGATAAAGCCAGCATATGTTTATGAAAGGCAAATCATGCTTAACAAATCTACTGCTGCTTTTTTGAGGATGTAACTAGTGAAATAGATAAGGGAAAAATCAATGGATGTGATGTATTTGGTTTTCCAGAAAGCTTTTGACCCTCTTCACAAGTAAGTTACCACAAGGAACAGCGCTTGTGTCTCAGCTATTGATGACATATATAAATGACTTGGATGAAGGAACCAAGTACAACATTTCCAAGTTTACTGATATTCCAAAAAACTGTGAGTTGTGAAGAGAATGCAAGAAGGCTTCAAAGTGATTTTAGGCAATTTGAATGAATGGACAAACACATCACAGATGCAGCACAATGGGAAGTTGTACACTTTGATGCAAAGAACAGAAAAAAGAGTGTTATTTAATTGGTGATATATTGGAAGGTGTTAATGTACAAAGGGATCAGAGTGGCCTTACAAACCAGTCAGTGAAAATAGACAGGCAGGTGCTGCAAACATTTCAAGGAAGGCTAATGATATATTGGAGGAGGATTGAAGTACAAAGGTATGTATGCTTATTGCAGTTACACAGAGCCTGGTTGAGGCTACACCTGGAATATTTCATGCAATTTTGGTCTCCCTTCCTAAGAAAAGATTTACACAGGATTGTTTTTAGGGACTCTTTGCTATTCCAGCTGTCCTAAAGCACTGCAAACATTACTGCTAAGATATAGTGTTGGCAATTCTCCAATGGTCTAGTTAGTGTTGACTGACCTTTGCTCTAGCCAACTGTACTCATTATTGTAGTCTAATTGCAAAACTGTAATACAACAGTCAAACAAATTATAGTTTTCAAATAGACCAAGAATTATTACTGAATTATTTATAACTGAATAACATTTTTTTTTCTCCCAAACATATATGTGCTTCAGCAAGGACATACCATGCAGTAGGTAAATACAAGTTGGACCATTCATCCACTCATCCCAGGAACCACATACAATTATTTATATTGTACCCATTTTTCTTAAAGAACAACCTGCAAACTTTGACACCCTGAGATCAATAGAAGAAATCACCAGAACACCTCCCTGAACTTCAATTCCTAGACTCAGTATCTGGTTGAGGATAAATATTTTCATATCAGCAAATTAGAGGAGCTGGAGGCAGAAAGTAAGAAAATCTACACTTGAATTCAAGTGCAAACTGTTGCTACCTTGTGTATGAATTGTAACTTAATCAAAGTCACATTGTTCAGGGTTTTATGAATGGAATAAAAGTTGTTTACTATATAAACAGAACCAAGAAACCTTGGAGCGCAAGTTCACAGTTCCTTGAAAGTGGAGCCGCAGGTAGATAGGATAGTAAAGAAGGTGTATGGTATGCTTGCCTTTATTGGTCAGTGCATTGAGTTTAGGAGTTGGGAGGTCATGTCGTGGCTGTACAGAACTTTGGTTAGGCCACTTTTGGAATACTGTATACAATTCTGGTCTCCCTGCTATAGGAAGGATATTGTGAAATTTAAAAGGGTTCAGAAAAGATTTACAAGGACGTTGCCAAAGTTAGAGGGTTTGAGCTTTAGGGAGAGGTTGAATAGGCTGGGGCTATTTTCCCTGGGGTGTCAGAAGCTGAGGGGGTGACCTTATAAACACCTATAAAATTATGAGGGGCATGGATAGAGTGAATAGGCAAGGTCTTTTCCCAGGGATGGGGGAGTCCAAAACTAGAAGGCATTGGTTTAAGTCGAGAATGGAATGATTTAGAAGGGACTCAGGGGCACTGTTTTCACACAGAGGATGGTGCGCACATGGAATGAGCTGCCAGAGGAAGTGGAGGAGGCTGGTAAAATTACAACATTTAAAAGGCAGCTGGATGGGTATATGAATAGGGAGTGTTTAGAGGGATATGGGCCAAATGCTGGCAAATGGGACTAGATTTATCTAGGATGAGTTAGATCAAAGCGTTTGTTTCCGTGCTATGCATCTCTATGACTCTATATGTATTTTTAGCAAATTGACTATGTATCAGCTGCGTCTCAGTTGGTAGCACACTTGCCTCTGTATTGCAGGGTTGTAGGTTTAAATCCCACTCCAGGACTTGTGCTCAAATACTGTATAGCAGCATGAGAAAATGAGGTGCTGTCATTTGGGTGAGATATTTATAGGCCCTATTTACCTGCTGGAGGGATTGAAAAAAATCCTGATGCAATATTTCAAATTGGATTGTGCCCTGCAATATCTATTCTTCAGTCAAGATCACAAAAACAGACTACCTGATTATTAGTACACTGCTGTTTGTGAGAGCTTGTAGTGTCTAAATTGGCTGTGTCATTTCCTATGTTACAACAGCAATGACAATTCCAAGAAATGTAGTTCATTGGCTGTAAATTTTTTTGAGATATATGAACATTTCTTTTGAACCTTACTCACATTCTAAAGTCTGTGTCTTTTCATTTTTGTACTTTTTAAAGCTGTGGACTGAAATATGAAAGAACTGTTTTATAACTGAGGGTTTTTGTACGTTTCAGAAATGCAAGTAACACGACATGTATGACAAGCATCATTTACAGGACTGTTTGAACAAATAGGGACTGAAGTTTATGGATCTTGCAAACCATTCAAAAGAGCAAAGTTGAGGAAACTTCTGATCAGCAAGAGCCAATTTGATGGGCCTTATGAACAAAGGTGACCAAAGTGCTTAAGTGCTTACCAGTTTTCCCTCCATTTATGTTATTTTTCTCCCACTGTCTGCGTGTGTGTATGTACGTGCGCAAGCAAGAGACAGTATGAGAATGTGAGAATGTGTGTGTGTGTGTATGTGTGTGTGTGTGTGCGTGTGTGTATATATGTATGTGCACGTGGGATGAGAGTTTAAATTAGTCATTTTATGTGCTGTTTATAACTATTTACCTGTGGCTCAAGTTTCATTACTTATAATTACTTATAATAAATAGTAATTCTCATTATGCACAGAAACCTGGTCTATGCTTTTCGCAAACTTGGGACTAAACATCAAGTAAATTGGAGAATTTACTGTGTACTGTGCAAAATTTTAAACTTGATTTCAAAAATAGTGGGGCATGATTTTCAGTGTGCTAACCGAATAGGTTGAGACAACATGTTGTGAGACAATTATCCACTTTGCACTAATCAGTTCATAAACCCAATGTGCATTGAGTTGAAATGTCTATATTTTTGGAATTAAATGTCTGTAAACCATGGCACCTGACATCAGACTAAATATTACCCATTATGGTACTCACAAGGAATCCATATATGATTATAAATCTTTGAATAGAATTAATGGTGAACTAGTGTTACTACTTATACAAGTTATACAAGTCACAAGTGTGCAACTGAAATCACAGTAAAGCGTAAAGTTGCCATAGACTTCAGACCACAGGGTTGCCCTCTCATTCAAAAGATGAATGGTGGCAATTTAACCTAAGGGACACCATACCTCAGGCAAGGGGAGAGTTTAAGAATGAGTATCCTTCAAGGTTAGATCAACCAGTGCAGGAACTGAAGCCACACTGTTAGCATTAATTTGCATTGCAAACCAGCTATCCAGTCAACTGAGCTAATCACAAATGAAAATGAGACAATGAAGTGCAGAGGGATTTAGGTATCTAATGCATGAGTCACAAAAGGTTTGTATGTGGTTGCAGCACATAATTGAGAAACTAGTAGGATGCTATCCTTTATGACAAGGGGAATTAAACATGAAAGTAAGTATGTTATGCTTTGATTATACGATGCATTGGTGAGAAAACATCCTGAATTCCTTACTTAAGGGAGGATGAAAATATATTGGAGGCAATTCAGAGGAAATTTACTAGAACAATACCTGGACTGTGTTATGAGGATGGTGTGGGCAGGCTGGGTCTGTTTTCACGGTTGACTTGATTGATCGACATAAGATCCTGAAATAAACATATACCATGCTGAAGAAATGAAGCAGGACTGGCAACATCTGTAGAGACAGACAGAAAGATAATTGTTTGAATCCAATGTGACTCTCCATCATAAGAACCTGGAAGATCTTGGAAAGATGGACGTGGAAAGAATATGAGATAGTAGAAACTGCCGATGCTGGAGAATCTGAGATAATAAGGTGTAGAGCTGGATGAACACAGCAGGCCAAGCAGCATCAGAGGAGCAGGAAAGCTCACGTTTCGGGTCTGGACCCTTCTTTAGAAATGGGGGAGGGAAAGGGGATTCTGAAATAAATAGAGAGAGAGGGGGAGGTGGATGGAAGGTGGATAAAGGAGCAGATAGGTGGAGAGGAGATGGACCGGTCAAGGAGGTGGGAATGGAGCCAGTAAAGGTGAGTGTAGGTGGGGAGTTAGGATAGGGGTTGGTCAGTCAAGGGAAGATGGACAGGTCAAGGAGGCGGGGATGAGGCTGGTAGGTAGAAGGGGAGGGGGTGGGGGTTGAGGTGGGAGTAGCAGATAGGTGGGAGAAAAGACGGACAGGTCAGGGAGGCGGGGATGAGGCTGGTAGGTAGAAGGTGGGGTTGGGGGTTGAGGTGGGATGAGTTCCGAAGCTACACTGGCCCTATCCCCCACCTCTTCCTCCATTATATCGATGACTGTATCAGCACCACCTCGTGCTCCCACGAGGAACTCGAACAGTTCATCCACTTCACCAACATCTTCCACCCCAACCTTAAGTTCACCTGGACCATCTCCGATACCTCTCTCTCCTTCCTGGACCTCGCTGTTTCCACCTCCATCTATTTCAAGCCCACTGACTCTCACAGCTACCTATAATACACCTCCTCTCACCAAAATGCCATCCCCTCTTCCCAATTCCTTCGCCTCCTCCGCATCTGCTTCTGAGATGAGGCATTCCACTCCCAGACATCCCAGGTGTCCTCGTTTTTCAAGGACTGCAACTTCCTCCCCTCAGTGGTCGAAAATGCCCTCGACCGCATCTCTTGTGTTCCCTGCAACTCATCCCTCACACCCACTCCCTGCAATAACAACAAAAACAGAATCCTGCTCGTCCTCACGTACCACCCCACCAACCTCCAGATCTGATGCATCATCCTCCATCACTTCCACCACCTCCAATCTGACCCCACTACCAAAGACATTTTTCTCTCCCCAGCCTTGTCTGCCTTCCGGAGGGACCGCTCTCTCCGTGACTCCCTTGTCCGCTCCATACTCCCCACTAGCCCCACCACTGCCGGCACTTTCCCTGCAACCTCAGGAAGTGCTGCACGTGCCCCAACACCTCCCCCCTCACCCCCATCCCAGGCCCCAAGAAAACCTTCCACATCAAACAGATGTTCACCTGCACATCTGTTAATGTGGTACATTGTATCCGCTGTTCCCGATGTGGCCTCCTCTACATCGGGGAAACCAAGCGGAGGTTTGGAGACCGCTTTGTGGAACACCTACGCTCGGTTCGCAACAAACGACAACACCTCCCAGATGGGAACCACTTCAACTCCCCCTCCCACTCCTTGGACGACATGTCCATCCTGGGCCTCCTCCAGTGCCACAACGATGCCACCCAAAGGTTTCAGGAACAGCACCTTATTTTTCGCTTGGGAACCCTGCAGCCCTATGGTATCAATGTGGACTTCACAAGCTTCAAAATCTCCCCACCCCCGACGTCATACCAAAACCAGCCCAGCTTGTCCCCGCCTCCCTGATCTGTCCGTCTTTTCTCCCACCTATCTGCTCCTCCCACCTCAACCCCCACCCCCACCTCCTACCTACCAGCCTCATCCCTGCCTTCTTGACCTGTCCGTCTTCCCTTGACTGACTTACCCCCATCCTAACTCCCCACCTACGCTCACCTTCACTGGCTCCATCCCCGCCTCTTTGACCTTTCTGTCTCCTCTCCACCTATCTGCTCCTTTATCCATCTTCTTTCCGCCTCCCCCTCTCTCTCTATTTATTTCAGAATCCCCTTCCCCTCCCCCATTTCTGAAGAAGGATCCAGACCCGAACCATCAGCTTTCCTGCTCCTCTGATGCTGCTTGGCCTGCTGTTACCGTGAAACAATATGTCCTCTTGTGGGTCAAACCAGAACTAGACAGCACTGTTTTAAAATTAGGGGTTAGCCTTTCAGGAAGAAGATGAGGAGAATTCTTTTTCTCTCAGACGGTTGTGAAACTTTGGAACTCTCCACCTCAGAAAGTGGTGAAGTCAAGGTTAATGAATATTTTTGTGGCAGAGATACACAGATTCTTATTAGGCAAATGAATCAAAGGATGTCAGTGGTAGATGGGAACATGGAATTTAAAACAAAAAACAGATAACCACAATCTTATTGAATGGCAGAGCAGGCTGGAGAGTGGTCCACTGCTGTTTCTATTTCATATGTTCTTATGTTCACAATGTTCAGCACCATTCACAGCTCCTCAGATACTGAAACAATTCATGTTCAAATGCAGCAAAATCTGGAAAATATCCAGGTTTGGGGCTGACAAGTGGCGAGTAACATTCATACCACGCAAAGGTCAGGCCTTGACTGTCTCCAATAATCACCACCCTCTGACATTCAAATGGCATTACCATCACTGAATCCCCCACTATCTACATCCTGGGTAAAAACCGAAAGAACTGCGGTTGCTGTAAATCAGGTACAAAAACAGAAGTTGCTGGAAAAACAGAGCAGGTCTGGCAGCATCTGTGAAGAAAAGAATCAGAATTAACGTTTCGGGCCTGGTGACCTTTCCTGATAAGTTCTGTATCTATATCCTGGGGTATGCCATTGACTAGAAACTCAACTGGAATCACTAAATAAATACTGTGGTTACAAGAGCAGGTCAGAGGCTAGGTATGTTGCAGAAAGTAAATCACCTCCTGAGTCTACAAAGTCTGTCCACCATCTGCAAGGCAAAAGTCAGGAATGGACTAGAATCTGCCTCCCCCCTTGGATGGGTGCAGCTCCAACAACACTCAAGAAGCTTGACACCATCCAGGACAGAGCAGTCCACTTGAAAAGCACCACATCCACAAATATTCAATCCTTCCACCATTGACGATCTGGAGCAATGTTGTGTACTATCTACAATACATTGCAGAAATTCACCACTCATCCTTAGACAGCGCCTTCAAAATCCACAGCCACTTCAAGCTAGAGGGACAAGGACAGCAGATACAGGGGAACACCAATATCTGCAAGTTTCTCTCCAAGCAACTCACCAATATATCACAATTCCTTCAGCGTTGCTGGGTCAAAAGCCTTCAAATTAACCTCTAACGACATTGTGTTTCTAAATGCAGTGCATGGACTGCAATGTTCATAAAGGCATCTTCTCAAGGGCAACTAGGAATGGGCAATAAATGCTGGCCAACCTGCAAAACCCATGTACCATGGTTCTAGCAAAAGTAATTCATTAGATGTCTTGACGCATAGAAACTTGGTGAAATTATGAGAAAAAAGTACCATGTAAAATTGTAGCTTTTGGCAGTTTCTTTTCAATAAGAATTCAGTGTTATTGTCAGCCTTCATGATTCAGATTCAGTTTTGAAAATATTATTTTATCTCTTTACTATTTGGTACAATATCAGTGCTGGACCTTTTCCAAAGATTTATGTTCGCTCCATACAGCTCTGAAGGAATAATATGTATGTGTGTAGCATCTTAGTTAAAGATGACTCTGTCAAAGTACATGATCTAGGGGTTAAAGTTGCATTAATCCATCTAACAAAAAGACTTAACACTTAATGAAAAGTGTGAATTCCTGAAAATGTCTATTCCTTTCCTGGGGCACATCTTAGTATCAATGGCATAATGGCAGACCTGAAAAAAAATGCCATTACTGACTTCCAAATTCGTACTTTCAATCTGAATTCCTAATCTAATAGCAAATGGAAAGAGCTATGCAAACAATCAAAACACACAAGTATTGCTGAGAAAAGGCAAATTTTGTTCAAGATTTTCACTTTGCATTCATCAGCAAATTTTGCAAGAATTACTGATGGATAGGGAAAATGCGTTCATTTTACATGAAGGGAGATTGCTGATTGATCGGCAAATAGACTTTGATAGAGATGCTGCAATGATATATGCACCAGTAAATGATGACTAACAGTTAACTGCTGAGACTTGTTTATTTTTTAGACTAGGCAGGTTGACTTTAGTTAGTCAAGATATTGCTTGGAGAAAAGAACAAGAGGATGTCTGTCACAGATTTTGTTGAGTTGAAAGAGGTATAATGTACATGTTCTTTCTGTCTGTAAAGTACAGGGGCTTGTGCTTTAATATATGTCACTTACATTACATGCAACTGTGCTGTACTGTTAGCCTGACTGTCAATCCTCAATTTAACATGTATGCACTGGATACATCAAATTAACCAACAGTTAACTGAATTTGTCCAAGAGTAAGTACATAGAACTTTGAAGCAGGAGTAGGTTATTTGTCCCTCAAACCTGCTTCATTGTTAAACAATTATCATGGCATGGTCTCAGCTCTCCTTTTCATGTCTGTGATGCATACCCTTGGCCGCCTTGTTACTCCCCCAGTAATCTCTCCAATGCTAGACAATGCGACATACAACAATAACTAATTGATTATATGTATATATATATCTCCTTGCAATATATTATCTGAACAAAATAACCAATGAACTATCACCACAGCAGCCAAGACATAATTAAAATCAGCATATCCATTGATTGATTACACTCTTATATGGTTGGTACCACCTCTCTATGCTGAGCAGTCCCAAAAATGAACACTAATGTGTTCAGTTTTACTGACATTTAAATTTCAAGTTATGAAAAAAACCGTATAAAACTAAACCAGGGAGCTTTGAGTCATGCAGAGATCCGTATAAAACTGATCGTGCTTATGTTAAAGAAAAGAAAACTGAAATGAGACATAAATAATCCATAAGGCATGCTACATTTCCAGCTCAGAGTAAATGAGGCTCCCCGAATGCTGAAGGTAAAAGCATTATATCACAGCCATTCATACAAAGAAAATCCCCTGTTTAATCTCCAGAAACTGTTGAGAAGATTAGATCATTTAGATGTCAGGAGATCATTTATCTAGGATTCAGAATAGAGAACCAGAGGATGTGAGCAAAATTTGAAGATGCCTCTGCAAAACTTTTGAAATAAGAAAGATTTCCCCAGGGCACGAAATATGCACAGTAGGCTCTTGGTATAGATATTGCTTTACACTTAGAGAAAGCTAGATGAATTTTGGCATGGGATTAAGGATGAACAGAGGCCAGCATCATCCCAGCCGTTGAACGATGTGAGTGCTGATGAGTCAGTTTGGAGAAATTGGTGAAACCTGCAGAAATGAGATACTCGATGTTGAGAAATAAAAGTCAGATGCTGCAACTCGAACGACGAGACAGAAAAACTGCCAGTGATTGGCAATAGGCCGATTTGCATCCACTTGCATGAATTAGCGTGATATTGGTACATAATCTCGCTTCATTGATAGGCATTTTCCTATTCCCTCATGTGGCAGAGAGAAACTACATAATGACAATTCTGGATGTGGAAGCCAGAGCAGGTACCTGGCAAGTGAAGGTCGCTGTTTGCTCCTCAAGGCCTCCATCTTGGACAACCTTCACCAACATCTCAGAGTGTGCTCGCTGGGCATTGGCCATCTTTACCACCTGTCAGCAGAAGCTGGAATTGGACACATACCTGCCTTGCGGTATATTAATGGCACATCTCTAACCCACTTCAAAGCTGAGCTATGGAGCCCATCATCCCCTTTCATTGGAATGCTGCTGCTGGGACACTTGGTGTATAGGGTCAACCAGTGGATTCAACCAGGCTGCATCTCAGGGCTCTTTGTTTGCTCTCTAAGTGCCTAAGTCTCCACTTGCATTCTCACAGCAACCTGCCTTGACTTGACTTTTTAAACGTTGTCCCCACAGCCAGGGCTTAAGCACGTATATATCTTGCCTTGCTGCTTCGTATAAACAAAAAGCCTATCAGTTTGTCAACAGTGACCAGTCAAAGAGCTGGATATGTTGCTGTGCTGCGCTATGCTTACTTCAATGTCATACCTGCACCATGTGCCAGGAGCTTACAAGTCAAACCTTTAACTAAATGGAGCATAGAACATAGAACATAGAACAGAGAACAGTACAGCACACTACAGGCCCTTCGGCCCACAATGTTGTGCCGAACTTTTACCCTAATCCTAAGGTCTACCTAACATCCACCGTTACCTTATACTATCATCCATATGCCTAACTAATAGCCGCTTAAATGCCCCAATGAGGCCGACTCCACTACCCTTTCCGGCAATGCATTCCACGCCCTGACCACTCTCTGAGGAAAGAACCTACCTCTGACGTCTCCCCTATATCTACCTCCCCTCACTTTAAAACTATGTCCCCTCACAATAGCTATCTCCACCCAAGGAAAAAGTCTCTGGCTGTCCACTCTATCTATACCTCTGATCATTTTGTACATCTCTAACAAGTCACCTCTCATCCTTCGTCGTTCTAAAGAGAAAAGTCCTAGCTCTCTCAACCTTTCCTCGTAAGACCTTCCCTCCATTCCAGGCAACATCCTGGTAAATCTCCTCTGCACCTTTTCCAACGCCTCCACATCTTTCCTGTAATGAGGCGACCAGAACTGGGAACAATACTCCAAATGTGGCCGAACCAGGGTTTTGTATAGCTGGAGCATAACTTCACAGCTCTTGAACTCAGCCCAGCTCTGCATCCTATCAATGTCCCTTTGTAACCTAGAACAGCCTTCCGCACTGTCCACAACGCGACCCACCTTCATATCGTCCGTGAACTTGCTAATCCACCCTTCCACTCCTTCATCCAAATCATTTACAAAAATCACAAATAGAAGAGGACCCAGGACAGATCCTTGTGGTACACCACTCGTAACTGAGCACCATGTTGAATATTTTCCGTCCACTATCACCCTTTGTCTTCTAAGGGTCAGCCAATTCTGAATCCAATCTGCTGCATTTCCCCCCATCCCATGCCTCCTTACCTTCTGCATGAGCCTACCATGAGAAACCTTATCAAATGCCTTACTTAAATCCATGTATACCACATCCACTGCTCTACCTTCATCCACGTGTTTGGTCACCTCTTCAAAGAATTCAATAAGGTTTGTGAGGCATGATCTTCCCCTCACAAATCCATGCTGACTATCACGAATCAAACTGTGCCTTTTCAAGTGATCGTAAATCCAATCTCTCAGAGCTCTTTCCAATAACTTGCCCACCACTGACGTAAGACTAACTGGCCTGTAATTTCCGGGGTTATCCCTATTCCCTTTTTTGAACAAGGGAATGGCGTTTGCCTCTCGCCAATCTTCCGGCACTATACCTGTGGACAGTGAGGACGAAAAGATCATTGCCAAAGGTCCTGCGATCTCTTCCCTCGCTTCCCATAGAATCCTTGGATAAATCCCATCAGGCCCGGGGGACTTGTCTATCTTCAACTTCCTCAAAATTCCTAGCACATCTTCCTTACTAACATTGACCTTCTCTAGCCTACCAGCTTGTTTCACACTGTCCTCTACAACTAGGTCCCTCTCAGTTGTGAATACAGAAGAAAAGTATTCATTAAGGACCTCTCCTATCTCTTTAGGCTCCGTGCACACATTCCCTTTACAATCCTTGATCAGCCCTACCCTTTCTCTGGTCATTCTCTTATTCCTCACATATGTGTAAAAAGCCTTGGAGTTTTCCTTGATCCTATCTGCCAAGGTTTTCTTATGCCCCCTTATAGCTCTTCTAAGCTCTTTCTTCAGCTCCTTCCTGGATAACTTGTATCCCTCTAGACCCTCTTCCGTTCCTTGTTTCCTAAAACTTACATAAGCATCCTTCTTCCTCTTAACCAGTTGTTCGACCTCTCTTGAGAACCAAGCCTCCCTCACTCGTCCGCATCTTTCCTGCCTGCTAGGGACAAACATATCGAGCACATGCAGTATGCATTCCTTCAACAATCTCCACATTTCAATAGCGCTCTTCCCTGACAGCATCTGTTCCCAATTTATGTTATCCAGTTCTTGCCTAACAGAATTGTAATTACCCTTCCCCCAATTATAAACCTTACCCTGCTGTATGTACCTATCCTTTTCCATGACTATTGTAAAAGTAACAGAGTTATGATCGCTACCGCCAAAATGCTCTCATACCAACAGGTCTAACACTTGGCCCAGTTCATTGCCAAGCACCAAATCCAAAGTGTCCTCTCCTCATGTTGGTCTATCTACATACTGTGTCAGGAATCCTTCCTGAATGCACTGGACAAAATCCGCTCCATCTAAACTATTACAACTAAAAGGTTTCCAATCAATATTTGGAAAGTTGAAGTCACCCATGACTACAACCCTGTGACTTCTGCACCTTTCCAGCATCTGCCTCCCAATCCGCTCCTCTACCTCTCTGCAACTGTTAGGGGGTCTGTAAAAAATCCCACAACAAAGTGACTGCTCCTTTCTTGTTCTGGACCTCAACCCAAACTGACTCTGTAGACATATCATTCTCAAACTGCCTTCAAGTAGCTGCTATACTAGCTCTGACTAGCTATGCCACACCCCCGCCTCTTTTTCCACCCTCCCTATTTCTTTTAAAGCATCTAAATCCCGGAACTTCCAACAACCATTCCTCTCCCTGTGTTATCCAAGTTTCTGTAATGGCCACAACATCGTAGTTCCAAGTACCCATCCATGCTCTAAGTTCATCCGCCTTATTTCTGATACTTCTAGCATTGAAGTATACACACCTCAAACCATCTCTGTGTCTGCAATTACGCTCCATCGACCGCATTTCTTTATTAACAACCTCACTCCCTGTTGTGTCTGTTGGAAGGCTGAATACCTCATCCTCTGAATTATAAATAATGTTCCCCACCCCCTGCCAATCCAGTTTAAACCATCCCGTTTTGCTCGAGCAAACCTCCCTCCCAGGATATTTGTGCCCTTCCGGTTTAGGTGCAACCCGTCCTTACTGTACAGGTCCCACCTTCCCCAGAATGTGCTCCAATTATCCACATAATGGAAGCCCTCCCTCGTACACCAGCCCTGTAGCCACGTGTTTAGCTGCACTCTCTCCCTATTTCTTACCTTGTTATCACGTGGCACTGGTAGTAATCCAGAGATAACTACCTTATTTGTCCTGGACTTCAGCTTCCAACCTAATTCCCTGTACTCGTTTTCACATTCTCTGTCCTTTTTCTACCTATGTCATTGGTACTGATGTGTACCATGACTGCTGGTTGCTCACCCTCCTCCTTAAGGATCTTGAAGACACGATCCGAGACATCACGGACCCTGGCACCCGGGAGGCAACATGCCATCTGTTCATCTCGATCGCGTCCACAGAACCACCTGTCTGTGCCTCTTACTATTGAATCCCCGACTACAATTGCTCTCCTATTCTCCCCCCTTCCCTTCTGCGCCACAGGGCCAGGCTCAGTGCCAGAGACCTGTCCACTATGGGCTTCCCCTGGTAGGTCGTCCCCCACAACAGTATCCAAAATGGTATACTTATTATTGAGGGGAACAGCCACAGGGGATCCCTGCACTGTCTGCCTATTCCCTTTCCCCTTCCTGACAGTTACCCAGCTACCTTTTTCCTGTACCTTGGGTGTGACTATCTCCCTATAACTCCTCTCTATCACGCCCTCAGCCTCCCAAATGATCCGGAGTTCATTCAGCTCCAGCTCCAGGTCCCTAACGCGGTTTTTGAGGAGCTGGAGTTGGGTGCACTTCTCGCAGGTGAAGTCAGAGGGGACACCAGCAGTGACCCTTACCTCCCACATCCTGCAAGAGGAGCACGCAACTGCCCTAGCTTCCATTCCGACTACTCTAGGTTTCCAGAAGAATTAAAAGAATCCTTACCTTACTGACCCTCCACACAGTCTTTTTTTTTTGCTTAGAGGAGGAGGATGGGTGGGAGACACTACACGTGTAGTGTTTCGGGTTTAGCCAATGCCCAAATATATTAGTTCCTTCCTGGCTCGCGTTCTCTCCACACACCCGCCACCGAAAACAAGAGGGCCGCTGCTGCATGAGGTAAGTTTTTATACTGGAGAAAAAAAGCAACCTTACCTTCCCGTCAGCACTCTGGCTCATGCTGCTGCCGCTGAAAACAAGAGGGCCGCTGCAGTGGCACCAGTCTGGGGAGTTGCTTCATGTTAGTCAGGGTCTGTACAGACATTAGTCAGGGCTCAAAGTCAGTTAAGATGGTGGGCCATTGTCAGTCCTGGGGATCTGTCCACTAAAATAGTGGGGAGCAGGGAGCGAGGTTATCAGGGGCCACTGCTGTGTTGGGAAACTGGGGATCTCAATTGTGGGGATTGGAGATAGTGCACTGGGATACAGAGGGGATGTGAATTGTGAAAGTAATAACTCAACATATAAGAAGGGGGAAGGTGACTATCGATAAAATGTGGGAGGGAAAGGGGTAATGTCTGATGGGAGGTATTGACAGTCAACACCACCCTGACCTTAATGAGATGTCTATGCAGAACAATGTTTGGCATGATGACGCAGTATGCCTCTGGCTCAGGGGTTAAAGTGGGCAGATAAATAGGTAAAGAAACAGGTTGGGATGGAATGTGAGGAAGATTAAAGCCTATGCAGTCGCTAGGGTCAGTGAATTGCGAAGAGAATAGGAAGATTTAGGGGGTCACTTGACCATGTGACTCTCTGTGAAGTGTGACTGTTTCTCCTTTCACCTTTTTCCAAATTTCAAGCGTACAAAGGAAATGGAAATAGCTGTGATAATGGAGTATGGCATTCTGTGAGAAGGGAGTAAACTCTTGAGCAATGTGAGGCCCTTCAAAGGGCAACAGCATTAAATAGACACCCTCCCAGTACAAGTGAAAGAGGTGTGTTGTCATCTGTGGACCATCCACACTGATTTACTACGTCAGCGACAAAGTCTGGCTGGAAACATCCTGAGCCACAACATGTAACATTACAAATCAGTCCTATTGATGGTTATGAGTCACAGGCAATGTCTTGCAGCCAGGCAAGATACTTCTTAGTAGCTAAAGTGGTCCTCATTTTTCAAGGATCCATAACCTGCACAAGGTGTAGGAGCTACTCACTTTTGCCATGGAGGTGAGGGGTGGGGGAGGGGGTGACAAGGAGGGTCCAGGAGCTGAGGCTTGGGGGTTCTGCAATAAAGTGCCCAGGAGCTGAAGGCTACAAAGAGTTTAGGACTGGGGCGGTGAAGAGATAACAGTGACAAGAAAGACCCAGGACTAAGGAGCTATGGGTTGGTGAAGAGGAAGTCCCTAGATCTGGGAGACCCTTTCCCCTGTTCTTGCTCCCAAAACCCTTTCCCTGGATCATGATCCTGCCCCTCCTCCCAAATCCTGATCTCCCTCTCCACCTTCATCTGGTGGTCCACAGATTGGGTCCCCTCCCCTCCCCTGCCCCACACTCACCCCTCCTCCTTCCTCCCCTCCCCTGGCCCATACTCTCCACTACCCCTCTCCTCCCACTGAAGCTGTTTGCATGAGCGTACCGTGCAAACATCAGTGTCAGCAAATACAGTCAATTAGGAACTCCAGATTAGTCACTACCCACACATCTCTTGGTCCTGATGGACTTCAGGCTAAGGTCTTAAAAGGAATGACCAATGAGTTAGGTGACAAATTAGGTTTAATCTTTCAAAGTTCCTCCAATTCAGCAGAGGTTCCATTTGATTGGAAAATAGTGAATCCAACTCCTTTATTGAAAATGCAAGGGAGATAGAAAACAGGAAACTGAAAAGAAGATAGTTTAACGCCTGACATAACAAAAATATTAGAAGTTATTATTCAAGATGTTATAACATCAAACAATGTCAACATGGTGCGATGAATGAGAATTCACATTTAGCTAATCAATTGGACTTATTTGAGGAAGCTATAATTTTTTGGAGTTCCAGCCTCTCTATCATTTCCTGATTTACAGTAATTTACACCTCAGCTGTTTACTTGTATTTTCATATCGAAGACTGATGCAAAATATTTGTTCAGTTCACTTTCCATCTTTTATTTTCCATTCTTTAATGCACAGACTTGTAAGGGGAGGGAGTGACACATTGATAATGTCACTGAACTTGAAGACAAGAGCCTCAAGCCAGTGTTTTGGTGACATGGATTCAAATCCTATCATAGTGGATACTGTTGAGGTTGGTTGGCTCACCGAGTTGGTTTGTTGCTACGCAGACGTTTCGTTACCGTGCTTGGTAATATCTCCAGTGTAGCCTCTGATGAAGCGTCGGTGTGTTTTCCCACCTGGTTTTTAAACTCTGGTGTCCGTTGCGATGGATTGCCTCACTTCCGGGTTTCCTCCGCAGTGGAATGTATGTGGGGTCGAGTTCAATGTGTTTATTAATAGCCTGCTCCGTGGAGTGCCATGCTTCCAGGAATTCTCGTGCTTGTCTCTGCCTAGCCTGTCCCAGGAGCTTGGTGTTGTCCCAGTTGAAGTCGTGGTTCTCCTTGTCCATGTGGATTGAGATGAGTGGAGACACGACCAATACTCACTCATCTCAATCCACATGGACAAGGAGAACCACGATTTCGACTGGGACAACACCAAGATCCTGGGACAGGCTAGGCAGAGACAAGCACGAGAATTCCTGGAAGCATGGCACTCCACGGAGCAGGCTATTAATAAACACATTGAATTCGACCCCATATACATTCCGCTACGGAGGAAACCCGGAAGTGAGGCAATCCATCGCAACGGACCCCAGAGTTTAAAAACCAGGCGGGAAAACACACCGACGCTTCAACAGAGGCTGCACTGAGGATGTTACCAAGCATGGTAATGAAATGTCTGCGGAACAACAAACCAGCTCGGCGAGCCAACCAACCTCAACACCCACAACCCGAGCTACAAATCTACTCCAAAACCTTATAGTGGATACTGAAAATTGAAGTAACTTTAGAAAGCTACTTCAATAGCAAGTGCTGTCAATCATTGTTAAAAGTTAAACTTGTTCACTATTGTCCTCTAAACTGCACTCCTTACCTGGTCCGGCCTACAAGTAACTCTAGACCATAGGAGTATGGTTGAACTTTCAATGCCTGATGGACAATAAGTTTTAGCGTGGCCATCCACACCCCATAAATGAGGAAAATAATAATATTAACTTGCGCTGTGGATAACGGGGAGCCAATGGATTTACTTGGATTTCTAGAAGGTCTTTGATAACGTGCCAGACCAAAGGTTATTGTAGAAAATAAAACCTCATGGTGCAGGGATAACATATTAGCACGGATAAAAGATTCACTGGCTAACAGGAAGCAGATAGTAGATAGAAATAGATCATTTACTGTTTAGTAAAATTTAATCAGGGATGTACCACATCGATCAGTGCTGGATCCTTACCTTTTCAATTTAGTAAACTGATCTGATAAGCTGGCCAAAGGCATAGTAGCTAAATTTGCCAATGTCAAAAACATAGGTAGGAAAGCAAATAGTGAAGAGGTCACAAGGAGGCTACAAAAGTACTTAGCTGGGTAAATGATCTGGTAAATGGAGAAATATGAAATTGTCCAATTTAACAGAATGAATAAAAAGGAAACATTGTACCTAAATGGTGAGATTTGCAGAGCCACTGAGATGCAGATGGATCTGGGTATCCTAGTTTATCAATCACAAAAGGCTCGTATGCACATGCAGCAAGTCACATAGAAAGTTATAGAACGTTATTGTTTATTTTGAGGGAAATTGAATATATAAAAGGAAGTTATGCTCAATGGCACAAGGCACTTGTAAAACTACATTTGGTGTATTGTATACAGTATTGGTCACAATATTTAACAAAGGATGGAAATGCTTTGGGCAGAACAGTTCAGATAAGTTTTACTTGAATGCATTGGTTGTATTACAAGGAACAATTTGACAGGCTAAGCTTGTATGCACTGAAGTGTTTTGAAGAGTAAGAGGTGAATTGGTTGAAAGATAGCAGAGCTTTAAATATTTTTAAGGCAGAGAGATTTTTAATAAGCAAGGTGTAATTAGAGAATTACGGACCTGTTAGCTGACATCTGTTGTGGGGAAATTGTTGGAGTTTATAATCAAGGATAGGTTAACTGATTACATTGAAAAATTTGAGTTACTTAGGGAGAGTCACTATGGATGCATGAAGGGTAGAACATGCTTGACAAACCTCAGGGTTTTTTGAAAAAGTGATAAAGTTGATGGACAAAGAGGTAAGTCGATGGAATGTTGTTTATATGGCTTTCCAGAGGATTATTGATAAAGTGACACACAAGAGACTGTTAGCTAAGGTGGAAGCCCTTGGAATTGAGGGCGGACATGGATAGGTAATTGATTGAGTGGCAGGAGCCAGAAATTTGGAATTATGGGTAAGTACTCAAATTGGCAGGGCGTGACTAGTGGCATGCCATAGAGATCTATGTCGGGACCTCAGTTATTCACAAGTTCTGAGGTTCTAGTCAAAAATAAAAGAAAATTTTATTTTAGATATAGACAACTTGGTTCAATTGAATCTTTTAATCAATATACAGAGTGTAGAGGCATTCTCAAGAGAGAAATCAGGAAGGCAAAGAGGGGATATGAGATAGATTGGCAGATAATGTTAAGGATAATCCAAAGAGATCTACAAACATATTAAGAGCAAATGGGTAGGCGATGGTCTAGTGCTACCTTATTAATCCAGAAACCCAGTTAATGTTCTGGGGACCCGGCTTCAAATCTCACTATGGCAGATGGTGGAATTTGAATTCAATGAACAAAAAAAAGTCTGGAATTAAGAATCTACTGACCACCATGAAATCATTGCCGATTGTTGGAAAAACCCATCTGGTTCACTAATGTCCTTCAGGGGAGGAAATCTGCCACCCTCACTTGGTCTGGCCTACATGTGACTCCGGACCCACAGCAATGTGGTTGACTCTCAATTGCCCTCTGAAATGGCCTAGCAAGCCACTCAGTTGTACAAATCACGACAAAGTCTCAAAGAAATGAAACTGGACGGATCACCTGGCATCGACCTAGGCACTGAAAAAGACAATGGCAGAAACAGCCTTGTCAACACTGCAAAGTCCTTCTCACTAACGTCTGGAGGCTAGTGCCAAAATTGGGAGAGCTGTCTCTCAGACTAGTTAAACAACAGCTTGACATAGTCATACTCATAGAATCATACCTTTTGGATAGTGTCCCAGACACCACCATCACCATCCCTGGGTATGTCCTGTCTCACCGTCAAGACAGATCCAGCAGAGGTGCCGGTACAGTGGTATACAGTTGGGAGGGTGTTGCCTTCGGAGTCCTCAACATTGACTCCAGACCCCATGAACTCTCATGGCTTCAGGTTATACATGGGCAAGGAGGCCTCCTGCTGATTACCACATACCGTCCTCCCTCAGTGGATGAATCAGTACCATCAATGTTGAACAATACTTAGAGGAAGCACTGAGGATGTACTCTGGGTGGGGCATTTCAATGTCCATCACCGAGATTGGCTCGCCAGCAGAACTACTGATCAAGCTGGTCGGGTCCTAAATGACATAGCTGCTAGACTGGGTCTGCGGCAGGTGGTGAGGGAACCAACAAGAGGGAAAAACATATTTGATTTCTTCCTTACTAATTTGCCAGCTGGAGTTGCATCTGTCCCTGACAGTATCGGTAAGAGTGACCATTGCACAGTCCTTGTGGAGATGAAGTCCCGCCTTCACATCGTGTTGTGTAGCACTATCACCGTGCTAAATGGGACAGACTTCGCACAGATCTAGCAACTCAAGACTGGGCATCCATGAGGTGCTGTGGGCCATCAACAGCAGCAGAATTGTGCTCCAGCACATTCTGTAACCTCGTGGCCCAGCATATCCCCCACTCAACCATTACCAACAAGCTAGGGGATCAACCCTGGTTCAATGGAGAGTGCAGGAGGGCATGCCAGGAGCAGCACCAGGCATACCTGAAAATGAGGGATCAACCTGATGAAGCCACCAAAAAGGACTACTTGCACGCCAAACAGCAAAAACAGCAAGTGATAGATAGAGCTAAGCGATCCCCCAACCAATGGATCAGATCTAAGCTCTGCAGTCCTTCCACATCCAGTTGCGAATGGTGGCGGACAATTAAACAGCTCACTGGAGGAGGAGGCTCCACAAATATCCCCATCCTCAATGATGGAAGAGCCCAGCACATCAGTGCAAAAGATAAGGCTGAAGCTTTCGCAGCAATCTTCAGGCAGAAGTGCTGAGTGGATGATCCATCTTCACCTCCTCCTGTGGTCCCCAGCATCACAGATACCAGTCTTCAGTCAATTCGATTCACTCCACGTGATATCAAGAAACAGTTGGAGACACTGGATAATGAAAAGGCTACCGGCCCTGACAACATGCCGGCAATAGTACTGAAGGCTTGTGCTCCAGAACTTGCCGCTCCCAGAGCGAAGCTGTTCCAGTACAGTTAGAATACTGGTATCTACCCGACAATGTGGAAAATTGCCCAAGTATGTCCTGTACACAAAAAACAGCACAAATCCAACCCGTCCAATTATCATCCCATCAGTCTACTCTTGATCATCAGTAAAGTGATGGAAGGCGTATTCAACAATGCTATCAAGCAGCACCTGCTCAGTAATAACCTGCTCAGTGACGCCCAGTTTGGGTTCCACCAGGACCACTCAGCTCCTGACCTCATCACAGCCTTGGTTCAAACATGGACAAAAGAGCTAAATTCCAGAGGTGAGATGAGAGTACTAGCCCTTGATAGCAAGGCTGCATTCGACCAAGGGTGGCATCAAGGAGCCCTAGCAAAATGGTATCAATGGGTATCAGGGAGCAAACTCCCCAGTGGTTGGAGTTATACCTCGCACAAAGGAAGATGGTCGTGGTAATTGGAGATCAATCATCTCAGCTCCAGGACATCTCTGCAGGAGTTCCTTAGGGTAGTGTCCAGGCCCAACCATCTTCAGAGATAGTAAGAACTGCCGATGCTGGAGTCGGGGATAACACAGTGTGGAGCTGGAGGAACACAGCAGGCCAGGCTTCTGAAGAAGGGACTTGACCCGAAACATCAGCTTTCCTGCTCCTCTGATGCTTTCTGGCTAACCATCTTCAGCTGCTTCATCAATGACCTGGCCTCCAACATAAGGTCAGAAGTGGGATGTTCACTGATGATTGCACAATGTTCAGCACCATTCGTGACTCCTCAGATACTGAAGCAGTCTGTGTTCAAATGCAACAAGATCTGGAAAATATCCCGGCTTGGGTTGACGTGGCAAGTGGAACACTTGCCACACAAATGCCAGGCTATGACCATCACCAATAAGAGACAATCTAACCACCGCCCTTTGACATTCAAATGGTGTTACCGTCACTGAATCCCCCACTATCAATATCCTGGAGGTTATCATTGACCAAAGACTCAACCGGACTCCCCATATAAACACAGTGGCTACAAGAGCAGGTCAGAAGCTGGGAATACTGCAGCGTGTAACTCACCTCCTGACTCCTCAAAGCCTGTCCACCATCTACAAGGCACAAATCAGGAGTTTGATGGAATAGTCCCTACTTGCCTGGATGAGTGCCCCCCCAACAACACTCAAGAAGTTTGACACCATCCAGTACAAAGCAGCCCGCTTGATTGGCCCCTACATCCACAAGCATCCATGCCCTCTACCACCGATGCTCAGTAGCAGCAGTGTATACTATCTACAAGAAACACTGCAGAAATTTACCAAAGATCCTCAGACAGCACCTTCCAAAGCCATGGCCACTTCCATCTGGAAGGACAAGGGCAGCAGATGTATGGGAACACCACCATCTCCAACTTTCCCTCCAAGCCACTCACCATCCTGACTTGGAAATATATCGCCATTCCTTCACTGTCACTGGGTCAAAATCCTGGAATTCCTTCCCTAATGGCATTGTGGGTCAACTCACGGCAGGAGGGCTGCAGCAGTTCAAGAAGGCAGCTCACTTCCACCTTCTCAAGGGCAACCAGGGATGGGCAAGAAATGCTGGCCAGCCAGCGATGCCCACATCCCACAAATGAATAGAAAAAAAGGCTAACTAGAGAGTGGGTTGAGCCTCTTAAAGATCAAGGAGGTCAATTTGTGTTGAACCCAGGAGATGGGAGAGACACTAAATGAATATTTCAGTCAGTCCTTATTGTGGAGAAAGAAATGGAGTCTAGAGAATGCAGAGAAATAAACTATGATGTTTTAAAAACAGTTCACATTACAGAAGAGGAAATTCAGCAGGTCTTAGAGAATATAAAGGTGGATAAATCTCTGGGACCTGACCTAATGTATCCCAGAATGCTGTGGGAAGTAAGGGAGGAAATTATGAGACCCCTTGCAGAAATATTTGCATCATCTATAACTACGGGTGAGGTGCCTGATGACTGGAGGTTGGCTAATGTTGCACTTTTGTTTCAGAAAGGTTGTAAGGAGAAACTGGGGAATTATAGACCTGTGAGTCTGAATTCAGCTGTGGGTAAATTATTGGAGGTGATTATAAAAGATGGGATTTATGGATATTTAGAGAGACAAAAATTGATTAGGGATAGTCAACATGGTTTTGTGCGAGGAAAATTGTGTCTCACAAACTTGATTGCATTTTTTGAGGAAGCTACCAAAAAATTGATGACGGCAGAACAGTAGACGTTGTTTATTTGGATTTTAGTAAAGCCTTTGACAAGGTTCTGCGTTGTAGGCTAATTATGAAAATTAGGTCACATGGGATTCAGGGCGAACTTGCCAATTGGATACTTAATTGGCTTAAAGGCAGGAGACAGAGAATAATGGTGGAGAGTTTCTTTTTGGACTGGAGGCCTGTGGCCAACCGTGTTCCACAGGGATTGGTTCTGGGTCCTCTTTTATTTGTCATTTATATAAATGATTTGGATGAGAATATAGAGGGTATGGTTAGAATGTTTTGTGGATGACACCAAAATTGGTGGCATGGTAGATAGTGAAGAAGGTTTTCTAAGATTATTTCGGGATCTTAATCAAATGGGTCAATGGGCTGAAAAATGGCAAATGGAGTACAATCTGAATAAATGCAAGGTAATGAGTTTGGTACAACAATTAATGGTAGGGCCTTGGGCAGTGTTGTAGAGCAAAGGGACCTAGGGGTTCAGGTACATAGTTCTTTAAAGTTTGCATCACATATTGACAGGATGGTTAAATAGGTATTTAGCACACTAGCCTTCATCGCTCAGTCCTTTGACTTTAAGAGTTGGGATGTTATGTTGAGGTTGTATAGGACATTGGTAAGGCCTCTTCTGGAATACTGTGTCCAGTTCTGGTCACCCAGTTATAGCTAGAGAGAGCTCAGAACACATTTACCAGGACGTTGCTGGGTATGGAAGGTTTGAGTGATAAGGAAAGGCTGGATGGGTTGGGACATTTTTCACCAGAGCATAAGAGGCTGAGAAGTGATTTGAAAGAAGTTTATAAAATAATGAGAGGTGTAGATAGAGTTGATAGTAGTTGTTTCTTCCCTAAGATGGGGAATTTCAAGACCAGAGGGTACGTTTTTAAGGTGACAGCAAAGAGATTTAAAAAAGAAATGAGGCAAATTTTTTACACAGAGGGTGGTTCTCGTGTGGAATGAACTTCCTGATGAAGTGGCGGATGCGGGTACAATTACAATGTTTAAAAGATGTTTGGATGGGTATATGAATAGGAAAGGTTTAGAGGAAATGGGCCAGGAGCAAGCAGGTGGGACAAGTTTAGTTTGGTATTATGCTCGGCATAGACTGGTTGGACCAAAAGGTCTGTTTCAATGTTGTATGACTCTATGACTGTATTCATTAATGACTTGGATAATAGCATAAAAAAGTCAAATATCCAAATTTGCTGATGACATAAAATTAGGCAACACTGCAGACAGTGTTGACGACAGCATAAAATTACAACAGGATATTGATAGATTAGGTGAAAGGGCCAAGCTGTGGCAGATGGGTTTTAATGTAAGCAAGTGTGAGATTATGCGTTATGGACTGAACAGATCAGGGTCTTTTTTTAAAAGGCACAAATTTAAATACAATGGATGTCCAACGAGATTTGGGATTCAGGTGTATAGCTCTTTAAAATGCCATGAGCAGGGTAGAAAATAGTCAATTAGGCTAATGGAATGTTGGCTTTCATATCTAAAGGAGTACAGGAATGCAGATGTTATGCTGCAGTTACACAAAACCCTTGTCAGAACCCACTGTGAGCACATCTGTGCACCACACCTTCGGAAGAATATTTTCACCCTGGAGGGAGTTCAATGCAGGTTTACAAGGTTGTGAATTCTGGACTTCAGGGGTTAAGTATGAGGAGAGATTAGACAAAATTTTATTCTTTATTTTCCAAGGTTTTGAAGGTTAAAGAGTGATCTAATCTAGGTTTTCAGGATGTTAACTGGTAAAGACAGGGCATATAAAGATAAATGATTTCACCAGTTGCAGATTCTCGAACAATGAAGCAAAAAACAAACAGGGCCTATAAAGGATGGGTGAGAAAGTACATGAACGTCATAATGAACAAATGGAAGACAGAAAGTCAAATAGAGAGTAAGATCAGGTAGAATAATATAGTCACAATATATTGATAATGCCCGCTAAGACATTGCAAATTCATAGCGAACATTGAGATACTTGTTGAAAATAAATTCTAACGTATAGGATTAAATATTGATACATTTGCTCTGGATGGCTTTTCCACTCAAAATATATCTTGCAACCCAAAACTGGATTAGTTCGGCACTGGATTTTCTAGGAGATTGTCTCTTGTGATGCGCTGATGCAGTTTGTCAGGAAGAAGAGGAATGGAGATTCTCTGCTTATTAATGATATTATTTGGTATTCAGCAGACAGTGAGGCTTCATTATTCACTCAATGTAATGTAATTTCCGACCAGTAACAATACAATTGGAACAGGATTTCTCAATAATTACTTCACTGGTGCACTGCTGTAACCTAGACACAGATCGGATTCTTGAAAAAGAAAGAAATTGCCAATTACAGTTATTCTTTTCTTATTTAATTTTAGCTTCTGATGCTCTAAGATCAGCTTTAAAACAAACATTTTCGTGACATTGCAGTTGGAGTCAAATATAGTCCTCTAATTCAAAAACAGAAGTTGCTGGAAAAGCTCAGCAGGTCTGGCAGCATCTATGAAGAGAAATCAGAACCAGAGCAAAGGTCACTGGACCTTAAACGTTAACTCTGATTTCTCTTCAGAGATGTTGCCAGACCTGCTGAGCTTTTCCAGCAACTTCAGTTTTTGTTTCTGATTTACAGCATATCCACAATCCTTTCGGTTTCTGTACAGTTTTCTAATTATTTAATTGCTGATAATATAAAACATAAAAGGTTGAATATTTGCAGGAGTGGAGGGTAAGTAGAAACCAAAAAGACTTGTTTCATTGGCAGGCATGTCTTCAAACCAAGCAAGGATGGCACAAGGCAGATCATAATAGGCACTGTGTCCAACCCACAAAACAAATGCAGATTAAACGTGAAGCTGTTAGATTCGCTAAAATATTAAAATTACTGTCACATCTTTATCTGAGGGTTGGCTGCTCATCTCTTGTCTTGAATCAATTTAAAACTGAGATGAGGAGGAATTTCTTCTCTCAGAGGGTTGTGAGTCTTTGGAACTCCTTGCCACAGCGAAACGTGGGAGGCTGAGCCCTTATCTTAGCGTGCGGTAGATAGATCTTGATCAGTTGGGGAATGAAGGGTTTAGAAAGAAAGTGCACTTGAGGAATGCCAGATCAGCTATGATCCTATTGAATTGGGGAAAAAGGTTTGAGGGGCCAAATGCTCGAGCGATGTGTAATAGAATCTCTGAACTGTTTGATATAGGAAATATTTTATAAGTTCACTGCATGATAGGGAAGATAAATTGAATGTTGGCCTTTATTTAAATGGAGTGTACAAGGCACTAGTTAGACCACAACTGGGATAATGTGAACACCTTGGGGGCCCTTATCTAAGGAAAGATATATTGCAGTTGGAGCAGTCCAGACAAGGTTCACTAGGCTGATATCAGATGTGGAAGGACTGGCTCCTGACGAGAGGTTGAGTAGGTTAGGCCTATGCTCATTGGAGTTTAGAAGAATGAGATGTGATCTTATTGAAACATATACAAATCTTACAGGACCTGATTGGGTAGATGTGGAGAGGTTGTTTCCCATTATGAGAGAGTCTAGGACCTGAGAGCATAAACTCAGAAGAATGGGCCATACATTTAAAACAGAGATGAAGAGGAATTTCTTCTCTCAGAAAGTAGTGAATCTGTGGAATTCTTTTCCTGTAGAGCTGTAGAGATTGGGCTTTTAATTATATTCAAGGCTGAGATATATTTTTAATCAGTAAGGGAATCACAGGTAATGGAGCAAACGCAGGATATTGGACTTGAGGAGTATGATATCTGCCACGAACCCATTGAATGACAGAACAGACTTCATGGCTGAATAGCCTGCTTCTGCTCCTTTGTCTTGTGTTCTCATGGTCTACTCTGTCAAGCCTTCTCTGAACTGCTTCCAACACATTTTAATCCTTTCTTAAGTAAGGAGACCAATCCCATACACATTATGACATGGTCTCACCATTGCCCTGTGTAAATGAAGCATATCCTCCCTATTTTAATAATCAGTTGCCCTTACAAGAAATGATAACATTCTATCAGCTTCTCTAGTTACTTGTTGAACCTGTACACTAACATTTTGAGAGTTCTGTCACTGTTAAACCTGGAAGTGCATGGGTTGGAAGTTAGCATTCTGGTTAACTGTTTAACCCAGCCTTATCCATCTGCTTTTGACTTTTCAAATTCATCCCAAAGTAACTGTCCATGGAGTGATACTTAAAGATGCTTTAGAGATATGAATAACATTACCACATGACGGTAAATGAGGCAGACCATATACTGGGAATGGAAATAGTGACAATCTTAGATGAAGCCAACAGTGCAATTATAGGGCAGAATTTTCCCAGCCTTTGATCACCATGGGTAATGCAAGTCAATGGGAACATATGGCAAGATCAGAAAAATGACATTATTGACATCAAAAAAGAAAGTTGAATTTACAAGTTAGGTTAGGTTTGAACAGCAAGATAGGAGGTGGCATCACTGGAACAGACACAACAAAAGTCAGAGATTGGAGTAGAGGTCTTACAGGAAACAGAGTGTGAGGAAGTGTGGTAATGGTATTTGTGGACAGGCCATCCTCAGAAATGGAAACAGTAAAAACAAGGAAGGTGAAGAAAGGGTCAGAGTTGGGTGGTATGCAGGTAAGAGAAGGATGGAAATTGGAAGCAAAACTGATTAGTTTTTCCAATTCTGCACAAAAGCAGG
The DNA here is from genome assembly GCF_021869965.1 of Rhincodon typus. Lineage (NCBI taxonomy): Eukaryota > Metazoa > Chordata > Chondrichthyes > Orectolobiformes > Rhincodontidae > Rhincodon > Rhincodon typus. Next base: position 103,367,941 of record NC_063335.1, on the reverse strand, counting down.
AAGCAGCACCAGTGACATCATGATGTACCAGAGATAGAGTTGTGGGAGGGGCACAAGTATGACTGGAACAACGAATGCTCCACAAACCCTACAAAAGCACAGGTGTGACTGGGTGCCGTCATAGTATCTATTGTGACACATTTGACTTGGAGAAAGTGGAACAAGTTAAAGGCAAACTTGTTCAAAGCAAGAACCAGCTGAGCCTGGCAAAAGAAGGTGGTGGTGGCTGGGGAATATTCAGGTTTCTTTTCAAGGAAGACATGGAGAGCCTTTAGCCCATCCTGATGGTCCATGCTGAAGAAGAGGTGGCTTGGGCCAGGAAACAGGAAACTGTGGAACTGACATAAACCATCAGAAGAATCATGGATATAAGTGGGAAGAGAATGGGCAAGCTGAGGGAAAATAGGGTCAAGATAGGAAGAAATAAGTTCATGAGGCAGGAACAGACTTAACTGACTGGTATGACAGACCAAAATTGTTTGTGGATTTTGAGAAGAAAATAGAAACGAGCTTTTATTCTAGTCTTACGCAGGACCCCCTTTCTCATAGCAGCAACTTTAGTCCTGCCACCTGCCCTCATCCAAAATTGGAAAAATTAGTCAATTTGCTTTCAATTACAATCCTTCTCTCATCTTCACCTTGTCTAACTCTGACTATTTCCTTAAAGAAGTCAAATACTATAGGTGTTGGAAATCTGAAAGAAACACAGAAAATGCTGGAAAAACTCAGCTCCACCAGGTGTTCCACTTACTCACACACCCTCCTCCCAACTCCTGTCAATCGCATAAAAAAAACTTATTGGGCTTCAAATGTTAAATCTGCTTCTTTATCCACAGATTCTGCCAGACCTGTTGGGTTTCTCCAACGCTTTTTACTTTTTATATTAAATCTTCAGTATCTGCAATACTTTACCCTTGTTTAACACATTGTGTCAATGTTGATGTGTCTCAATCTGATGAACACAACATCTTTATTCGCACTATTCTAAATCAAAATGTTTCTTCTCCAAATTCATGCTTCAGTACTTAAATTGAGGTGACACTTGACCATTTTGCCTGGTTAATGTTATTAAAAAGAATAATCTACATTTATATTGAACCATCAAAGTGCACGAAACTTTTTGTTTCTGTCTTAATGCAAAAGCAACATGTTACACATGCTGGAAATCTGCAATAAAAACACAATAACCTTTGGAAATGCTCAGCAGGGCAGGTGGAATCAGTGGAGAGAAACAGAGCTAACATTTTAGGTCAATCCTTACATGAAAACTGAAGGAAGTTAGAATGCTTTCCGGAGGGACAACTCTCTCCGTGACTCCCTTGTCCGCTCCA
>NC_063335.1:103363472-103366210 GCF_021869965.1 Rhincodon typus | reverse complement strand
ACCGACCAACCTCATCCCGCCCCCTTGACCTGTCCGTCCTCCCTGGACTGACCTATCCTCTTCCTAACTCCCTACCTACACTCACCTTTCCTGGCTCCATCCCCGCCTCTTCGACCTGTTTGTTTCCTCTCCACCTATCCTCTCCTCTATCCATCTTCTATCCGCCTCCCACTCTCTCCCTATTTATTTCAGAACCCCCTTCCCCTCCCCCTTTTCTGATGAAGGGTATAGGCCCGAAACATCAGCCTCTCTGCTCCTATGATGCTGCTTGGCCTGCTGTGTTCATCCAGCCCTGCACCTTGTTGTCTCGAAGTTAGAATGCTAACAGTTTTTGTTTAATCCAGTTGAATGGAGGAGGTGAGAGGAAGATCAAAAGGTACGGCAGGCAGGGTGAAAGGCAAAAGAGATAACGAAAGGTTTCACGGTGCAAAAGCCATAAGAGAACGGTCATGCGAATCATAAAATAAAAGCTTTGTCTGGAGGGGATATGAATCATTTCATATTTATATGTAGCAACCATCTCAATGCAACATTAAGGGATAAAGAAAGAAACAAATCAGCAAAAACAATGAATAAAACAAAAATCAGGTCGAGATAATGATCTAAAATTGTTGAATTTAATATTGCACTCATTCTTTCCATCCTTTTTCTTTGCTTCTCTTGTTACGGAGGATGAGTTTGAACTCCTCTGATAATTAAAACAGAAACATCCAGAGAAGCTTGCCTTGCCTCATAATCTGCTAAAGGAAATGCCTTTCATCTCCCAATCACTTATAAAGGAGAGTTTAAATGAAATGAAATCCTTTCACTGACTGTAAGCAACAAGTAACAATTTACTTATCTAACTCTAACAATGAACAAATTTACAGGCCTACAAACAAACCAAACAATTTCTCCTTAACTACTAACAAATCCTGAGTAAAACAAAATTCTAAAGGTATGTTGTTCCAATAAATATAAGTCCTGCTTATATAAAGCAAAGTAATAAAAGAAAAAAACATTAAAACTTAGACTTTCAAAACTACAGTCAGGATGTGTCTTCCAGAATGTTTCGTACATGCTTCACTAATCCTTTTATCTCTGCCAAATTCTGGTGTCCGAAACGCCTCTCTCCATTGAATTCTGATGTCAGGACTATTAGCTATGAGAGCTGTAATACCTTCGAGATAGTGCTCAATCAGAGAGCTTAAAGAGCCAGAGTTTTACTCTTCCACTGGCAGTTTGCTCTCACCCTGATTTTCAAAAAAAAAACCCTTTTCTTAAAATATCCTTGATGACCTGTCAATTTTCTTATGACAGGTTTGGTCCTAAGTTGTCAACGTTATCAGATTTAAATTCCATTGGTTTTCAGTCTCTAAGTGCCTTGTTAAAATTAATTGGCTGATATTCAAGCTAGTTGCCTTAGCATCAAAACAAGCTGAGTTTTCCAACTACACAGCTGATTGATACATACGTTTCAATTTCAGAACTTTCCGTACATCTGCAGCTGCTTGAAGACATTTTTTTCTAAATCCCCAAGCTTAGAAAAGCACATCACTTCCTAAGGGGGCTATGCACTCTTCTCCCCCATCATTTTTACAAACAAGTTCCAACTTCATGTCTTCCAGTTCACAAGTACTCTACATAACTTTGCAACATTCTGTTTTAGTTTTTCTTTTCTTCACAACTCTAATCCATTTTTTTTTTCTTCTTTCACTGCTATTCCTTTATATTCACTTTTATTAGATCATTATTGCTTGCTATCTACTAGCTCCTCACACTGGCCAAAATGATTCCTGTCGTATATTGTCTTCATACCTTCCCTAATACACAGCAGTGTTTCTTGGTCATTGTATTATCCAACTTGATCTTTCTTTCACTAATTAACTATTTTTTATTTCCTTGCTAAAGTATTGCATATGATTAGACATGAAAATTACAGTGTAATGTTATGCTCAGATTTATAACATTGAAGGTTATGTATAAACAAGTTATGATGGAAGAAAGTATATGCCAAATATAAATTGTATTATGCTCGAATCACCTACTGTCCTTGATATTCTGTTGGAGCTTTGAGTTCTATGTGGTTTGACATTAAAAGAAGAGTTAATCTTTAACACACTGAATTATAGAACCTTTTAAACGCAATTTCCTATGCAAAATTGATGTATAGATGTTTGATTCTGAAGGACATTTAATGTGTACACTGTAAGCTACATGTACTAATCCAAAGTGCAGGCTGGAAAAAAAATACACAAGTAATACATCCGTTCCAACACAACCATATTGATGAGGGACATTCGCTGGTCCATTTCTCAGGGGATTGCCTTGACCAGTTACAGTCAAACTGCATGGTTTAAAATGTAAACAAAACCTGGTAGTTAACTGTCAATCACCATTATCTGGAATATTTTCCATGGTCATACCTCTATAAATCAGAGTCCACCTGCCAACTAATCTATTACAGTAGAAATGTTAATTTTCCACATTGAGTGCAAGTCTCTGGAGTTTTGTCAGTCGGCAGTTAGGTATATGGGAAAGAAGGTGTTTCTTTGGTTGCATTTGCTTTTGCTCTTCCAACTATCATGGTCTATAGCAATCGAATCTTGTTGCACAAAAAGGAAAGGAGGTGGGAGATAAGACAGGATAATCCTGCAACATTGTCTTGCAGAGACAGCATTGGACTCTGTGGGGGTGGAGCATGGGGACTGAAGTCAGTGTTGGACCATGTAGAGATGCAGCATGGGAACTGGAGTCAG
>NC_063335.1:103348682-103363462 GCF_021869965.1 Rhincodon typus | reverse complement strand
AGTCAGTGTTGGACCATGTAGAGATGCAGCATGGGAACTGGAGTCAGTGTCAGACCCTGTGGGGGTGGAGCATGGCGACTGGAGTCAGTGTATAACCTTGTAGGGGTGTAGCATGGGGACTGGAGACAGTGTCAGACCCTGTGGGGTGCAGCATGGGGACTGGAGTCAGTGTCAGACACTATGGGGGTGTAGTATGGGGACTGGAGTCAGTGTCGGACACTGTGGGGTGGAGTACAGTGAGCAAAGTCAGTGTCAGTCACCCGACAGAGTAAGAGGACTGGGCGGGTAATGCAGGAAACCTGTGTGGCCATTCTGCTACTAAACAGTGATGCCAATTTGGGTACTTGTGAGGGGAATGGCCTATCAGAGTAAAATGGCAGCAGCAAAGCTTATTACAAAACAGTGCTGCGTGGGGGAAGAGGAATGAGAGCAGGAATGCTGTAGTAATAGGGGATTCAACAGTACGGGAAATTGATTGATGGCTCTGTGACTGAAAAGAGACTCCAGGATGGTATGTTACCTCTTGGGTTCTAGGGTCAAAGATCTCTTGGAGAGGCCACAGAACATTCTGGAGTGTGAAGCTGAACTGCCAATGGTTATGATAACAGTGGTACCGGTGATGGTGAGAAAGGAGATAAGGTCCCAAAAGCAGAATATAGAGAGTTAGGTATCAAGTTAAACAAAAAATGAACTCACAGGTAACGATCTTATGATTGTTACTGATATCATGTGTAAGTCAGTGTTAGAAATAGCAGGTTATATCGGATGAACACATGGCCAAAAAATGGAGTGAGGGGGAGAGTGTCGGATTACTGGGGCATTGGGATTGGTTCTCGCAGAGGTGGTGGCTAGGCAAGACCAGCCCTGCCACTGAGTGGATAGCTTTGCCAGTGCAGTCGGAGAGGGTTTAAACTAAAGTGGCAAGGGGATGGGAACCTATAGAGAGAGATGGACGACAAAGAAGTAAGGACCGAAACTGAGGACAATGGGAAATAAGAAATCTGATAGGTAGATAATTCAAGGGCCAGAATAGCCAGAGCCCACAATGAATGGGGGCTAAAACATCAAACCTTAAGGTCTTGTGCCTTAATGTGCAGAGTATTTACAATACAATGGATAAATTAGTTCTCCAAATAGATCTAAATAAGTATGATATAGTTTAGATGACAGAGATGTGGCTGCAGGGTGACTAGGAATGAAAAGTGACTATCCAGGGGTTTCGATTTTTAAAAAAGGCAGACAAAAAGAGATGGTACGAGTGGCATACAGGGTGAGACTGGATCAGTTAGGACTGTATTCACCAGAGTTTAGAAGAATGAGGGGCAATCTCATAGAAACCCACAAAATCCTAACAGGATTAGACACAGTAAATGCAGTAAGGATATCTGGGGAGTTGAGAACCGGGGTCATAGTACAAGGATGAGGGCTAAGCCTTTGATGACAGAGATGAGATAGAAGATCTTCACCCAGACAATGATGGCCTGTGGAATTCTTTGCCTCAGGAAACTGTTGAGGCCGAAACTTTGAAACTTTTCAAAAAGGAGTTAGATATGGTTCTTAGGGATAAAGGGATAAAAAGATAGTGGAGAAAGTGAGAACAGAGGACTGAGTTATATGATCAGCCATGATCACATTGAATGGTGGCGTAGACTTTAAGAGCCAAACAAAATACTACTGCTCCTATACTCTATGTTGCTTTGTTAAATTGGTATTCTTGCAAATTGTCCTGATGAATCCAAAATGAAAGGCTTCAACAAATGCGTTCTTTTTTAGCAATGCTAAAATTCAATTCGAATTAACTTTCCTTTTCCTAACAACTACAAACCTCCTTGTTTCTGAAGGCACTAGAGGGCAGTGCTCTATGCTTGAAAGAGATCTATCATCCTGAATTTTAGTCACACTGGTTTCTGAAATATTCACTATGGATAGGAACTGTACTCAGTTTTATACGAATTTGTATTTGCCTGCTGGATTTATTTATTATCCCATAAATCTGCACGCTATCCAAACAGCATTCTAAGGTACATACTATCATTGCTATTCTGTTTTCTGACAAGATTCAACTACTTTCTCCTACAATTGTTCAATGCAATAATATATTAGGAGGATTTAAAATTCTGAGTTAGGTGGTGTGAGCTGTGTCCTAAGGCCAGTTAAAATATGTATCAAAAGGCCAGTTAATACGTGTATCAAAAGCGAACACAGCTTAACTAAGTTACAAAATTACTCTCACGCTGCTGCAGATATTTTGGCCAAAATGTCATGTGACACCCCAATCACAAATCCCAGATTCCTGGTGGTTGATAAACCATTTCTTCATTCCCCCACATCTTTCTAGAGCTCTATTGTGACAGTAACTCTGTGTCTTTTCCTTTATTAGTGTTCATTGGGTATAGGCTGGCTAGATGGCTGCAGTGTGATGTTAAATGATGCAAATAACACATATGCAATCCCTCTATACCCGGCTGTGTTTGTGCACCGAGGCGTACCATCTCACCTTACCCGATTGAATGCTTGGGGAAGTGATGTTCTACAAGTTATACATAATCATTTGAGCATCTCTCTCTCTCTCTCTCTAACATACAGAGATACCTATGGTTCTTATTAGACTGTGGTTAACCACTAAGTATATACTTAATGTAAAATCACCAGTCCTCGCTCTCTGCTGAAGAACAATTTAATTCACTATAAACAGTGTCACAGATATAACCTGGCACAGTGGGAATTATTAGTGAATCCCACTTTCAGTCAGTCAAGCATACAAACAGCAAACCTACACACAGTAAGAGATCATTTTGTCCATCTTAGGGGCAGCACGGAGGTAGGGGTGGCATGGTGGTTCAGTAGTTGGCACTGCAGCCTCTCAGTGCCAGGGACCTGGGTTCGATTCTACCCTCAGCCGACTGGCTGTGTGGAACTTGCACATCTCCCCATGTCTGTGTAGGTTTCCTCGGGTGCTCCAGTTTCCTCCTCCAGTCCAAAATTGTGCAGGTTATATAGATTGGCCATGTTAAGTTGCTCGTAGTGCTCAGGGATGTGCAGGCTAGCTGGATTAGCCATGGGATATCCAGGGTTACAGGGATAGAGTAGGAGTGGTGGGCCTGGGAGGGATGCTCTTCAGGGGCTTGGTGTGGACTGCCAAATGGCCTGCTTCCACACTCTCAGGACTCTGTGATTCTACAATCTGACCTGTCTCCTATATTGCCACAGCGCAACTACACCATGATGCCTGTTGCATCCACCGCATCATGATGCAATATACCGACCTAACAGATCTAACACATAGCATTTCAAGAACATGAACACTGCATATGCTCAGACTGCTCTATATTTCACCCATTTGCAAATTCAGAACCCATTATCCAAAGGCAAATGCTGGAAGGTTGCAGTAGAGATCCGCAAACTAGACGATTGACAGAAATGGATACTGCAAAAGCAAAACTTGTTTTAGATTCAATTCTATTCAGCTAATACAGGAATTAAATTGTGTGGGAATTATGTGACTATTCACGCTTCGATAGCCATCTACTAAAGTACAAATGCAACTGGACAAAATCAGAACCACACTGTAATATTGGCTCTTTTGTGAGCAGTTTGACTTTTTGTCGCTCAAAGTGCCATTTATATCAGAGACACAGTGGAGATGAAACACTTGTTCAAGGTCAGTGATCTTATACAGGGACTGTATTTGTTGTGCTGGGTTAGCCAGGAACAGAATCTCAGCCACTGCATTCAGAACCATGGACCAGGGTAAAGGGCTGCTACTAGTGATTGCTCTCCAGCAATCTACGTTGGAGCTATTATTGGAAATTGGGGTCCTTTAAAAACTGAATTTACCTTGATTTACTGTGTAGCTCGAGACCTCATTTAATAGTTAATAAAAGTAGTAAGTAACTTTCCGAAATTCTAGCGTGGGAAAATAAAAGGAATGTATTACCAGAAACACGAAGGTCATAACGCGCATTGAACAAATGTCAACAATTTATCTGTTGTCACATGTATCTTATTATCAATCTGTTGTTTTTGAAAATAAAGTTTTATGTTTAGAAGGAATGAAAACTAACCTTCAAACGAAGGCAGGCAAGGGAACAAATTCAGCCAATGTCATGAGCAACTTTCCCATGGCTATTGCCCAAAGGATTCAGATAATTGGTTGACACAGTCTCAGCTACTTGCCCCTAGAAATATGATGCAAAAGTAAATGCTCAGGGGCAGAGGGGAGTTCTGATCAGATGGTCCTGAAAGAGCTGTCTTCCCCAGATCGGAAACAGACCAGAAGAAGAGGAGAAAGAAACAAGTTCCCTTGGTTAGACAGCGTAACACAACCTCCATTATCTTAATGAGATCAACACATTCCTTGCCATCAGCCCCTTATCATAAAACTGTGAGAAATGGGAACAGGAGTCAGCTGTTTGGCCCCTCAATCCTGCTCTGATTGGCTAATCCAAGATTCCTCACTTCCACTTTCCTGCCCTTTCTCATAACTCTCAATTTGCCTACTGATAGATAGTTTGTCCTCTGGTAACAGTGAATTATTCTCAATTGGCACGATTTTACGCTTTCTTTGTCCGATTAACTAAGATATCATACCTAAGTTGCTGCTTCTTCGGAAACATGATAAACCATCAGAGAACTGCTACAAATCATTGGCTGGCTATGTTAGGTAACTGATCACCAACTGCCTTCAAACAGCACTATACCCATGTCTTACTTGGGAAGCTTTATAAATTCTTTGAGAACAATTCAGAGCCTGTGCCACCGTTAAAGATGACAGCAGAGTAACCTTTCTTCCCTCTCTTCTTTCCTTCTCTTGTGGTTTTCCCTTTCTTCAGCACTCCATTCCCTGGAGAGTGGTGTTGCAGAGCGAACAAGTCGAGTACCATGGCAGACTGGAGCGGGCACGAGCCAAGTCTTGTGGCGGACCAGAGTGAGCGGGCCAAGTACCGTGGCAGACGGGAGAGAGTGGTGGAGAGCATGGGCCGAATCCCGCGGCAGAACCAGCACGGGCAACGTGGCCTTGTGCTCTGGGTCCTGTAGCATACCCCATGAACCTTGTGAACACTGCGAGCTGTGAGCCCAGAGCAGCACGGGGAAGAAGCCCCGCAGCAGCTCGCAGGCAGTGAGTCCTGGATGGACACCGGTGTGAGGGGACAATCCTTACTTTCGAACTTACCTTAGAACACTGTAATGTTAATCCCTTAATATTTCCTATTTTTAACTTAGTTTCAACTCTGTAGTTAAGCAAACACTTTTATTCCTCTGCTGATATCAAGAATTGTACCTAGGTACTTGCACCTAAGATATTGCCATAAGGAGGCATACGTTGTAAACGTTTTTCACTGTCCTCCTACAATGGAATACACGTGACAATGAAATGATTTTGTATTGTATATCGATGTTGGGTAAGGATCAGATCAGATTACTCCATTTAATCCTCATAAATGATTGTTCCGTCACTGTGAGGCTCAAATGAGAATAATTGCCATTCAAGGAAGATTGTGCAGAGTGAGGTTTTACTGCAGTACAGCATAGCTTCAGGAGTGGATGGAGAATCAGCAGCAGAATGTTGTTGAGGAAAGAAGATGCAATTTCAAAAATTTCATTCTGCTCCTGAGTTTGGAAGAGAGTTGGTTCATTTTTCTGAAAAGCTGTTTTTATTTGGAGCAGCAAGTGCAAACAGGAATGTAAGAAAGCACCTGAACAATCTATTAACATTAAAATGGTTTCTTGAACCTGTTGGTATCTACAACAATTTATAATCAGCATTACTGAAACAGTTCACCACAGCAACAATTTCAGATAATGAATGAGTGAGTGTTACTAATGAACAAGCCAGAAAGTACCCAAATGTTAATGTAGAGCGGGAAACAAAATGGAATTTTGAATGACAGCAAAGTCAGTGTAACTTGAAGGGATGACAGTGAGAAAACTGTGTTGAAGGCCAGTAAAGGCATGCCCAGGAACTCCAATCTGCCCATCAACTGACAACAGAACATTCAACATTGTGAAGGCAAAAAGTGGAGATTGAATTTCCTCTGTGGGGCAGACTTAGTGCCTTATACTGTGGCCAGTTACTAAAGGTAATGTTTTAACAAAATTATTTCCCCATTTAATGAGCAAAAATGTTTTTATATACATAGCACATGGGAATCTGGGGTGCCATTTTAAAAGGTAATTTAAAAATTGGATCATGTAGTGATGGCCCAGTGGTATTATCACTAGACTATTAATCCAGAAAGTCAGCTGATGTTCTGTGGACTTGGGTTCAAATCCTGCAATAGCAGATGGTGGAATTGATGTTAATTAAAAAGCAATCTGGAATTAAAAATCTAAAATAACCATGAAACCACTGTTGATTGTTGGGAAAACCCATCTGGCTCACTAATATCCTTCAGGTAAGGAACTATGCCATCCATACCTTGTCTGGTCTACATTTGACTCCAGACCCACATCAATGTGGTTGACTCTCAACTGCCCTCTGAAATGGCCTACCAAACCATTCAGTTGTGTCAGTTGCTACAAAATCTCAACAAAGAAATGACAATGGATGGACCACCTGGTATTGATTTAGGCACCGGAAAGGACAACGGCAGAAACAGTCCTGTCAATCCTGCAAAATCGTCCTCATTAACATCTGAGCGCTAGTGCCAAAATTGGGAGAGCTGTCTCACAGACTAGTCAAGCAACAGCTTGACATAGCCATACTCATGGAATTATACCGTACAGACAATGTCCCAGACACCATTATCACCATCCCTGCATGTGTCCTGTCCCAATGGCAGGAAAGACCCAGCAGAGATGGAGGCACAGTGGTACATAGCCAGACAGACTATGGGACAGACTTCAAACAGATCTACAAACTTAAGACTAGGCATCCATGAGACGCTGTGGACATTCAATAGCAGCAGAATGGTACTCCAACACAATGTGCAACCTCGTGACCTGGCATAACAACCACTCTACCATTACCATCAAGCCAGAGAATCAACCCCTGGTTTAGTGAAGAGTGCAGAAAGGCATGTCAGAAGCAGCACCAGGCTTACCTAAAAATGAGGTGTCATACAGGATCAAACAGGATTACTTGCCAAACAGCATAAGAAGGAAATGATAAACATAGCTAAGCAATCCCACAACCAATGGATCAGATCTAAGCTCTGCAGTTCTGCCATATCTGGTTGTGAATGGTGGTTGACAATTAAACAACTCATTGGAGGAGGAGGCCATCCTCAGTGATGGAAGAGCCCAGCACATCAAAGCAAAAGATAAGGCTGAAACATTTGCAGCAGTCTCCAGTCAGAAGTGCCGATTGGGTGATCCATCTTGGCCTGCTCCAGTAGTCCCCAGCATCACAGATTCTAGTCTTCAGCCAATTTGATTCAGTCCACTTAGAATCAAGAAACATTTGGATAATGCTTTGGGCCCTGACAACATTCCAGCAATAACTGAAGACCTCTCCCCTAGCCAAGTTTTTCCAGTGCTATTACAACACTATCATCTACCCGGGTACGTGGAAAATTGCCCAGTTTTATGTCGTGTACACAGAAAACAGAACAAATCCAACACGGCCAATAACTGCCCTATCAGCCTATTCTCGAAGGTCAATAAAGTGATGGAAGATGTTATCGACAGTGCTATCAAGCAGCACCTGCTCAGTGATGCCCAGTTTGGGTTCTGCCAGGGCCACTCAGCTCCTGACCTCATTACAGCCTTGGTTCAAACATGGACAAAAGAGCTGACTTCCAGCAGTGAGATGATAGCCCTTGACACCAAGGCCACATTTGACCAAGTGTGGCACCAAGGAACCCTAGCAAAGCTGGAATCTATGACTATCAGAAAGAAAACCCTTTGGTGGTTGGAGTAATACCTGATACATAGAAAGATGATTATGGTTATTGGAGATCAGTCATCTCAGCTCCAGGACACCTCTGCAGGAGTTACTCAGGGTAGTGACCTCGGCCCAATCATCTTCAGCTGCTTCATCAATGATCTTCCCGACATCATAAGGTCAGAAATGAGGATGTTCGCTGATGATTGCATAATGTTCAGCACCATTAAAGACTCCTCAGATACTGAAGCAGTCCATGTTCAAATGCAACAAGATCTCAACAATATCCAGGCTTGGTCTGACAAGTGGCAAGTAACGTTCATGCCACACAAATGCCAGGCAATGACCATCTCCAATAAGAGAGAATATAACCAATGTCCTTTGACATTCAATGGTGTTACCATCACTGTTATCCCCAGTATCAACGAACTGGGAGTTAACATTGACTAGAAACTCATCTGGACCCACCATATAAACACAGTGGCTACAAGAGTAGGTCAGAGGCTAGGAATACTGTGACAAGTGACTACCTCCCAACTCTCCAAAGCCTGTCCACCATCTACAAGGCACAAGTCTGGAGTCTGATGGAATACTCCCCACTTGCATGGATGGGTGCAGCCCCAACAACACTCAAGAAGCTTGACACCATCCAAGACAAAGCAGCCCGCTTGATTGGCACCACATTCACAAACATCTACACCCTCCACCACTGACACTCAGTAGCAGCAGTGTGTACTATCTGCAAGATGTACTGAAGAAATCAATTAATGATCCTTAGACAGCACGTTCCGAACCCACGACCACTTCCATCTCGAAGGACAAGGGTGGCAAATACTTTGGAACACCATCACCTTCAAATTCCCTTCCAAGCCATTTGCCATCCTGCTTTAGAAATATATTGCTGTCCCTTCAGTGTCTCTGGATCAAAATCCTGGAATTCTCTCCTGAGTGGCATTCTGGGTCAACCCACAGCAGGTGGACTGCAGCGGTTCAAAGAGGCAGCTTACCACCTCCTGCTGAAGGGCAGCTAGGCACTGGCCATAAATGCTGGCCTGCCAGCGATGCTCGCAAATGAATAAAAACAAAAACGGATACAAATGTGTTTCCAAGTGTACTTTGAGTAGCTTACAAAGGAATTGAAGCTAAAATCTAGCCAAACTTTAAAAGAAGTCAAAATGAAGTCGGAGTTGGATAAAAAAAAACGCTTTTAACCTTACAGTGAAGTATTTAGCTTGCTGATCTGAAATTCAATTCTCTTTGCATTTCCAATTTCATTTATTTTCATTTGATTAGTAGCTCTATGAAAATACCAGTTTACAAAATTATTCTGTAAATTTTGCATCGATACGTTTATTCACACAATTCATGCTCAAATCTTTTAAAAATTATGATGCAACAGATACAATGTCCACCTTCATTATACTGTTGCTCATTGCACTGTAGCAAAACCTGGTCAAATGTGCATTAGTGTATATGAGCATGGTTACAACATTTACCATTGTTAATGCCCGAAGATGATTTCTTTAATCAAGGTTCATATACATTGGATGATAATGTACTGTGCTCTGAAATAATATGGGGCAATGGTTATATTGATTTAGAGTGAGTTTTCGATTACAGAGCATGTAGAGGGAGCTCTGTAAAGTCAAGGCATTATAGAGGGAACTCTGTACCTGTAATGTAATGTGATGATGGTGTAGGCAGACCTTTCTTTCACTAATTTTGACCAACATGACATCTTATAAAAATGCCAACTGAGTAAATGTGAAGCATAAACGCAGACATGGTGAGAACGTGCGTGCTCTACTTTAACAGTTGCTCAAGACTGGAATCGAACCCGGGTCCCTGGATTTTGAATTGACAATCGTAGAATTTGAATCATGGAACCTGGCAAAAGTATTCCCTCCCTAAGGACATTTTGGGTCAACCCACAGCTGGTGGACTGCATCAGGCAGCTCACCACCACCTTCTGAAGGACAGCTAGATTCAGCCAATAAATGCTGGCGAGCCAGCGATGCCCACATCACACAAATGAATTTTAAAAATACTGACATTCCTCTGCTGTAAATTCCAGGAAATTCAATGTAATATAACAGGTTGTGTGTGTGGAGCAGACTCATTGAGAGCTTGTTGGGCCTGTCAACAGTGGCAGAAATAGCTGGCAGGACTGGCCTTCAGCAGTGAGGGACAGGAAATGATAATGATGCACAATGGAGGCTGCCAGCTAACTGGATTCAACTGAGCAAGCATAATGAGATATGTCAATAAAGAGTGTGGATCTTTCTACCGTGCCTGCTGTGTAGAACAGGTGCACAATTTCCGACGCTGATTTGAAAGCATTTGTCCATGACACCCTGGCTCCAGGCACGTCAGCTTTTCCTTCTGATGATTCAAATTGCCTTCATCCTGACAATATACTGTATTGTCGAGAATTTCAATTCACTTTGATTTTTGCTTGCTGCCAGAAAGGCCAAATGCGAAAATGATTCTTGAAAAGTTTCTTAGAAACTGTCTTTAAAATATGATGGTAACAGATTTATGAAAGGCTAGCGATCACCAGGAGCAGCATCACCAAAGCAATGTGAGGTTCTGAATTCTGGACATGCTTCATCTTCGTCCGCTACCAATCTGCCCACTCCATCAACTTGTCAATTTTCTTTTGGAATTCCACACTATCCTCCTCACATGTTACAATTATTTCAACTTCCATGTCATCTGCAAGCTTTGAAATTGTCCCCTGCACATCAAGATCCATATATTAATGTATATCAGGTAAAGCAAGGGTCCATAAGACCATAAGACCATAAGGCATAGGAGCAGAAATTAGGCCATTCGGCCCATTGAGTCTGCTTCGCCATTCAATCATGGCTGATATGTTCCTCAACACCATTCTCCTGTTTTCTCCCCATAACCCTTGATCCCCTTGATAATCAAGAAGCTATCTATCTCAGTCTTAAACGTACTCAATGACCTGGCCTCCACAGCCTTCTGTGGCAGTGAATTCCATACATTCACCACTCTCTGGCTGAAGAAGTTTCTCCTTATCTCCATTCTAAAAGGTCTTCCCTTTACTCTAAGGCTATGCCCTCGGGTCCTAGATTCTCATACCAATGGAAGCATCTTCCCAACATCCATTTTGTCCAGACCATTCAGTATTCTGAAAGTTTCAATTAGATCACCCCTCATCCTTCTAAAATCCAATGAGTATAGTCCCAGAGTCCTCAAACGTTCCTCAGATGTTAAGCTTTCCACTCCTGGGACCATTGTCGTGAACCTCCTCTGAACCCGCTCCAGGGCTAGTACATCCTTCCTGAGATATGGGGCCCAAAACTGCACACAAGACTCTAAATGTGGCCTGACCAGAACTTTATAAAGCCTCAGTAGTACATCCCTGCTTTTATATTCAAGTCCTCTTAAAATAAATGCCAACATTGCATTTATCTTCCTGACTACTGACTCAACCTGCAAGTTTACCTTGAGTGAATCCTGGACTAGAACTCTCAAGTCTCTTTGCACTTCAGACTTCTGAATTTTCTCCCCATTTAGAAAATAGTCCACGCTTTTATTCTTCTTACCAAAGTGCATGACCTCACACTTTCTCACGTTGTACTCCATCTGCCACTTCTTTGCCCACTCTCCTAACCTATCCAAATCCTTCTGAAGCCTTGCCACCTCCTCAATGCTACCTGTCCCTCCACCTATCTTTGTATTGTCTACAAACTTAGCCAGAATGCCCACAGTTCCTTTATCGAGATCATTATATAAAATCAAATATCATCCCTTGTAAATACTGCTACAAACCTTCCCCCAGCATGAAAAGTATCTATTAACCATTATTCTCTGCTTCCTATCATTCAACCAATTATGTATCATTGCTACTTTCCCTTTTTTAATCATAACAACTAAAAGTCTTAACCATAATGTTTCTCAGAAGTCTGTTGGATGGCAACACACCGGTTGGTGAGTGGGACACGGTGATTGGTTCCACTTAAAAAAGAAGTCTGTGATGTATCAGTTAAAAGTCATAGCTTACAACAACTATTGCAGAGAAACTTGTTTTTCTTCAAGTTTACAGTGAATTTTGACTGCAGGGTTTGGATTGAACATTCTTGAGCTGGGAAAGATCCAACACTTCTCTCTTCCTCTGTCAATAGTTCCAAGTTTCAAGCTAAATTACCTGAGAAGCAATCACACAGTTGTTGGCAGGTAAAATGGGCTTTGTCCTTGATAACTGGTCTCTAGTCCACAGACATAGCAACTTCTGTTGCCAACAAAATTTGCATCTGTACACCTCCTTGGCTTTAAGTCAACTCCACCAAAAACTTTAGTTTTTGCTTGTGCAAACAATTGATTGGCAGGCGAAAAGGCCTCTACTGTTGATAACTGGTCAAAAGACCAATCAACTTCTTGTTGCTGCCCAGGCTGCATTTGTAACATCCCCTGAACTCCACTTCATCTACAATACAGACTTCAATTACTGCTTGTTCAAACAGCTCTTCACATGATGCTTACCCAAGTGTTATGTTACTTGCTTTTCAAAACATACAGCAATTCTTTAAAACACTGATTTTAAAACAGATCTTCCCCATTGCAGCCCACAATTTTAAAAACACTAAAATAAAAATAACACAGTACAGTCTTTACAATCTGTAAATACCACGGTTGGTTTGATTGTTTTGATATAAAAATCCATGGATAAAGATTAACTCAAAGGGAGAGTAAACATAGAACAACAATGAGGAATAAGTGAGCAGATTCTTCATATTTTTAAAGCTGATGTGAATAGATTCTTGGTAAGCGAGGGGGATGGAAGGCTATCAGAAGTTGGTGGTTTATGAGTTAAATAGATTATAAGGGTTAATTAGGGATTTCTATTCTCACAGTGAAATTAAATCAGCAGAATTTTCCAGATGTACCGGAAAGGCTGAGAAAATCAAGGAACTTCCAGAAAGTCTGTGAGAACCATAAAGGATTCAACGCTGAGGAGATGGAAGGGGTGGATAGAATAAACAGACAAGGGTTGAAGTAAACAATATGAGGGACAGCCAGTCTAGAGCAAGATAAAGGGCTTTGCTTGGTAAAAAGAAAATATATAATACCTAAGATTGGGGACATTTTTCATATTATAATTATCATAGAATCTCTACAGTGCAGAAAGAGGCCATTTAGCCCATCAAGTCTGCACCGACTCTCTGAAGAACTTCCTACACAGACCCAGCTCCCCATTCTATCCCTGTAATCCTGTGTTTACCATGGCTAATCCACCCAAACATCATATCCCTGACCAAATGAATGCATGTGTGTGCACAATCATGCACACAAATTTGCATGTCCCAAAATTGTTCTGATATCATCTGTCCTGAAAAATTTCCCTTCTAATGGATAGTTGCTTTCAGGAACATAAGTTGTTGGAATAGTTCAGCAGAAATTGTTTTGCCAAACCACTAAAAGCTGGTTCTAAATGGCAGGTTGAAAGTTTGGATTTGACATGCAACTTTTGGGCTAATCGATGATTATTGGTGTTTAAATATGCCATGAGAGTTGAACCAAACAGCAGTAGATTTAGCACTCAATTGCTAATTATATGCAATTTTGTTTAAGCTGTATATGTAGCCTGAAAACACCCACTTCTACTGAAGGAGTGCTCACTGAAACACATCAGCGCGCTTCAGAGTAGCTCAGCAGGGACTGGGTGAGAAGCTGCCCCTGATCTTAGTCATGGAGTAGGTCTCTCAGTGGAGGAGTAGAAGGCCAGGATCAATCTTTCCTCCAAGTTGTCCAGCTGCCACATTCTGCACGTGTCAACCAGTGCACCAATGTCTTGCCTTCTGCTGTGCACAAGAAAAAAAAATTAGAGGGAAAATAGAGCAGGACTGGATTCTGTAGGGTGAGGCTTGGGGACCGCTTTGTGGAACACCTATGCTCGGTTTGCACTAAACAACTGCACCTCCCAGTCGCGAACCATTTCAACTCTCCCTCCCATTCCTCAGACGACGTGTCCATCCTGGGCCTCCTGCAGTGCCACAACGATGCCACCTGAAGGTTGCAGGAACAGCACCTCATATTCCGCTTGGGAACCCTGCAGCCCAATGGTATCAATGTGGACTTCACAAGCTTCAAAATCTCCCCTCCCCCTATCGCATCCCAAAACCAGCACAGCTTGTCCCTGCCTCCCTAACCTGTCCTTCCTCCCACCTATCCCCTCCTCCCACCTCAAGCCCCACCTCCATCTCCTACCTACTAATCTCATCCTGCCCCCTTGACCTGTCCATCCTCCCTGGATTGACCTATCTCCTCCCTAACTCCCGACCTACACTCACCTTTACTGGCTCCATTCCCACCTCTTATTACCTATCTGTCTCCTCTCCACCTATCTTCTCCTCTATCCATCTACTGTCCACCTCCCCCTCTCTCCCTATTTATTTCAGAACCCCCTTCCCCTCCCCCATTTCTGAAGAAGGGTCTAGGCCCGAAACGTCAACTTTCCTGCTCCTCTGATGCTGCTTAGCCTGCTGTGTTCATCCAGCTCTACACCTTGTTATCTCTGTTTACTCACCTGAAACTGGCTGCAATGTCAAGATTTAGTGCACAGACAGATTAATGTAGAGTTCCTGATGTTGAACTATGTCACTAAGTGCTCCATTACAAGCTGCCTTGTGCTCATCACCCGGTGAGGAAACAATCAGTAAAATTACTGCTGTTGGTGAGGATGCCCCCTTATCCACTCTCACATCCCTGAGAAAAGCACAGTGTGAAGTTACACATTTCTCAATGCAAGAAATGGTAGATTCTAACAGTGATGTGAGGAATAGCTGCTGTAGAATTGTTGTCTCATAGTTGGAAATGGTTTATACTTAATTAGGCCCAGTAAACAACACCCACTGTAATAATTTCATGGGGACTTGATCAGAGCAGAGAAGGTGCTTTTAGGAGACAGATCTATCTATTCTAACAG
>NC_063335.1:103196403-103348282 GCF_021869965.1 Rhincodon typus | reverse complement strand
TATCTATTCTAACAGTCTTCTTAGTAATGCAGGTTGCATTTGTGTAACCTGTGAATAGTTAAAGAAATGCAATGATCTGCATTTGATTACTCAACAAGCATCTTCTAGTTAGACGAGGAAAGTAGATACCCTAACTGACACTAGATTATTTTGGGCTTTAAGGAATCCACACAACATGGTCTATGTGAAATTTTTGGAGTTTTATGTGTGTCTATTATGAATACATTTTTAAACTAAATTTTTAAAGTATTTTTCAAAGTTTTTGTTTTAGCAATATTTGACCTCTGTATTCACCACATTGTTCTTCATGATCTATACATTTCCCTGTAAAAATTTTAAAAGGAGATTTTATTTGGTGCTCTAGCTTTCCCTGTTAGCTGTCTGTGAGAATTGTTTACAGGGATTGGCTGCTCCTTAATCAATGGAGCCTAACTAACCAAAATAATTTTCCTTTGTCTCAGATATGGCTTCAGCCATCAGAGAGTTTTCCCTTTGATTCCCATTGATTCTAGTTTTGCTATACTTGATCAAATGTAACCTTGATATCAAGGGCTGTCACTCTCACTTCACCTATGCAGTTCAGCCTTTTATCCTTGGTTGGACCAAGGCTGTAATGACATCAGGAGTTGATTGGCTCCAGTGGAATCCAAACTGAGCATCAGTGAAGATGTTATTGCTGAGCTGTTGATGACACCTTCTATCACTTTACTGATGATAGCGAGTTGACTAATTGGATGGTGATTGTCCAGATTGGATTTGTCTTTCTTTTTTGTACAGGGCATAACTGGGCAATTTTCCCACATTTTGGGCTGGAATGTTGTCAGGACCCACAGCCTTTGTGGTATCTTGTGCCTCCAACCATTTCTTAATATCATGTAGAGTGAATGAAGTTCACTCAAAGCTGGCTTGTGTGATGCTGGGAATCATTGCAGGGGGCCGAGGTGAATTGCCCACTTTGCACTTCAGGCTGAAGATTGCTATGAATGCTTCAGCTTAATCCATCAGGATGGGGATATTTGTGGAGCCTCCTCCTCTAGTGGATGGTTTAATCATCCAATTTACAACCTGCAGAGCTTACTCGAGCTGTATAGCTGAGTTTGGAAACCAAAGCTATTATGCTGTTGTTTGTTGAATACTTGATTTCCACCATAGCGTATATACATATCAAATATGTAATGGATATGAATGTTTTGGACTAGACTTAACCCCCTCAAAATATATTCAGAAGACAGACCAGACCCTAACTTTTCCTTATTTTAAAGTTAAGAGTAAGGTGTTGCATTCCTGGTGCAATTTGATTGATCAAACTACTTGACGTTAAGCAGAACACACTTTATTCATATAGTTAAAATACAACAGAAGAAAGAAGAAATTGGAATAATTTAACTCTATTGTAAAAAATTTAATGGAGTAATAGTTTATTTTACTGCTAAACAGTAACTGTTCCAACATAGTAACATCCCATAAACAAAAGGTAATTTCAGAAAAACAGATTGTTTTAGAGGCAATTCTAGGAAACTCTGAGAGAGAGTACCAAGCAAAGATGGCTGCAGCTTCCACCCAGCTTTAATACCCTGGCACTAAAAACTAAAAATCTTGATTCTATGGAAGCTTGACCCCACCCATTCAGTCTGCTTCTATTGTTCCAACTTTTAAAAAAAAACCCAAGGCATCACAAATGGTTTACTCAAGTAGCTCTGAGTAGGCTGCTTGATACCTCTGCCTTAAAACCTCTCTTCAAAAGAAATAGGACAAAACACACTTCTTAAAGCCATAGCATGATCACATGGTAAACTGTGGTTGTGCGAAACAAGTGAATGCTTCAATTCACTATAGCTATGTTTCTTAGAGGAACATATATTGTGGCAATGTCTGACAGACTTTATCATTTATCAGGAATATAGAAAACCAACTGCACATTTACCAATTTATTTTTAATGGACTGAGGTTTGATGTGGAAATTTTACAGCCATGATGTTTAAATTGATCTATTTCACAACACATTAAATGCATTTCTATCTGTGCAGTATCAGTGTGGACAGAAATCCATTAATTTTCCAGTTCTCTACAGATTTGACCCACAGATATGACTCACTTCTTAATGATTGAGCAAATAATCCAGTGCCAATTCTTTCTTTATGTGACTTACTCATCCTGAACTTTTATTTATAATTTTACTTCTTATACCAATTGGAAAATTCATTCTTTGAGTGTCTCAGCAATCTATTACCATTGAATACTCATGTGACGTACTTTAGCATTCTTGCTAAATTAGTCTGTTCAATGTTTTCATTTTTTGAAAGTCAAAATTTTAGGATGTGACAATGATATTTTTAAGCTCAGGGCTTTACTCTAGACTAATCCGGTGACTTAGATCAGATTTAATTAAACATAAAGTACTGCGGATGCTGAAAATCTGAAACAAAGACAGAGAATACCAGAGAAACTCAATAAGGTTCTGGCAGCATCTGCGGAGAAAGAAACAACATCAATGTTTGAATCCAATGTGACTCTTCTTCAGAAGAGCAGGTTCCAGTTCTAAAGCATACTGGACTTGAAACATTAACTCTTTATTGTGATCATGAGTAACATTGTGCGACAGCAGACTTTACTGGCCACAGCCACTTTGTGTTATCCCATTTCTTTGCACCTACATATGATTGATAATTTGCTCCTACCTGACTGTATCATCTGAGGCTGTGTGATCTCCTTATTAGGCTGACTTTGGTTTTGTTTTACCCTCTGGCATTAATATTAACAGGCCATGTGTTAATAAAATTTAAATGAATATTGAAAAATTTGCATCTTCACACTTCTTTCTTATTCATTCACAGGAATGAGGGCATGGCTGACTCGGCCAGCAGTTCTTGTCCATCCCTAATTGCCCAGAGGGCAGGTAAGAGTCAATCGCATGCCTTTGGGTCTGGAGTCACGTATAGGCCAGACCAGGTAAGGATAGCAGTTTGCCTCCTGTAAAGGACATTAGTGAACCAAATAGATTTTTCCAATAATTGAGAGTGGGATTTGTTGTCATCATTAGGCTCTTAATTTCATTTTTTAAAAAAAATTGAATTCAAATTCCACCATCTGCCATGGTGGGATTCAAACTCAGGTCCCTAGAACAGTACCTGGGTTTCTGAATTACCAGTCTGGCTGTAATACCACCAGGCCATTGCCTCTCCTGAGTTTGTAGAGTTTAATCATTTCAACAGATGCTTTTGATAACATTGGTAGTGAGATCTACATCACGGTTTAATTGAGTTCCATCTTCCATTTATCTTAACTTTGTAGCTATAGTAGCACCCTATAAGTAGGACTGCACATCATTTCAGTTACAATATGACCATGAGTATTACATGGCAATGATTTGTTTCACAGTACAATCAACATTAAACAAGCAGGAACTGTGGTTTCTTTGAAAACAATTCATGACAATAATTAGCTAAGCGATCTCACTCATTAGATACAAACAACATACAGCTGATTCATTTATCAATTGTCAGATGGGAAGGAAAACCTGAACCATAGTACATTAAGACTGTGGTTTTGAAAGCTTGTTAAATCACTACAGCAGTCTGCTTATTTTGTAATCTCGCTGTGTTCCCTCTGCAATCTTGGAATCATGTACAAAGATCACATTTCAGAGAAAATGCACAAATCCAATTATAAAGCCTACACAGAAATTAGGCAGCAAAGGATGGGAAGGATGGCTGGTAAGCATTTTGACTTACAGGAATATCACACAAAGAAATGTCATCAGTACAACAGCATGTACAGGATTACTGTCAGGGTGATGTTTCTGTACTGTTTCTTAGCTGCCTTATGTTTGGTTTCATATTTTCTCATAAAAGAAAGTGGTTATTCGATGATGTTGGAAACAAAAATAATTGTTTAGGAAACCTTGAATAATTAATTTTCTATCTAATATTTTTAAACCCTTTAGCATTTAAATTAGTTTTGATTTAATGAGGATCAATTAAAAAATAATGCTATATCTGTGGTGGAGGTAAAGGGGAAGGACAATTTTATTTTGTGTCGTCCCTTGTTTTCATTGCCATGAGCAATGACCTGAATCTCCTCTTCCTTCCACTGTAATGCTGGTTCAGGCAAAGTAATTAGTCTATTGGGATAGGTAATATAGTAAAGCCAAAGCATCTCTTAGCAAAGTTTCACAATCCTATCATAACTCAACATTTGAAAACATAAAACACTGTTTAAAATTAGCTACCAAATGTTTAACCAGCTTTTTATTTTAAGTATGTCACTGGATTAAGCTGAAATGTCAAAGTTGATCATTTCATTTGCCTAAAATTAATGTATACTCCAAAATCCTTTTCAATTGTTTCACGATTAAAGTTATATAATTTCTAGCAGATACTGTGGTCAGGAATGTAATCATGGCTTTAAGCCATCTTTTGAGCATGGTGTTCTGCAAATTATAAACGAAAGATAAAATGTCCATGAAAGATTTTTCACAGTGATCACGTCCCACTAAGAATGATCCTCAAAGAGTCACTAGAAGCCATGATCAGATCTAATATTTCAAATATCCAGTTTCAAATGCAGCCCAGACAAGAGATACAATGCGGGACATTAGTGCATAAATTATTGTTTCATGCTACTGAACTGTTGCTCCCTGCATTATTCATAGAAATGTTTATAGGAACATAGGATTAGGAGCAGGCCATTCAGGCCATCAAACCTATTTAGCTGTTCAACGTGAACATGTCTGATCATGCACCTCAATCATGCTTAAAGATTCTTTCATCATAAGAGTATTATTTAGTCACTTTTCATTTCATAATAGTATCTCTAAAATAGCCTGTTCTCAACATACTGTTCAAAAAAACCATCCAAAACACATTGCAGAAAGCCGTTCTCCACAGCATACATGCTCATTAAGTTTAGCCAGTGAATAATCAGATTGAAATCAGTTATACAGTTATCCCAATTTTAAGCCATGATTGGCATACCCTCTAAAATTATCAAAATATTTTAGATGGGTACTTCATAAGTGCAACTTGAAGCTTTCCTTCTCAAGGATCCTACACAGAAGGTCTGAGACTGTGTGTGGTGTATCTGATTCTATACCATTTCAGTTATTTCACCATGAGAGGACACAGTATTGGCTGTGCAGAAGATAGAATGGTGCATTGAGTTGAGGTTAAGGCACATTACTCAAAACAAAGGATAGATTTACTCCAATATTTGTCATTTGAAGTATTGAAGCTTAAACAAATATAGCAAATACAAGACATGCTCTGTTCTGAAATACTGATGTCTCTACCCTCAAAGAAAAGAGCCTTTAATGATATCAAAGCTTTTACGTCTGACAATTAGTTCTTGTATTATGTGTTTTGTATTGATAGAGCTACAATGAGAATTTAGATTGAATCCTAGTTAATTTTCTATGACATGTCTATTAAGTAGTAAAGCAGTGCTATCCAAAGAGCCAAGTATCACTCTGTTAGTTGCCATAACAACAGAAAAGATTAGAGCTGTCTCTTCTGACACTGGATGAGAAGCAGTTATGTACAGCAAACCTGCTCATTGTCCAGAGGGCTTGTGGAAAGGTTTTTAACTGACAGCTTCTGAGCTTCCCAAATAAATGTCGTTCAAAAAGGAGTACACAGTCCAAAAATATGTCACCTTCGCTCTGAAGGCACAAGACAGATTATATTGAATGAAAAGCGTGCTCAATCTCATAGTTATC
Source organism: Rhincodon typus (assembly GCF_021869965.1). Classification (NCBI taxonomy): domain Eukaryota; kingdom Metazoa; phylum Chordata; class Chondrichthyes; order Orectolobiformes; family Rhincodontidae; genus Rhincodon; species Rhincodon typus. The sequence goes on along the minus strand of NC_063335.1, from coordinate 103,342,569 downwards.
TGTAGCAAGGCAAAGTGTGGGAGGAAGGAAACCAGAAAGTAAAGATTTCCAACAAAACCTGCTGAATTTAACGGCAGGACCTGTTTTAAATGATGCAACAGGTTCTTTGCCAGGCAGCCAGTCACATTTATAGGCTTGCCATCTGTCTGGCAAAACAACCGCCATGAAATTAAATCAAACATTGCTGATGGAGAATCTGAGACCATGTTTTAGGGTAGGGTTGGCTTTCAGGTGACCATGGGGTGCTTACATACTAATCTTAGGGCATTAGTTGGGAGAGGGCAAAGCAGGTGAGGTATTCTTGCTGCCCACTAGCAATGTTATAAAGGCGCCTCCCTTAAGGAACCTGCCATTCCTGCTCTTTTCACCCATTGGGTTTCCCAGACTCTGTGAGTCCTGCTTGTGAAAGATAAAATAAAAACATGAGTCAAAATTGAGTTATGAAGCCTCTTTAAATTATTCTATAGATTGACCTGCATACTTGAGAGCTGCCTCCATTGAAACTGGAAGTGGGCATGTTGAAACAAGCTTGCTTCAGTATCTGAGGAGTCATGAATGTTGCTGAATATTGTGTGCAATCATCAGCGAACATTGCCACTTCTGACCTTATGATGAAGGGAAGGTCATTGATGAAGTGGCTGAAGATGGTTGCATTTAGGACATTACCCTGAGGACCTCCTTCACAGACATCCTGGAGCTGAGATGATGGACCTCCCACAACCTCGATCATCCTATTTTGGGTATAGAATGATCCAACCAATGGTGAATTTCCTCCAATTCCAATTGACACAGTTTTGCCAGCGCTCTTTGTTGCTGGGCTCTGTTTCACGATGCCTTGATGTTAAAGGAAGTCAGTCTCACCTCATCTCTGGAGTTCAATGCTTTGTCCATGATTGGATCAATGTCAGAAGGTGAGCATTAGATTGACCCTTGCCATTCCAAAACTGAGCATCACTGAGCAGTTTAGCTAATGTTGAGCTGATGCCACTTAATAGCATTGTTGACGTAATCTTTCAACACTTTGTTGATATTTGAGAGAAAGACTGACTGACTGATAATTGTCCAGGTTGGATCTGTCCTGAATTTTGCGTACAGGGCATACCTGACTAATTTGTCACATTGCCAGATAGATAGCAGTATTATACCTTTACTGGAAGAGCCTAGCTAGGGGTAAGTTAGTTCTGCAGTATGTGTCTCAGTACAATTGTCAGAATGTTGTCAGGCCCCATAGCCTCTGAAATATTCAGTGCCTCTAACTCTCTTTCTTTCTATCACTTGGAGTGAATTGGTTTGACTGAAGACTGGCATCGACATTGCTGGGGACCTAAGGTGGAAGTTAAGATGGATCCGTCCACTTAACATTTACGGTTAAAGATCATTTACAGATGCTTCAGCCTTATCTTTTACAATGCTGTGATGGTCTCTTCATCAATGAAGATGATGTTATTTGTGAAGCCTCTTCCTTCTGTTAGTTGTTTAATTGTTCACCATCATTCATGAGGAGAGGTGATGGTCGAGTAGTATTATCACTGGACTGTTAACCCAGACACCCAGGTAATGTTATAGGGACCCGAATTTGAATCCTACTGTGAGAGATGGTGGAGTTTAAATTCTATAGAAATCTGGAATTAAGTGTCTAATGATGACCATGTCAGTCGTCAGGAGAAACCCATCTGGTTCACTAACGTCCTTCAGGGAAAGAAACTGCCATCCTTACCTGGTCTCCACTATTTGAGACTCCAGACCCAGAGCAGTGTGGTTGACTCTTAATTGTCCTCTGGAATGGACAATAAATGCTGGCTAGACAGTGATGTCACCATCCTGTGAATGAATAATTTAAAAAAAAAACACACCTGGCTTTAGTAGGATTTGTAAAAGTCAGGATTAGTGCTGGTGAACAGAACTTAAATCTGACCTATTGGTGTCAAATTGTTTAGCTCTTTCCATTGTATGATTTTTCCATCATTTGTCATTCGAGTAGTCCTGTGTCACAGCATCACCAGGTTGGCTTTGCATTTTTAAGTTTCTGCTTTCGAGATATCCTCCTATCCTCCTATCAGGGTTATCCTCCAGCTTGATTATACTGAGAGAGTGGATGATATACTAGGCTGTTAGATTACAGGTTATGCTTGAATACAATTTTTGCTGCTGTTAGCTCATAGCAGCTCATGGGTGCTGGTGGTTAGTTACTAGATCTGTTCAAAATGTTCCTACACAACATTAAAAAGGACATCTTCAATGCAAAGACCCAGACAGTGGTAATGGGAGGGTCATTGATTATTCTTAAGGCTCAGTCAGATACATTCGTGACCTTGCAATCAATTGGTAGAGGGGAGTCCAAGGAAACTTCAGGCTATAGTCAGATCAACCAAAATCTTATTAAATGTTGGACGAGAAAATAAGGGCCTGAATGGCCGAGCCTAACTTTTACATTTGTAAGCACCACACTGGCATCTCCCATTTGATGAACATCCCTATTGTGATTCATCATTCCCAGAGTTTTAACATAAAATTTACAAGCTAAGACCCATTCACTGTCTTATCGGCATTTTCTGTCCTATGCTGGGCTCAGTTCATCAAGGACTTTTCCTCGGTGCAGTTGTCAATGTTAATTAAAAAAATGGCATGATATCCAATAAGAAAAAAATGGAAAATGGCACATATTCGTACTCTTCCTCTGTATCTCAGAAAAGAAAAATTAAAAATACTTCTTTTGCAAACATTCCAACATTCTTTAAATTGTTTTTTTTCAGTAAAAATAGAAATAATTTTGAAATCTTTATCAACTTTAATTAGGAGAAATGTAAGAAAATTTCTGTAAAGGAGAGTAGGAATATTGAAGTAAAATATCTCCATTAAAGCAACAAAATTTCTTAATGAGACAGCTTTACTATCATTTCGTCTTCAGTACCCATTATTTAAAAGATAATTATGGAAATTGCTGAAGAAAAAGCAACATTTAATGCAATTGAAGTGAGCATGTAGTTTAAAACACTGAATAGCAAAACCAACTAAACCTACTTTTGTTTTAAAAAGCCTGCAACTTTCAAGTAAATCATTTTAAAGTAAGATTAAATGTTAAAACAATGACAATAGATTCAAGTTTCCAGACATTTCAGATGGGGTATTAAACTGGTCTGTATTGGTAATAAGAATTGGTGGCATTAAAGGCGGCTCAGGTGGGCATGTGACAACATGTATCAGGACTGTGCAACTGAAATGGAGCCAGAAGTTGATGAACAGCTATTCACAAAGCTATTTTGATTTTGTCGTATCAAAGGATTAATTGCACGAGATGCATAGATTCCCTCAGCAAGAGGGTATTAGCTTGAGAAAGATCTTTGAGATGGTCTGAGTGACAGTTGTGCATCCAGGAACATTTCAGGCTGTGATAGATTTTGAGTGTTTTATACATATTGTCAATGTCTGCATCTCATTCACATCTGCAAGATAGTTCTCACTGAGCACTGAGACGTTGGCTAATGTAACAATGCCCTTCAACGATTCACTTTAAGGAACTCTGAGAATTCTGACCATATTGTTATTCTGGACCAGGAAATGATCATGTTAATAGAGTTGAACAAGAATATTTTATTGTAAAGTTAATTTGCTCCTGTGCCTAGAGATGTGTTAACACATCTTTACATTGAAAGTGATTAGATTGTAGAACATAGAAAGCAGAGTAATAACATAGACATATCTAAGGCAAAGTCAGATAAGATAGTGTCCTGGATTTTACTCTTCCCTGCTGGTGGGTTTGAAAGTGGAGGTAAAATCTACGATATTGTCTTCCAGTTACCAAATCACCCATCCCTAATGTGGATGAACTTTGACAGGGATGGTGGAAACTCAACTTTGTGCATGTTGAGGCTCTATGTCATGCCACTGGGGAGAGCCTTTGGACTATAGATGCCCAGCTGCTTTAGTTATGTGGGCTGGTGTTAAGGAAGAGGAGGGGAATCTCCTTTGTGGGTCCCACTACCCCTTTCAGCCTCTTTGCTGGGGATTGCCAGCTTTATGCACTTAGATTGGTAACAGACTCCAGCCATTATGGTGTACCGGTAATCCCACCAGAGGCCACCCCTCCCTGTGGCTCTACTGGAACTCTAGAGCTGCTCTATGGTTGGCTCAAAGCTCTGAGAGGTCAGATATCCTGTCCCTGAGGGGCAGTGACCCTGCCTTCAGCTTTTGATCATTAAATGAGACCAGTCAAACCATTTTGCCCACGTTTTGGTGACTTAGAGGCTTTTTAGTTAACAAAGCCGCCAGCGTGCACAGGAAAGGGCCACTCGAGCTAAAATGTTAACTCTGATTTCTCTCCACAGATGCTGCCAGACCTCCTGAGCTTTTCCAGCAATTTCTAGTTTTTTTTCTGTAGTCTTAGTTGAGGTGGCTACCTCTCTCAGCCTACCACAGGCCAAGCTTGCATGGTCTGCCAGAAGCCCACCTCCCCCAGCCTGTTATATAACAACTTTCACTGGCTCAAGCCTCAAAGGAAATACAATAAAGTAAAAAATAAGTTTGAACAGGCCCAGAGGTTTACCTGCTGACCCTTGAATATTCATGGCAGGCTGAAATCTCTTTTATTTCCTCTTTTTCTCTCTTTCTTTCTCTCTCTCTCTCTCTCTGTCTTTAACCCCAGGCGTTCCCATGGCTTTTTTACAGAATCATAGACTTATATGGCATGGAAACAGACCCTTCAGCCCAACTTGTCCATGCCGATCAGATATCCTAAACTGCCAGGATTTGACTCAGACCTTATAAACCCTTCCTATTCATGTATTCATCCATACGCCTTATAATTGTTGTAATGGGGAGGCAATGGCCTCGTGGTTGGGGAGGTGATGGGCTAGTGGTATTATCACTGGATTGTTAATCCAGAAACCCAGATAATATTCTGGGGACCCAGGTTTGAGTCCCACCATGGCAGATGGTGGAATTTGAATTCAATAAAGATCTGTAATTAAGAGTCTAATGATGGTGAATTAATTGTCGATTGTTGGAAAAACCCATCTGGTTCACTAATGTGCTTTAGGGAAGGAAATTGCCATCCTTACCTGGTCTGGCCTACATATGACTCTGGACCCACAGCAATGTGGTTGACTCCAAATTGCCCTCTGGGCAGTTAGGGATGGGCAATAAATGTTGCCTAACCAGTGACCCCTCATCTTGTGAATGAATAAAGGAAAGAAAAGTTGTACCTGCCTCCACCACCTCCTCTGGCAGCTCATTCTGTACACCTTTTCTCTAGTTCTTCCAGCCACTGTTGTCATCAATCGACTTCTCCCCTGGATCTGTTATCCTCCACTATCCAGCCTCTCTTTCCAACTTCTCCTGCCTCTCAATTCATAGGTTGCTGGGTGACTGCCACTCCCTCCTTCCAAGGCCCCAAACCAGGAAAAGCTCAGCAGGTCTGGCAACATCTGTGGAGAGAAATCAGAATTAAAATTTCGGGTCGAATGACCTTTCCTCAGATGGTAGCTATGAAAATGTTAGTTTATATCCAGAAGATAGGTTGGGGAGAGAGGCAAGGAGTAAACAACAGGTGGGAATAGAGCCCAAAGAGAGAGAACAATTGGACAGACAAAGGAATGGATAATGATCTGGCTAGGAGGGTGAACAGCCATTAATGGTGACTGTTAGTGACTAACAATGCGTTGTGTGTAATAGCAGATTATGTGATAACAAGGCCTGATGTGTCGGGATTGGGGTAAGGACAGGAGAGCTCAAGCCCTTAAGTTATTGAACTTGGTATTAAGTCCAGATGGCTGCAAGGTCCCAAGTGAAAAATGAGGTTCTGTTCTTCCAGCTTGCTCTGAGATTCGCTGGAGCATTGCAGCAAGCCTGAGACAGAGATGTTGGCCAGGGAACAGGGTGGTGTGTTAAAATGGGAGGTAACTGGAAGCTCAGGGCCTTTTTTGCAGACAGAACATTGGTGTTCTGCGAAGCGGTCACCTAGTCTACTCGAAGCAGTTACCCAGTTGTTATTGTTAAATCAAAACTGGTCACAGCCGAGGTATGCAGATATAGTCAGACACAATGTTATTTCTGAATACATTTACTGGTTCTTCTGATTGCTCATGTAGACAACAGCAACTCTATTAAGAAAACAGGTAGACACAGTTGTATTTTGTACCAGTTTCAATTGATTATTCTTTCTGGTTAGGGGTGCAATCACATTTGGAAAAAGGTCTTCAGTCCTCTTGCCAGAGTGTTGTCTGGGCAAACTGTCTTTAAGCATTCAGTGTCTTCAGCCATTTCTCTATATCCTGCAGAATGAATTGAATCGGCTGAAGACCAATATTTCTTGATGGGAACCAAAGGAGGAGGCTGTGATAGATCGTCCTCACGATACTTCTGGTTGAAGATTGTTGCAAATTCTTCAGCATTCTCTTTTACACATTTACACATGTGTTGGACTTCCTCATCACCGACAATGGGAATAATTGTGGTTGCTCCTTCTCCAGTGAGTTATTTAGTTGTTCAACACCATTCACAACTGGATGTGACAAGACTGCAGAGCTCAGATCTGATCCATTGATTGTGGGATTCCTTACTTCTTTTTATCCCATATTCCTTCTGAGGTTTTGCATCCAAGTTGTCCTGCGTTATAGCTTCACCAGTTGGGAACCTCATTTTTATCCCCTAGGCTTTTGGTCATAGTAATGGGGTATATGTTAGGCCTTGAGGTTCTAGATTCTAGTTGAATACAGTTCTGCTGCTGTTGATGCCCGCAGAAACTCAAGAATAGTGAGTGTTTCAGTGTTAGATATATTCAAAATCTATTCCATTTAGCATAATGGTTACACTACCGAAGTCAATGGGGGATATCTCCAAAGTGAAGGGGGTCATTCCCCCTAGAAAGACTATGCGGTGGGCATTCCCACTGATAGTGTTAGGGACAGATGTACCTGCAGCAGGTAAGTTGGTGAAGTTGATGTCAAGTAAGTTTTTGCCACCTGCTAGTCCCCTCACTACCTATCACAGACCCATTCCATTAGCTACGTCCTTTCAGACTGGGCTAGTTCAGTCAATTGAGGTGGTACCTAAGGGGTCATTGGTTGGCTTGTGAGGTACAGCAATAACAACAAGATGAGTTCCTCTAAGGTTTGAAATCAGCATGAAGCTCAAAGTATCTGGTGTTAGCTTGTCTTACAAAAGTATCAAATCCAGCTTCTCCAAAAGTTATATGACTTTCTGTAACCAAGAAGCGAACACTACACTGTTCCACTTCTGTCTTTAGAGTTTCAAATAATTACATACCTTGTTATATGCTTTGTAATACAATAGTGTCTATACTTGAATTTTTCTCAATTTATACTACAGAAAATACATGTAGACTTTACAGTTCTGAGGAAGGGTCACCAGGCCCGAAACGTTCACATTTTTTTCCTTCACAGATGCTGCCAGACCTGCTGAGCTTTTCCAGCAATGTTGTTTTTGTAGACTTTACACAGTGTCCAATCTGATGGGTCTGTCTGTTTGTTGGTCAGGACATATGACATCACTCTGACATCAGTAAGCAATGTGATGGACTTGATGAACACTAGATGAACGTGCAAAGAGAGAGAGGTCTTAGACATTATGTTAGAGAACAGTGTTTGATAACCTATTATGCAGGTGTAAATAAAGGAGTGCTACTGTACATAAGGAGTTGGACAACCTTACACTGTAATAAGGAATAAACCACCACAGGAGCAAAGTATTTGCAGAAACCCACAGCCAGAAATTCTTGAGGCCGGGATCTCGTCATCAGATAGCAGAATTGCCATACAGGGTGAAGCACAATCCAGAGTGAAACAATCTAAGACCTGCTGGGGAGGGCTTGTTACTCAAGTGTCATTTTGGAGGCAGTTCATGTCTCACTAACAGGAATAAACTTCACCAACTCTACAGCAATGAAAGCCCAAATTTGTAATGGGAGTACAGTGAAAAATATTACCTTAATCTTTCCATAATTTTCTACCTTCAGGGGTTAAAATTACCAATGGGAACTAACACTTATGAAGATTACCTCAATGTTTTGAGTTAATTTCTACTCCAATTTATAAAGCTCATTAATGTTGTTAAAGTTTGATATGCAAGAGGGATTTGTTTTTTTGAAATATATCTTGTAATTTGTCATCCGTTGTTGGCAATGGCATGTTCTGAGATCCCAGCAGATTTTATACTGCATCAAGTTTAGAGAAGCATTAATTGGACAAGGTTAAAAAAAAATCAGATTATCAGCTTCCTGCTGTGCTCCTGCTCATTTTAGTGCATACTTTTTGAAATGGTTGGCCCCTTAACCCTCAAACGATGTGAAACCTGTTAGAGGTTAAAGGCGGAAAAGGTTCCTTTTTGAAGGAGAGTCTTCTGAGCAAGAGATTGCTTTGTGTTAGCCATATTTTACTGCACAGGTCCTTCTGTAGGGTGTTACATGTCTCTTTAGAGCAAAGAACACTATTACAATCTTTATCTGTGGTGCACAGATGGTGGTCCCAATAGAAGAAAAATCATAATGTCTTACCTCTCAAGGTTTTCTGAGGAGTGAACAGAATACAATTCAATATGATAGTTTAATTGAGTAGAAAACAGAAAAATTGTACCCAACATGGAAATCCTAACCAACTTAATAAGTTAAAAAAAGAAAGGCTTGTGATGTACTTCGCTCCTAGCCCCTATTCAATTGATTGCAAATCAGGAATTACCTCCCTTTTAACTTCTATAATCACAGGTCAAGACAGCCAGAATTTAAAGGCTTCTGCAGAAGCTGATCTGTCTCTCCCAGAAGGTAAAGAGCCAGTTACGATTATTATCGTATTCTTTTATTACTTTAATAGCTTTTCAGACAGATTATAAATTTCGCTGGATGCAGCAAGAATATCTCAAATCTGTCCATTCGAAAATTAGGGTTGCCCAAAAACCAGATACTTTGTGCGTAAAGGTTAATGGAGTGCTTGATCTCCCACTCCAAGTTAACCTCAACTCTTTGTAACTTAGTTTAACGCAGCTATCCACTGCCCGAAAATGAGGAAATGTCCAAATCTAGCAATGGGCTTGGTTCTTAAGGTAACAAGGTGTAGAGCTGGATCAACACAGCAGGCTAAGCAGCATCAGAGGAGCAGGAAGGCTGACGTTTCGGGCCTAGACCCTTCTTCAGAAAATCTGCAGTTCCTACTATCTCTTGGTTCTTAAGGTACTGGATTTGAGGTGCTGTACTTGCATGTTATGGGTCTGACTGAAAACCGAAAAGTTATAGATGCAACCATGGGAAAGGAAAATGGAGTTGGATATTTTATGTTATTCATACAGAAAGCTGCAAGATACAGTATATATTTTAAAGATTTAAGGCAAGAACTAAACATGTAATTTAACATTTAAGTGGAAAGCATAAACCACAACACTGAATATATCCAGGAAAATAGAAATGGCTGGGCCTTATTTTCATTGCAGAGCCCAAGTTTAACCTGTCGTTGTTACAAAGATAATATTTTCAGAAGGATGTCCAACAGATAGTAAAGATAAATTACCTTAAATTCTGAGTGAGTGACAGTAGCTCAAGTCATGAAACAAATCTATTTTCTATGAATTGTCTTTAAATGCTTGCAATAACTTTTGAGGCTTTTTAATTAATTTCTTACATAAAGAGATGTTTCTGTAATCACGATGAGCCCACCATTTGTCATTTACTATTTTTGGTAAAAATACCAATTTAAAATATAATATAATTGTCAATTCCATGATGTTGTTGTCTGACCTGTTTTTGGAAGGTGGTGTCTAGTTAACGATGATACTGGTCAATATTTTCCAGTAGTCATAGAACAGTTTCAATGGACATAATGGGACTCTGAAACAAATGATCTTCTATGTTATTGTGTTTTAAGTACTTGTATGCTTCACATTTTGGTGTCAGAGAAAAATAAAAAGCTGCCATTTTCAATGTGTGTATTCTCTGTCAGTGAACCCATATTGGTGTGAAGGAAGTGTTGTTTGGAAGTTGTTTTGTGACGTTTAAAAAGAAACAGTATTTTCTTTAAATTTAGAAGGAAATAATATTGTTTAAGCCAGTATTTATCACACCCCTCGATACACCCAGGAAGCTAGAAATGGCTAGGTCTTACCTTTAATAGAGAATATAAGTTTAACCTACAATTGTTTTATGATGGTCATTCTTTTCACCCTTATTCCCTTGTAGACTTGCATTTTTTTAAAACTTCATTCACAAGACGTGGCTGACTCGGCCAGCATTTATTGCCCATCTCGAATTGCCTTGAAGGCAGTTGGGAAACAACCATGTTTCTGTGGGTCCGGAGTCACATGTAAACCAGACCAGGTAAGGATAGCGGTTTCCTTCCATAAAGGACATTAGGACATTTGCATAGTACCTTTCAAGACCACCAGATATATCAAAGCACCTTACAACTAATTGAGCATTCTTGTAACATGGTGTTATGACTGAGATAGGAGGAATGCCCTTGTAATCAAGCACAACTGTTCCAACAGTTCCATCATGATTGAATCACCAAAATGTCCATTCCTTTTTCTGTTGTAATACGCTCCAGAATAAAGGAGACTTTCAACAGCGTTATACAATGAATTAAAAATAATCTGTTTATTATGACACAAATTCTTATTCTCAAACAATTTGCAAACATTGGTTCAAATCTAAGCAATTATCCAGAGTTAGAACTATGTCTCTTTAATACAAAACACAGACACATGCAACACAACAACATAATAAACACGGAAAATGCTGGAGAAACTCAGCAGCTCTGGCAGCATCTGCGTAGAGAGTAACGGAGTTAAAGTTTCAATTCCAGTATGACTCTTCTTCGGAACGAGAGAACTTCAGAACTTCACAAAGATGACAATCTCTGCAGAGGACTTTTCTAAGAAACGGAAAAGGAAACACCCTTGATAGAGAAGGGTCAGAAAAGAAAGGGTAGAATTTGAAATCTTTACATGGTCACCGGGTTTCCTATTGACAAAATTAAGTTGCTGACAGCTATGGACTGATTTTCAGCATTGTTTGAAACAAAACTGGATTCAAGACTTTGGAAAATGGCCACAATTCAGGTCTTCAGGGATTAAAAAGTAGTCAGAAATATTGTTATTTGGCAAATTTATCAGATTGTCATGAACTTCTACTTAAAGAGAGAGAGGGAAACTTACAGCTCTTGGAGATTTGTCCTTGTTGACTATATAAGAGAATGAAACAGAAAACCAAGTCCAGAAAGATTTAGTGGCAATGAGAGCCCCATAATCTTTTGAAAACCAGGATTTCCAGCAATTATGTGTCATAAATCGCAACTCTTATCTCCTGAAAAGCATTTTTGTCCTTTTTCTGAAGCCACTTGACCTTCTGCAAACAACAGGTAAACTGAAGCTCACATTAAACTGTTGACTTCACTTCAAAGAAATTACGTGGTAAATCCTTTTAAATCCAGGGAATGTCCAACAGTTCAATATCTTCCAGTTGGTCACACAGTCCATTAATAAAAATACGTAATAAAAGCAAAGTACAGCAGATGCTGGCGATCTGAAACAAACAATGAAAGTGCTCAAGAAACTCAGCAGATTTGTTCAGAAGAAGAATTGGACTAGATTCAAAATTTTAACTAAGTTTCTCTCTCCACGGGTGCTGTCAGACCTGCTGAGCTTCTCCAACACTATCTGTGTTCATATATAATGTAAAAAGCATGGATTTCCAACAGTAATCACTGTTGTTGCAATGCAAGAAAAGTGTCAACCTTTTGTACATTACAATCTCTGACAAACACATTGTGATATGAGCAGTTCATCTGTTTTTGTGATGTTGATTGTGGGATAAATATTGGCCGAGGCAGTAGAGGTAACTCACCTGCACTTTTTAAAAGCAATGCATTGTGATTTCTTACATTAACTGAGAGGGCAGATGGGACCCTGTGTTAGCATCGCATCCAAAACAAAAATGGCACATCAGCAATGCAATTTAACACATAACTAGATACTTGTGAACTTTTCAATGAATTACAGCATTTACTTCTTCTACAAACTTCAACATATGGACCAGTTGCTTTGTCAACTGGATTAAATGATTGAATTGAATATATTATAAATTATGATTTCATGATTTAAGAGAAGCAAGTAACTAGACTGTCAATTTCAAATGCTCACCCACATCACTATTATATAGATTGCATGCCACAGATATTTAACGAGTGATTATTTTGTGTAAAAGGCATTTATTAATGATTCATGGGTCAAATCAGGATTCTCTGGAATTGCTTCGCATACAAATCTTTTCTTTTTTTTGGAATTGTTTTTAACAAATTGGTGGACAAATCTATACTTGCGCTTAGGCTGTTCATCAATGAATTGTTGTTATTTCTCTGAATAAAAGTCACTTCATAGCTTTCAGCCTGATCTGCAAGTTAGGGCTACAATTTTATGGCCTCTTCTGTGGTTTAATTGTGCCAGGAAAAGTATGTAATTAGATAGGCTGAACCCTGCAGCGTTCCCCTTACACTAGAATTAAATCAGGAGTGGGTGGTCCATGTCCATGGATAAGGGTTGCATGTGTCTGGTATCTGTAGAACCTGCCCTGAAATGCTGCTTGGTTATGTAGAAATTGTAAACAAGGTCCTCATAGAATATGAGTTCCCTGATTGGGGTTGTTAACCTGTTAACCAATCAGGGATTCATGGCTGATAGATATAAACAGGATTGTCAGAGGTTCTGTTCACTCTGAGAGCTGGATCAGTGTCAAGGACTCTCCACAGGTAAATAAAGGATGTTGGTGATGGGATACTGGCCTCTGTGGGGTTATTTCAGGTCCCAAGAAACATGGCACTACTTCAGAGCAATAGGCAGGCTGAAGTTGATTTCCATACCAATATTTCTGAACATCTATTTTGGCATATTTGTAAAGATAAAAAGCTTAATATTAATGAGGTGAGTTGGCTCAGTAGAATGTGTTTAAGCAATTGAGTCCCCACCATCAACATCCTGGGCATTACCATTGACCAGAGACTCAACTGCACTTTACATTTATACAAAGTGGCTACAAGAGCAGGTCAGAGGCTAGGAATACTGCAATGAATAACCCATTTCCTGACTCCACAAAGCCTGTACACCATTTACAAGACACCAGTCGGGAGTGTGATGGAATATTCCCCACTTGCCTGGATGGGTGCAGCTCCAACAACACTTAATAAGCTTGACACCGTCCAGGACAAAGCAGACTTCTCGGCTGGCACCACATCCATAAGCATCCATTACTTTCATAACCGATGCTCACCAGCAACAATGTGTACTATCTACAAGATGCACTGCAGAATGTCACCAATGATCCTTAGAAAACACCATCAAAACCCACGACAACCACCATCAAGAAGGACAAGGGCAGCAGATATATGGGAACACCACAACCTGCAAATTCCCCGCTGAGCCACTCACCATCCTGACATGGAAATGTATCACTGTTCCTTCACTGTCGCTGGATCAAAATCCTGGAATTCCCTCCCTCAGGTACTATGGATCTACCTACACCAGATGGACTACAGCAGTTCAAGGAGGCAGCTCACCACCACCTTCTCAAAGATAACCAGGGAAGGACACTAATGCTGATCAGCCAGCAATGCCACATTCCATGAAAGAATAAAAGGAATTTGATACTTGTTGCTGCCTAGTGTGAAATTTATTTGCCGCTTGTCAAAAGCATTTAAGGTGGAACGTGTGTTCTAATTTCGAGATCATCCTTGCAGGACATCTGCTCATACCCCTTAAAGATTCTGCCCCTCATGTTTTTGGAGAGATAGCTCCAGACTACCACCGCAGTTTGTGTGAAGAAGAATGAAGGAGTGCTATGGATTGAATTGCTCCACTCAGAGCCAGCATGGGCTTGATGGTCCACAGAGCTTCCTTCTGAGGTGTAAATGGTTCTATGACTCCATAGGTACAGTTTGGACTTGGTGTTTTGGAGGTGGGATGTCATGTTGAGGTTGTACAGGGGCCCATTTTGGAGTATGGTGTCCAGTTCTGGTCTCTCGGTTTAGGAAGGACATTATTAACCTGGAGAGGGTTTAGAAAAGATTTACCAGGATATTGCTGGGAATGAAGGGCTTGAGTTATAAGGAGAGGCCGGATAGGTTGGGACTTCTGTTACTGGAGTGTCGGAGATTGAGGGGTGACCTTATCGAGGTTTCTAAAATCATGAGCAGTATAGATAAGGTGAATGGCAGGTGTCTTTTCCTTAGGATGGGGGATTTCAGGACTAGGGAGCATATTTATAACGTGAGAGGAGAATGATTTAAAAAAGACATGAGGGGCAACTTTTTTACACAGAAAGTAGTTCACATGTGCAATGAACTTCCAGAGGAAGTGGGGATGTCAGTACAGTTACAATGTTTAAAAGACATTTGAATAAGTACACGAATAGGAAATGTTGGAGGGACATGGGCCAAGCGCAGGCAGGTGGGATGAGTTTAGTTTGGGATTATGATCAGCATGGAGTGGTTCGATGGAAGGGTCTGTTTCTGTGCTGTATGACTCCATGATTTTATGACTCTGAAAGTACAGCAAGTAAATGCATACTGTGCCTCCCATGCAGCTGAAGGTGTGATTCAGGGTTCCTGTTGCCAATTTGAGAGCCAGTTGCATTGAGGCTCCCAGAATACAGGTTGACAGGGATGCCAGAGTCAATAAATATGGAGCTGGAAAAGCATAGCCGGTCAGACAGCATCCGAGGAGCAGGAAAGTCAACGTTTCGGCCCAAAACATTGACTTTCCTGCTCCTTGGATGCTCTCTGACCAGCTTTGCTTTTCCAACTCCACATTTATTGACTCTAACTTCCAGCATCTGCAGTCCTTACTGTCTCCTTGGCAGGGATGCCATCAGCTTTGATGGTGGATGCAGTCCCGTCCCTTCCCATGATCATTAAATTCTGATTCCAAGCACTTCCTGAATCAGCTAAGTCCGATTTTAAGGCTATTCTGAATTCCGGATGAAACAGTTTTTAATTTTCTTCTTTAATCATCTTAAAGAACTCACTGCCATTACTGTAATGATAGTTACCCAGCAGTAAAACTACATACGCAATCTCCACCACGCCCTTGTACCTTTTAAACATGGGTGTTTATTTTGTCATATTTTAGAATTTGGAAAAAAAATCAATTTAACTGAAAGGAGCCCAGATTGCCTTTAACAACAGCTGAAGCAATGTGTAGACAATACGGCAGCTGTTAATGTCTCCACCAGATGTCTGCAGGGATTCTCGAAACACCTGGTAAATCAATGCAACCTATCAGCTATAATTCATGTGTAATGTCTCTGCTTAGACACTGATATTTAAATTAAACCCATTGAGGCAATCTACGCCCGCCCTAGCTCAATGTATCACTTTGTCATCTCCACATAACGGAACAAAATATACATGCTGTGACAGACTTCTTACTGGAGACACCAACCTGAAATGACTTTTTCATCATTGCATAAATAGCTCATGTATTTTCCATGACAACTATGGAGCAGCACCTATTTGCCACAAATAAATATCTTGTGCTACAAGCTGGAAGTATTTGCTTCATGATGCTCCTCATCTAAATCCTTGAATTCCACAGCTCGTGAGCAAAATCAATGTTATTGCTTTAATAAGTGTTGTTCACATTGCGTTTAGTGTTGCATTACTGACTTCCACTTTCTCTTTCTCTTTGAAGGGGGAAGTGAGGTTGTTTTTTTGTGCTGAGAATGACAAGACCACAAGAACAGCAAATAAACCATGGTGGAGAAAGGAAATTGGAAACTCAACAAAGTGATCCATGTAAATGGAGAAGGAAAACCAAAATGGTGGCATGAGAAAGGAGAGGAAAGAAAGACAGGGTAGAAATCAAGTAAATGGAAGAAAGAAAATAAGGAAGCAAGGGGACAGTGAGAGATAGAAATCACTGGTGTATGTGTGGTCATGACGCATCAATAAGCCACGGAAAGTTTTTCATTCCATTTGAATCTTGCTACAATCTCACCTTTGGCTGATTTGGTTTCGTTTGCTTCAAAGTTGAAAGAAAACCCATTCTCCTGTTATCTATCATGTCAATAAACTATTCATAACACCAAGTAGACTATGAATTATTCAGTTGCATTGAAATGCACAAGACCAGTGATGATGGAATATTGTTCAAGGTACAATGAAGCTGAGCAGCTTCAACTAAGGTACATAACCCATATAAACAGATATATGCAAATGTGAAAAGTAAATAAGGAATGGTGCTCTGAGTATCACTGAATTGGTGGTGCTGAGCAACACACCCACATACCTCCTTGTGTCCTCCTCGTACCTGGAGACATTGAATGTGTCAGTATGCCATTGGATGTCTACTTCACATTTCTAAGAGATGGTGAACAACTGAGCATTAAAATGAATACAAATGGACGGGTCAGATTAGTTTACTAAACTGACTTGAAAAAATACATTTATATAACAAACAATACTACAGACCTGCAGAAGTTCACAACAGAGAAGAGTGCCACTGCGACCAGTATATTTATGGACTGCCATGCTAGAGTAATCCAATCTAGTGCCACGGCTTTGCTTGTGTTTCTACAGTTTCGTCTCTTCCTCGACTTCAAGTATCTATCTATCTCATAAAAGGTATAATGGTGTTTGTTTCACTTGTATCTTGTGACAAAACATTATAGTAACTTCATTTTCTTGGCGTAATTTTACAGTAATGATCTTCCTCATTGCTTACCTATCAGAGAAGGTAGTCTTCTCTTATTTACACTGTTAAATTTTTAAAGAATTTTAAGAATCTCTATTGAATTTCATTGTATCCATTCATTGCACAAATTGAAGATCATCCAACTCTCTCCTACTATTTGTAATTTGTCATTGTTTTGTTTTGATGAGTCTGAACTGCTTATGGCGTTTATCTGTTTTACCTCCCCAAGCCATACACACACCTCTACTGTTGCCTAAATGTTACTAGATTTCATATTGACAAGTGAGTAAATATTTTTTCAGGTTCCCTTTTCAGACAGCCTTGATTCTCCAATCGATATAAGACGCAACGGTTCTTCATTGCTAAATAGGCCTTGCTGTAGGAAAGCTGTTACAGCCTCCCCATGAGTGCTGTTTGCTATGATTGTCAGTAATGCATTGGTTTAGATGAGAATGGATGGAGGAGGCTAGAATTGAGAATTCACACCAACATGGACTGATTGAGCTAAATGACCTATTTCTTTGCTGTAAGCCTAATGTAATCCTATGAAATATTTATATAAATTATCACAACAGGTCTAGTTGGTTATATTTATGCAAGTTATCCAGCTTTCTTCATCAGTATTGTCCAACATGGCATTCTTTTAATTAGATAAGGAAAATGGGTAATGCTATGACTCTGTGTCAATTTTCTGCCTGGAGTTCAAGACTGCCCTATTCAAAGGGTTTTGGAATGGCAAAACATATCCACTATTTCAGTGACTCAGTGCTGAGTGTAGTGGAAGTGTGTTTATTCCACCATGTGAGGAGACCTGAACTTGTAGGGAGCATATAACCAGGAGCTTGCGGGTTTATGTTTTACTCCAAAGATTCATACATATAATCTAGACTGACATATCGGTGTGTACGCAAAAAAAAATTGACACCATATTTGAAGAAGTGCAGGGGACTTTTCATGGTTAACATTTATTAGTTATTAAGACCTAACACAGGTACTCTGGTAATTTTTTATTGCTGTTTGCATACCACGTTTCTTTACATTACAAGAGGCATTATAGTTGAAAGTACACATTAGGAAAGGTACTATCGTGAAGTGCTTTAAAGTGCTGTAAGGTCATGAAAAATGTGGTATTAATGCAAGCTCTTAATTTTTTTTTAAAGTAGGTGGGTCTTTAATATTCTCTCCTGGAACTTTAAGCCTGTCTAGAATCCCTACAGTGTGGAAAGAGACCAATCAGCCCAACAAGTCTACATTACATCTCCCGTGGCTAACGTGCCCCCACATCCCCGGACACTATGGGGTAACTGAGCACAGCCAATCCACCTAACATGCACATCTTTGGAATGGGGGAGGAAACCCATGCAGACAAGGGGAGAATGTGCAAACTCCACACAGACAGTTGCTGGAGGGTGGAATTGAACCCAGGTCCCTGGCACTGTGCCAGCTTTTAGAACAGCTCATAGGAGTTTGGAAAAGTTAACTCATGTGAATTTCCTTATGACCTCAAAAGATTTAGAGAAAAATCCCTCCATAGGAAAAACTCTTTATCTTTCTCATTTTTTTTTTGATCTGTGTTATTTAAATTAATAGCTTTTGTTTGCAGAAATCATCAATTGTGTGTCAAGGAGCAGTTTTGGTTTCAACTGTAAACATTAATGTCAGCAATTCCTTTACAAACCATATGTGTTTCATAGAAACATTGAAAAATGGAGCAAAGTTAGACCATTTGTTCTTTCAAACCTAATTCACCATTCATATGATCATGGCTCAACATCCAACTCATTAGCTTGTTCCTGCTTTTCCCCTATATCTTTTGATCCCTTTCACCCCAAGTACTATAATCAACTCCTTCTTGAAATCATCCAATGTTTTGGAGGAGCAAATTACTGCAGATGCTGGCATCTGTACTGAAAAAGACAAATGCTGGATGTCACAGTGGGTCAGAAAGCATCCATGGAGAGAGAGCAAGTTTTCGAATCTGGATGATTCTTTGTCAGAGTTGAAGTGAAGTGTGAAACCCTCTGATATCCTCCGATGCCCTTCACCATGGATGTTCAATCCCTCTATCCTTCCATCCCCCACCAGGATGGTCTGCGAGCTCTCAGCCTGAAGCCTGAATATTCTCCGTCCACTACTACTCTCCTCCATCTGGCTAAACTTGCTCTCCTGCTGAACAATTTCTCCTTTAACTCATCTCACTTATGCCAAGTCAAAGGAGTGGCTATGGGCACTCGCATGGGTCCCAGTTATGCCTGCCTCTTATTGGGCTATGTGGAACAATCCTTGTTCCAGCCTTACACTTGCTCCCTCCCTCATTTTGCTGTGCTTTGACAACTGTTTTGGTGCCATTTCAGGCTCCCACCAGAACCTTGAAAAATGTATTTATTTTTCTTCCAATTTTCACTCCTCTATAACTTTCACATCGTCCATTTCTGACACTTCTCTTCCTTTCCTTGCCCTCTCTGTCTTCATTTCGGGGAATAAACTATCCACTGTCATCCACTACAAAGCCACTGACTCCCATAGCTATCTTCACTACAACTCTTCACACCCTACACCCTGCAAGGACTCCATCCCATTCTCCCAGTTCCTTCCCCTACGTCACATCTGTTCAGATGATGCCCCTTCCAAAACAGCGCTGCTGACCTGGATTCCTTCTTCCATTACTGTGGTTTCCCACCCACTGTTGTTGACAGGGCCTTCAACCATAACCAACTTCCACCCTTGCCCCTTCCCATCACAAACAACAGCGTGATTGAGTCCCCCTTTTCCTCACGTTTCATCCCACCAGCCTCCGGATTCAAAGGACCATTCCCCGCCATTTCAGACAAATCCAGCAGAACTGCACCACCAAATACATCTTCCCCTCACTCCACCTGTCTGCATTTCCCAGTGATTGTTCCCTCTGGGACACCCTAGTCCATTCCATGACCACCAACACCATAACCCCTTCCCACGGCACCTTCCCATGTAACCGCAGAAGGTGCAACACCTGCCCCTCTGCCTCCTTCCTGTTCACTATCCAAGAACCTAAACAGTCTTTCCAGGTGAAGAAGCATTTCACCTGTACCTCCTCCAATCTTGTGTACTGCATTCGCTGCACCCAACGTGGCCTATTATACATTGGAGAAACCAAACACAGACTGGGTGAACACTTTGCAGAACACCTCCGGTCTGTGCGCAAGCATGACCCTGACTTTCCCATAGCCGGTCATTTTAACACAGTGTCCTGCTCACATGCCCACTTGTCTGTCCTCAGTATGCTGTACTACTCCAGTAAATCACAGCGCAAACTGGAGGAACAACATCTGATCTTCAGACTAGGTACTTTACAGCCTTCTGGACTTAATATTGAGTTCAACACATTCAAATTGTGAACCTACTCCCATTTCTTCCCTTTCTTTTATCTTTACTTGTTACATTCTCCCATTTCTTCTCTTTCTTTTATCTTTACCTGTTATATTATTTGTCACCCTCTACGTACCCCAGTGGGACTGTCTTCTCTTTCAAGTCTGGCAGTTAGACACACCATTGTTCTGCCATTCTCACATTCCGATCACTTAATCCGAACTACTGACATCTTTTCCCCTCCATCACTCTACACCTCTACACCCCCAACTATAGTATAACTGTTGCCTGCTCCACACTTCAGCCCTGATGTAGAGTCATCTAGACTCGAAACGTTGGCTTGTTCTCTCTCCATTGATCCAATCTTTTGGCCTCGACTGTGTTAGCGAATTCCAAAGGCTCACTATTGTCTGAAAATAAATTTCTCTTCATCTCAGTTCTAAGTAGTTTACCCATATCCTTAGACTGTGACCCACTGGTTCTAGACTCCCCTGTCATCAGGAATCTTCTTCCTGCATTTGGCCTGTCTAGTCCTGTTAAAATTTTATAGGTGTCTGTGAGACTCCCCCTTATTCTTCTGAACACTACTGAATATAATTCTAACTCATTCAACCCCTCTTCATACATCAGTGCTGCCGTCCCCTGAGTTGATCTGGTAAACCTGTTCCTGCAGTCCGACTTCAGCAAGAACATCCTTCAACAGACAAGGAAACCAAAACTACACACAATATTCCAATATAATTGCAGCAAGGCATCATTGCTCTTGTCCTCAAATCCTCTTGATATGAACGTTAACATACTATTTGCCTTCTTGATTGCATGCTTACCTTCAGTGAATGGTGTACGAGGGCACCCAGATCTCATTGCGCATGCTCCCCTCTCAATTTACTGTTAGTACGGTATGCAGGGTAGTTTGATCTTACAGTAGGATAATATGTCAGCACAACATCGTGGGCTGAAGGGCCTGTATTGTGCTGTACTGTTCTATGTTCTACGTTCTAATAATACATCTTCCTGTTTTTGCTCCCAGCTTGAATGGTCTCACATTTATCAACATTATGATCAGGATAATGATTTCAAACCAAACTCTGAGCAGTCTTCTTTAACAATTATTCTTGCTTTATTTGTACTTCCAAGAGACCTTCAGCACATTGATACTACATAATATGCTTATAGGTCCACTGTGGACTGTCACTTTGTTCTGCTTGCAAGCATTTTCTGTTATTACAGAGCTGTTTATTCCAATTTGATTGGTGGGGTGAGAATGGGAGAAAAAAAGTATAATCATTCTGAAAACTAGCATTGACATAGAACATAGAACAGTAAAGCACAATACAGGCCCTTCGGCCCATGATGTTGTGCTGACCTATTATCCTACTAAGATCAAACTACCCTGCATACCCTACATTATAATATCATCCATGTGCCTATCCAAGAGTTGCTAAAAAATCTCTAAAGTATCTGACTCCACTACCACTGCTGGCAGCGCATTCCACACACCCACCACTCTCTGTGTAAAGAACCTACCTCTGACATCTCCCCTATACCTTCCTCCAATCACCTTAAAATTATGCCCCCTCGGAATAGTTATTTCTGCCCTGGGAAAAAGCCTCTGACTATCCACTCTATCTGTACGGTTTTGGAGTAGATCTGTAGCTCGGGTTGTGGGTGTTGAGGTTGGTTGGCCCGCTGAGCTGGTTTGTTGTTTTGCAGACGTTTCGTTACCATGCTTGGTAACATCCTCAGTGCAGCCTCCGATGAAGGTTCGATGTGTTTTCCCGCCTGGTTTTTAAACTCTGGGGTCCATTGAGATGGATTGCCTCACTTCTGGTTTTCCTTCGTAGTGGAATGTACATGCAATTGAGTTCAATGTGTTTATTAATAGCATGCTTTGTGGAGTGCCATGCTTCCAGGAATTCTCGTGTTTGTCTCTGCCTAGCCTGTCCCAGAATCTTGGGGTCAAAGTCATGGTTCTCCTTGTCCATGTGGATTGAGATGAGCGAGTATTGGTTGTGTCTTTTTATAGCCAGTTGGTGTTCATGTACTCTTGTTAGTTTCCTCAGAATCCTCTCCAATAATTTGCCCACCACAGAAGTAAGACTGACCAGATGGTAATTTCCAGGATTATCTCTATTCCCTTTCTTGAACAAGGGAATGAAATTTGCCACCCTCCAATCATTTGGTACTACTCCAGTGGACAATGAGGACGCAAAGATCATCGCCAAAGGGACAGCAATCTCTTCCCTCACTTCCCGTAGAAACCTTAGGTATATCCCATCTGTCCCAGGGGACTTATCTATCCTCATGTTTTTCAAATTTTCTAGCACATCCTCCTACCTAACATCAACCTGTTTGAGCATATCTGCCTTTTTCATGCTGTCCTCACAAACGTCAAGGTCCCTCTCAATGGTGAAAACTGAAGCAAAGTATTCATTAAGGACCTCCCCTACCTCCTCTGACTCCGCGCACAAGTTCCCTCCACTATCCCTGACTGGTCCTACCCTCACTCTGGCAATCTTCTTGTTCCTCACATAAGCATAGAACGCCTCGGGGTTTTCCTTGATCCTACCTGCCAAAGTTTTTTCATACCCACTTCTTGCTCTCCTAAGTTCATTCTTCAGTTTCTTCCTGGCTACCTTGTAGACCTGTAGAGCCCTGTCCGATCCTTGCTTCCTCAACCTTAAATAAGCTTCCTTCTTCCTCTTGACTAGATGTTCCACATGCCTTGTCATCCAAGTTTCCTTCATATTACCATCCCTTCCCTGCCTCAGTGGGACAAGCCAATCCAGTACTTGTAGCAACTGCTCCCTAAACAACCTCCACATTTCTGTCGTGCATTTTCCTGCGAAAATCTGATCCCAATTTATGCTCTGCAGTTCTTGCCTAATAGCATTGTAATTCCGTCTCCCACAATTAAATACTTTCCCATACTGTCTGCTTCTATCCCTCTCCATGACAATAGTAAAGGTCAGGGAGTTGTGATCACTATCACCGAAATGCTCTCCCACTGAGAGATCTGACACCTGGCCTGGTTCATTGCCAAGCAACAAATTCAACATGGCCTCCCCTCTTGTCAGCCTATCTACATATTGAGTCAGAAATCCTTCTTGGACACACCTGACAAAATCTGCTCCATTCAAACTATTTTCACTTAGGAGGTTCCAGTCTATATTCAGTAAGTCTATCTCCATTTGTTCAGCGGCGGGAGTCGGGAGAGAGCACGAGCAGACTACTGGGAAAGTGAGCTTTTCATTGAGCTGGTTTGTTGTTCCACAGAACAAAAAACCAGCTCCGTGAGCCAACCAATCTCAACACCCAAAACCCGAGCTACAAATCTACTCCAAAGCCTTCAGTTTAAAAGACTTACCAGTCTTACTTCAGTGGTGGGCAAATTATTGGAAAGGGCTCTGAGAGATAGGAGTTATGATCACTTGGATAGGCACAGTTTGATTCATGATAGTCAGCATGGATTTGTGAGGGGTAGATCATGCCTCACAAACCTTATTGAATTCTTTGAAGAGGTGATCAAACACGTGGATGAAGGTAGAGCAGTGGATGTGGTACACATGGATTTAAGTAAGGCATTTGATAACGTTCCCCATGGTAGGCTCATGCAGAAAGTAAGGAGGCATGGGATAGGGAAAAATGTGGCAGATTGGATTCAGAATTGGCCGACCCTTAGAAGACAAAGGGTGGTAGTGGTCGGAAAATATTCAACATGGTGCTCAGTTACGAGTGGTGTACCACAAGGATCTGTTCTGGGTCCTCTTCTATTTGTGATTTTTGTAAATGATTTGGATGAAGGAGTGGAAGGGTGGATTAGTAAGTTCGCGGACGATATGAAGGTGGGCCGCGTTGTAGATAGTGCAGAGGGCTGTTCTAGGTTACAAAGGGACATTGATAGGATGCAGAGCTGGGCTGAGAAGTGGCAGATGGAGTTTAACCCTGAAAAGTGTGAGGTGATTCATTTTGGAGGGACAAACTTGAAAGCAGAATACAGGGTTAACGGAAAGATTCTTCGCAGTGGGGAGGAGCAGAGGGATCTCGGGGTTCATGTCCACAGTTCCCTGAAAGCTGCCACCCAGGTGGATAGAGTTGTTAAGAAGGCGTATGGTGTGTCAGCTTTCATTAATAGAGGGATTGAGTTCAAAAGTCATGAAGTTATGCTCCAGCTATACAAAAGCCCGGTTTGGCCACATCTGGAGTATTGTGTCCAGTCCTGGTCACCTCATTACAGGAAAGATGTGGAAGCATTGGAAAAGGTGCAGAGGAGATTTACCAGGATGTTGCCTGGAATGGAGGGAAGGTCTTACAAGGAAAGGTTGAGAGGGCTAGGGCTTTTTCTTTAGAACAACGAAGGATGAGAGGTGACTTGATAGAGGTGTACAAAATGATCAGAGGTATAGATAGAGTGGACAGCCAGAGACTTTTTCCTAGGGTGGAGGTAGCTATTACGAGGGGACATAGTTTTAAAGTGAGTGGAGGTAGATATAGGGGAGACGTCAGAGGTAGGTTCTTTCCTCAGAGAGTGGTCGGGGCATGGAATGCATTGCCGGAGAGGGTAGTGGAGTCGGCCTCATTAGGGGTATTTAAGCGGCTATTAGATAGGCATATGGGTGATAGTATAAGGTAGGGGTGGAGGTTAGATAGACCTTAGGTTTAGGGTAAAAGTTCGGCACAACATCGTGGGCCAAAGGTCCTTTACTGTGCTGTACTGTTCTATGTTCTATATCGGGGAAGTTGAAGTCACCCATGACAACAACCCTATTACTTCTGCACCTTTCCATAATCTGTCTCCCAACCTGTTCATGACGTTGACATCATGATGCAGATAAAATTCACTATCCAGTTTACAATTTGTGCTCCATAAATATGGATCCTTTCTTTTAATGACATTCATGCAGCTCTTGAATTATTTTTGCAATCTTAGTGCTGAGAACTGGCTGTAATTATTGACCATTGATTGAAGCTATCCAGTCTAGGCTGCCCAACAGGCCAGTTAAGAATTGGGATGCATTTCAAATGCAAATGCAACGCCATGGTTTACTTGACTGCATTTGCTTGCTCTGCAGTTATTAGCCTTTCATAAATCTGTAATTTGTCAACTTTACTCTCCTGCTCTTCAAATATTTATATTCTTCTAGAAACAATCAAGGTCCATTTTGTCAGCCAGATAGTTTTATTATCACTGTGCCTAGCAGCAAACTAGCTATTATGCACTACAGGAAATGCTACTTGATAACAAAAGGAATTAACTTGTTTTAACACTGTATAACACAATAGTGAAGCTACACTTGGACTACTGCATGAGAATTTAAGCACCATATCTTTAAAGGCGGATTGCTGTATTGGGAAAATCAGGAATGATTCTAGGATTCAGCATGCTCAGTTACAAGGATAGACTTACATAATTTACCTAGTTATTGAAGAAAAATAGATTAACAGGACTATAAGCCATGTCTTTTTATTTTAAACTCTTCTTGATAGTTCTCATTTTTCTCCCATCTTCTTCTCTGGAAGACATCTTCAATTGTCTGATGCTTTCTGGGACTTTGTCCAAATGGTAACTATTTCCTTGATGGCGATGCTACTTTACAGGGCATCACAATGAACAGGGAGAGGGCCAAGTAAGCTGGGGGTTTTTTTTACCTTGGATCACCAGAGACTGAGGCGTGGCCTTAGAGGTTTATAAAATCATGAGTGGCATGGATAAGGTGAATAGCCAAAGTCTTTTTCCCAGGATAGGGGAGTCCAAAACTAGAAGGCACAGGTTTAAGGTGAGAGGGGAAAGATTTAAAAGGGACCTAAGGGGCAACTTTTTCACGCAGTGGGTGGTGTGTGTATGGAATGAGCTGCCACAGGAAGTGTTAGAGGCTGGTACAATTATGACATTTAAAAGGCATCTGGATGGGTACATAAATAGGAATGATAAACGGATATGGGTCAAATGCTGGCAAATGGGACTAGATTAATTTAGGATATCTGGTTGACATGGACAGGTTGGACCTAAGGGTCTGTTTCCATGCTGTACAACTCTATGACTCTAAAAGAACAAGAAAAAATGTAAAATGAAACCTCTCTTACAGTGTGTCAGTGATATGGTGTCAGCTCTTTGGCAATGGGGTTTTTTTGAAGCAGGATGGCAACATATATTTTACAAATTGATGATGTTCGACAGCAATGCATTGAATACGGGTTAATTATGCAAATTACGTGCATGGAACCACTTCTAAATGCCTTAGGCACAAACCAGATTGTGTTGTTTCCAGAAAAGAACAAATCAGCTTCTACAAGCTGTAGATGGCCCTCAGAATTTTTTTTTTTAAATGGACAACATTGTCTGTCGATAAAGGGAGCTCAGGAAAGATTACTGAGTCTTCAGTAGATTTAAACAATAACCAGTTTATTGCATATTAAGGTACTAAACACAGATTTACAGAAGTATGTCCAACACTGCTTAAGCCATGATGCTTCTCTTCCTGTCTTATTTATCCATTCCCTAACATCATCACTGTGAGAGATGCTATTCATAGTGTCCCAGATATTAACCCTTTCAAAGCAACATTATAGAACTAATCATAGTTACGTGATGTATTTGCATGGATCGTGGTCTGTAGACATCTGAAGAGTTTTACCACAAATTCTGTTTTGTTTTGGTTAAATTTTTTAGATTGGAGGACTCCCATAACATTAAAAAAGGCTGTTGATTTCTTGATTTTGAATAATCTGACATGTATTACAACTAATTATTACATACAAATATTATATTCTTCAAGTGAATAACTGTCTTAGTTAACATTTAAGCTACTAGGTTGCAACATGCAGCCATAGAGTGTCATGCTTCCAGTGAGCTGGGAGGGAGACTGAGACACTTGTAGCTCGGGTCGTACAGTAAAAATGTAGTTAGAATGTATCTTCAAAGTATACAGACATACTGACTACGAGACTAACATAATCATTTCCTCTGGACGTCAGATCTCTGCAATCTCTCACAATTGTTTTCATATATTTCATTTTTATTCCTCCTTCCAGCATGGCCAATTTCACATTTTCTCATTTTGTAATCCATTTATCAATCCATGCTGATTCACTTAACCATAACCATTTGTAGCTTCTTTACATCCTTTTCATAAATTATATTCCAATATGCCTATGTGTCATTGGTAAATTGAGCAACGATATCCTGGGTGTCTTCATCTAAGTCATTTATATAAGTTGTAAAAAGTTGAGTCCCAACACCCGAAGGCTGAGGGAACAGTGCCTCATATTGCACTTGGGAACCCTGCAGCCCAATGGTCTCAATGTGGACTTCACAAGCTTCAAAATCTCCCCACCCCCGACCTCATCCTAAGACCAGCCCGTCTCATCCCCGCCTCCTTGACCTGTCCATCTTTTCTCCCATCTATCCACTCCTCCCACCTCATTGACCAACCCCCACCCACACTTCCTAACTACTAGCGTCATCCCTGCCTCTTTGACCTGTCCGTCTTCCCTCCCACCTACCCGCCCCTCCCTCCTCACTGACCAACCCCCATCCCAACTCCCTACCTACACTCACCTTTACTGGCTTCATCCCCACCTCCTTGACCTGTCTGTCTTCTCTCCACCTATCTGCTCTATCCACCTGCTATTATCACCTCCCCCTCTCTCTAATTATTTCAGAGACCCCTTCCCTTCCCTCATTTCTGAAGAAGAGTCCAGATCCAAAACGTCTGCTTTCCTGCTCCTCTGATGCTGCCTGGCCTGCTGTGTTCATCCAGCTCTACACCTTGTTATCTCAGACTCCAGCATCGGCAGTTCCTACTATCTCTGGTCTGTAATTTTTGCTGTCTTCCCACTTATAAATAAGCTAGATTTGCTATTTTTGAATCTAATGCAACCTTCCCCAAATCCAGGGAATTTCGGAAGATTAAAACCAATGCATCAATTATCTCACTATCCACTTCTTTAAAGAGCTTAGGATGAAGTCCAACAGGACCCATGGCTGTCTTAGCCTGCAGCTACAGCAATTTACTTGCTACTACTTTCCTGGTGATTGCTGTATGCTTTCTTTAACTACCCTCTTAACCTGACCTGCCACCTTCAGGGATCTGTGAACAAGCACCCTGAGATCCCTCTGTTCCTCTGAGCTACTTAGTGTCCTGTCGTTCATTGGGAACTCCCTTGTCTTGTTACTTCATTCAAAGTGCATCAACTTACAGTCCTCTGCATACTTTCTAATCATAACCTCCATATTTTCTACTATATCGTTTATATATATATATATTGAGAGCGCTGGGGGACTTAGCACTGATCCTTGTGGTAAGCCACAGGACACTTGTCTCCAATCACACAAAAAACCTTCTGTCATCACCTGCTGTCTCCTATTGCTAAGCCAATTTTGGATTCAACTTGCCTAGTCACTCTGGATCCCATGTGGGAGCTTATCAAAGGCTTTGCTGAAATTTAAATAAACAATTTTACTACCCTCAGCTACACACCTGATCACTGCCAAATTTTTTTGCTTGCTTTAGACTTCATTATTTGTTGAACTTCTTTGAAATTTTTTTTATTGAATGCATGTGCTGGTCAGTTTTTCTTGGAAATTTGAAACATAGATTAGTCATGTTATTTCTGAGTTTTGATTTATTAACACACTGCAACAGCACAGACCTACGCCTAGAAGAAGAAGAATACCTCTTCCAGGTATACAAAGACAAAGGATACCCGAAAAACTGGGTCAGAAGATAACTATTACACGAACGACACCAGGAAGATACTACACGCCCCGACACACTCATCACGCTGCCTTACATCAGGAGCACATCTGAACTGACCACAAGACTCCTACGACCACTGGGCATCAGAGTAGCAGACAAACCCACATCAACCCTATGACAACTGCTCACCTGAACCAAAGACCCACTACTCACTATGGACAAGACCAATGTCATATTCAAGATTCCCTGACAAACACTACATCGAACAAACAGGAAAGAAATTAACAAAAAGGATACATGAACACCAACTGGCTGCAAAAAGACATGACCAATACCCACTTATCTCTATCCACATGGATAAGGAGAACCACCAATTCAACTGGGACAACACCAAGATCCTGGGACAAGAAAAACAAAGACAGGCGTGGGAATTCCTAGAAGCCTGGTACTCCACTAAGAAGACCATCAACAAATACATAGAGCTCGACCCCATATACACTCCACTGCGAAGGAAAACTGGAAGTGAGGGAATCCAGCTCAACAGACTTCAGAGTTCAAATAACAGGTGGAAAAACACAACAGCGCTTCATTGGAGGCAGCAGGGTAATGAAATGTCTGCGGAAAAACAACGAACCAGCTCGGCAAGCCAACCAACCACAACATCCACAACCCGAACTACAAGTCCAACTTTAAAACCTTTGATTTATTATCTTTAATTAATTTAAGTGATCCGGTTACCTCATACACTTACCTTACTTCAAAAAGACTAAATTGTGTGGACTCCTTAGGAGCTTCGCAAATGGCAAATAGTGACAAAATTAATCCCTAAACCAAACATTAGAACATTCTTAGCAAGAATCTCTAATCATTATCTTCAAAGTTTGATGCCATCTTTCTAACGTACCTTGAGATTGACGGTGATATACAATAGACTTGAAATATTTTAATTCCTAAACTAGTCACCATTTCTTAAAATATCTGTGACACAAAATAAGCCTTGATCTGATTGTATTTCTTTGGAGACCCCATACCCCATAAAGACAGAATGAATATTACCACTTCATTTTTGTAGTAATTCTTCCTAAAGGCACTGATTCAGGAAATCTTGTGGAACCATCCATAATCATTCCTGGCTTTAGGTAGAGGCCCTACAAAATCTATTAAAACGCTGCTAAATGATTCTTCAAAAGCTAGTCTTTGAATTAAGAATGCAGGTTTAATTGAGGATTGGTTTTTCCCCATTACCTGATATGGATGGATTATCTTTACACAATCCTGGCCAATAAATATGTTTTAATGTTTTAGACTTTGTTTTCCTAATGCCCTATTGGCCTGTCATTGAAATTTCATGAGGCATTTGTAAAATTTCAATACAATACTCAGATAGAATGGCAACTGTTGGATCAACGCCTCATTGGCTGATGATCCCCATTTCCTTCTTAAAACTTTATTTTTTCAAGAAATGACACTCGGGTATTGTCCTTTCAGGTGATAATGGTTTAGAAAGTATTTTCTAAGGATATTTCACGAATTTCTGCAGGACAGTTTATGCAGCAACAGTGGTGGAGGGAGTGGATGCATGTGAATGTGTTCCCAATCAAGCAGGCTGCTTTTTCCTGGATGTTGCCAAGCTTCTTGAGTGTTGTTGGAGCTGCACCCATCCCGGCAAGTGGGGATTATTCCATCAGAATCCTGGCTTGTGTCTTGGAGAAGATGGACAGGCTTTGGTGAGTCAGGAGATGAGTTGCTTGCTGCAGTATTCCTAGCCTCGGATCGTCTTATGTAGCCATTGTATTTATATGATGTGTCCAGGTGAGATTCTGGTAACTGGTATGTCCTAGGATGTTGATAGTGGTGAATTCAGTGATGAAATGCCATTGAATGTCAAGGGGTGGTGGTTAAATTGTCTGTTATTGGAGATGGTCATTGCCTGATATTTGTATGGTGAGAATGTTACTTGCCACTTGTCAACCCAAGCTCGAATATTGCCCAGATCTTGTTGCATTTCAACATGGACTGCTTCATTACCTGAGGAATCTTTAATGGCACTGAACATTGTGCAATCATTAGTGAGCATGCCCAATTCTGACTCTATGATGGGCGGGAAGCTCATTGATGAAACAGCTGAAGATGTTTTGGCTTTGGATACTACCTTGAGGAAGTCCTGCAGGGATGTCCTGGAGCTGAGATGACTCAACTTCAACAAAAGCAGCTACCTTCCGATGTGCCAGGTATGATGCAAACCAGCACAGAGTTTGCCCCCGACACCCATTCATTACAGTATTACAGAGGCTCCTTGACACTATATCCAGTTGATCGCAGCCTTGATGTCAAGGACTGTCATTCTTATCTCACCTCTGGAATTTAGCTCTTTTGTCCATGTGTGAACCAAGGCTGTAATGAGATCAGGAGCTGAGTGGCCCTGGCAGAACCCAAACTGGGCATCATTGAACAGGTTATTGCTGAGCAGATGCTGCTTGATAGCACTGTTGATGACACCTTCCATCACTTTTTACTGATGATTGAGAGTAGACCAATGGGGCAGTAACTGGCCGAGTAGGTTTTGTCCTGAGTTTTAAGTACAGGACATACCATGGCAATTTTCCACATTGTTGGGTAGATGCCAGGTTTGTAACTGTATTGGAAGAGCTTGGCTAGAGGAGCATCCAGTTCTGGAGCGCAAGTCTTGAGTACTATTGCTGGAATGTTGTCAGGGCCCACAGCCTTTGCAGTATCCAGTGTCTCCAACCGTTTCTTGATGTCACGTGGAGTGAATCGAATCAGCTGAAGACTGTCATCTGTGATGCTGCGTATCTCGGTAGGATGCTGAAATGGATCATTCACTAGGCACTCAGTTCTGAGGAAGGGTCACCGGACCTGAAATGTTAACTCTGATTTTTTCTTCACAGATGCTGCCAGACCTGCTGAGCTTTTCCAGCAACTTCTGTTTTCATTCACTATGCACTACCGGCTGAAGATTCTTGCAAATGCATTAGCTGTATCTTTTGTACTGATGTAGTTGGCTCTTCCATCATTGATAATGGGGATATTTGTGGAACCTTTTCCTTACGTGAGTTGTTTAATTGTCCACCATCATTCATGACTGGATGTGGCAGGACTGCAGAACTTAGATGTGATCCATTGGATGTGGGATTGCTTAAGTCTCTATATCACATGCCACTTTTTTTTTGGTATGTATATATTTTGGTCTGGTAG
Organism: Rhincodon typus; assembly: GCF_021869965.1. Taxonomy (NCBI): domain Eukaryota; kingdom Metazoa; phylum Chordata; class Chondrichthyes; order Orectolobiformes; family Rhincodontidae; genus Rhincodon; species Rhincodon typus. Next base: position 103,310,626 of record NC_063335.1, on the reverse strand, counting down.
CTTCAACAGCTTAACAACTCACTTTTAGGCATGTCTGGACCTGCTCCCATCAAGCTGTCTTGCACTCTCCATTAAACTAGGGTTGATCCCATTGTTTGATTGTAATGGTTAAGTGGAGGATATGCCAGGCCGTGAGGTTGCAGATTGTGTTTAAGAATAATTCTGCTGCAGTTGATGGCCTAAACTGCCTCATGGCTGCCCAGTCTTGAGTTGCCATATCTGTTCAAAGTCTCTCCCATTTAGCACGGTGATGTTGCCACACAACATGATGCGAGGTATTCTTCACAATGTGAAGGAGGGACTTGGTCTCCACAAGGACTGTGCAGTGGTCACTGTTACCAAACCATCATAGACAGATACATCTGAAGCTGAGATAACAAGGTGTAGAGCTGGATGAACACAGCAGGCCAAGCAGCATCAGAGGAGCAGGAAAGCTGATGTTTCAGGCCTAGACCCTTCTTCAGAAATCATCTGAAGCTGTCAGATTGGTAAAGATGAGTTTGAGTTTGTTTTCCCTCTTGTTGGTTCCCTCACCACCTGCTGCAGACATGGTCTAGCAGCTATGTCCTTTAGGACCCAAACAGTGGACCTGTGACAATTTGTATATGTCTAAGGTAATAATCCAGAGATTATGACATTTTGGGCTCTACTTCTTAATCTGATTTCCTACTCCTCATTTTGACTGTGTCACATCTCTCTCTTGGTCCTATCTGCGTTGGTGTCATCTATATAGGCTACAATGACTGGATCCTCTCATTCTGATGGTGAGGTCCTCTCCTAGCAGATATCTCTAATTCTAACACCAGTCAGGTAATGCAGATTTCTGGACATTCACTTTTTTGTTCCATAGGATAAATCCCTCACTATATTGACTAAAACCTCTATGTTGTTTTTAGGTATCCAAATCAAATGGCTTCCTGTGCCACAGTGCCATAGTCACTTAGCTCATCCTCCTACAACCCACTCTCATCTAAAAAATACTGAAAAAAACTACAAACCTGTTGGACAATTGGAAAGGGTCCTGCATTCCTGACTCTTAGATTCCCTTAACTGCTTCAAATGAAACCACATTCCCCTCACCATTGTTCCTGACCACTGACCAAATCCAAAGTCTCTATCGTAACAATGTGACCACCTTCTGGTACAAAGCAGTCATGTTGTCCCATCCCTGATGTGTCAGTGTCTGCATCTTGGCTTTGAGCTTATTGACTCATCATAGACTCATATCCAAATTACTTCAGCCAGAAATATGCACTGCAGTCATGTTTTCCATGGATGATCATACTGAAATCTGAAGCTGCCAAATTCTGCAAATTTGACACATCAACTATCCTGCTATCCTTGTGCTTTAAGTATCTACTTAATTATTTTCATCAAGTACTTATTATTTAAATTCGTGGATCTCGAGACACATGTAGATCAAACCACATGAGGACAACATCTTCTTACCAAAGGACATGTGAGCCAGGTGGGTATTTTCCTGACATTTGACAATGGCTTTATGGTTATCATAAGATTCTTAATTTCCAGGTTTTTAAAAAATTGAATTAAAATTCCACCATATACATTGTGAGATTTGAATGCAGGTTTACTGGATTCTTTGAACCGTTGAGATTAATGACATACGGATAATACCACTAGGCTTTCCTTTCAATTTTTGTGTGTATTTTATTAACCTTACCATTTTGAACTTTAGGAACAGAATAAACCTTAACCACTTACCAGCTACTCACCAAGCAGCTAGATTCTTCCCTAACTCACTTCGTTATCTCTCTTCCTGCTCTCAGTTCAAAGTCACTCTCAGTGCTAAGTCACACTATGGTGCCTACATTTATATGCATCAGTTGTAGAAAAAGAAGTTTAAATTTAATTAACTCACTTCAACTGCACTCCAGTGAAGATGTTCCATATCTTTGTTTATGTCTGGGTAAAATTTATAATTAATAGAAAATTTAAGTTAAATGTTGAAAGTGTAATACAAACAAAATTAGATTCTTAGAACAGTTTGAGACTTTTTATATTACCAAACTCCCAGAATTCTGCTGTAAGTCGTAATCAACCATTTATCATAAAGACTTTAAAATACCAATTAGTGTCAAAAGTTTGCTCCTCACTTTAATTTGATGCACAATTTCACCAGGCATCTATAAATTTCACAGTGTAGTTAAGCTACTTTGGAAATGACACCTCAAGGCTGATAGGATAGTTCTAAGGATCCATGTATTACATCCATTACTTTTGAATATGGTCAACAGTTATTCAAAGAAGAGGTGAGCAAAATAGTTTTTGGAGTATATTTCAGAACTTGACTTGAGATTATTTAGGAAGCAAGCAATAGGAGCTGGAGAACATCATACAGCCCCTTGAGCTATTATGATAATGTATAATAATTTTATTTTTTAGTAAAAAATAATTTCAGCATCAGTTCAACTTTTTTGACTTATCCCCATATCCCATGATTCCATTAGTTTCTGAGAAATCAGCAATCTCAATCAGCATCACTATGCTGTATGGTGATAATTCTTCTGAATGGAAGAATTTTTCTCCATCTCAGTCCAAAGTTCTCAACCTGCTGTCCTGAGGCTATGATATTTCTTTATAGCCTCTCGAGCTAATGGGAAAGAACTTTCAGGATCTACGCTTCAGGCTGAGGGGTGACCTTATAGAAATTTATAAAATCATGAGGGGAATAGATAGGGTGAATAGCTAAGGTCTTTTCCCCAGGATAGGGGAATCTAAAACTAGTGGCCATAGGTTTAAGGTGAGAGGAGATACAAAAGATATAAAAGATACCTAAGGAGAAACTTTTTCATACAGAGGGTGGTGCGTGTATGGAATGAGCTGCCAGAGGATGTGGTGGAGGCTGGTACAATTATAACATTTAAAAGGCATTTGAATGGGTACATGAATAGGAAGAATTTGCAGGGATATGGGCCAAATGCTGGTAAATGGGACTAGATTAATTTAGGATATCTAGTCAGCACCAATGAGTTGGACCGAAGTGTCTGTTTCCATGTTGTAAACCTCTATGACTGTAGTGTACAATTAGAAAGATGTATCGTTTAGATATGATGATTGTCTTAGCAATGACTGAAAACAGTGTGTGCATGCAAGTTATTTACAAAAGAATGGCGTTGCATTTAGGTTTGTGACCTTTTTATATTTTAACTTTTGAGGAACCGGGTGAAATGATTGCTACTGCAAATATAAACATATTTGAACTATATTTCTGCTTACTTACTGCATCATCTATTATTCAAGAAATGTGTTTAACATTTTAAACCAAGAATTTAATCAAATCAGGTAATGCCTCCTGGATATCTAAAATAAGAAGAAGCTTTCATGCAAGAAGGGGATAAATCTAAGAGGTAAAATAATTAATGGATGAATATTTTGCTTATTATTCTGCACAAAATAGCAAAAGACTCACATGTGGGGAAATACAGCTCCCTCCTGTGAAAGCTAACTCACAAAAGGTGAATGAGCAAGTTATTTGAATAACAGGTACATGTTGCATTTCAGTTTTGGATGCAGCGGAGGGGAGATGGTAACCCAGGAAGAGGTGCGGCAATATCTCAAGAAATGCCAGATTAATTGGATTTTCCTTTGTATAGAAGCTTGCTTTTCACCCACTGAAGTTCCATTAAAAATGTTTTCTTTTTTGAGGAGATAGCATGTCAATGTTTCCTATCAGTTTCCAAAGAATAGGATGGCAATAGGGCAAAAGTGAATCCTACACATGGCAGTTGAAAGGTCATCTCCTACATGTTGTCCAACAACAATAATTTGCTAAGTTTGGGTATTCATAGCTGATGGAATGTTGAGGTAGTGTTAATACGTTCCTCACTTTATTCACAGATCACAAACACTGCCAATCTCAGGAAGAGAACAGATCAGGAGCCAGTTGTGACAACTGTCTCAATTTGAAGAAATCATTCTAATGTGATTATCAATGAGGCCATGAGATGATATAGCTGATATCACAACACAAATACTATTCATCAAACATAATCTTCCCACATTAGCTTTATCATTCCACCCTTCCAATGGACTGAAAGTGCAACACATAAAGCATCTTGCATTGTGGAAGATATTATTTAAGGATGCTTTCCTTTCCTCTTCCTGTACGTTCTTTGCAAGGTGAGTTGAGATTAAAGTTTCACTGTTAACCAGAGCACTAACAATAATCCTGCATCTCAAAGAACTTCGGGAGTGAGTTTGAGGGAAGTGTATTTGGTGAATTACAAGTTAAATGTACTTAAGGAGAATTGGAGGGGCAGAGGAGGACGAACAGAGATCCAATAAACCTGTGAGACTTTCATTGGACAAACAAGAGATTTGCCTGCTTTTCTTTCAGGGTGTTTTCAGATTCTAGGACCTACAAGTCTGAGGCCTGGTGGATAATATGAAATAAAAATGTAAGACAATTATCCCCGCTTCTGGATTCTCTACCCGAGGGGACAGCGGATCCTTTGTTTCGGAGCATATTCAAGACTGGAATTAATAGAATTTTTGATATTAAGGGAACCAAGGGATGTGGAGATAGGGCAGGAATCCTATCTTGAGGAGGAAGATCAGCAATAATATTGAGTGATGGAGTAGGCTCGAGAGGCTGAATTACCTCCTTCTACACTGATTTCTCATTATTTCTTGCTCCGTAAAGTCAGTGGGAAGTGGGACCATTTCGCATTAAAGGCATGAGCTTAATTTAAATGCATCCTATAATTTCATGATTTGTATCTCACTCTTTTTCAGAATATTAATTAACAACCATTATCTTCAGGGGATTGAAACTCCTCAGTGTGCTATTTTGTAGTCCTCCAGTTAAAATATTTGCATAGAATTGGTACCGTTTATTTTAGCAGGGTGCTAACCCATTCACTGGATTAATTTAGGAGCAATGTACTGTGGACGTTGGAGATGCTAACTAAGAACAGAAAATGCTGGAATTTCTCAGCACGTCTTCAGCAGTTGCAGAGAGAAAAACAAAATGTTGAAATTTATCACACTACAGATGCTGCTAGATTTGATATGTACCTCCTGTTCTCATAACAATGGATTAATTGCTGGGTTGGATTTGTGATCTTTCAGCTTTTACATGTTACAGATCATAAAAGAGATTTATCTATTTTGTTTTTCAGTACATCCCTGAGGGAGGGCTGCTTTCTGCAGTCGGCTGGGAAGCAGATTTACAATGCAGAGTAATGCTAACAGCATTGGCTCAATACTCATACCATCAGAGATTACCATGAAGGACTCTCCTTCTCAACCTCTCCCACTGCCTGAGGTGTGGTGACTCTCAGGTTAAACCATCACCAGTTATCTCCTTCTCTCTCTAATGAGAGGCTGGCCTAGTAAGACTCTGATGATTTTACCACTAAATCCTTGAATATCCCAGTTCTTCAAAATATTAGCCAGAGATTTAATATCTCTGTTACTTGTAGACACGAATGTGTACATTTTACAACATTGCCTGGTGTGAACACATATCAGGAAATCTCAGTTGTGCCATGGAAACTGTGTCACAAGTTCCAGATACGTGGTTGTGGTTCCAAGTCTCATGCTAGGAGTATGGTTTTGAAAGTGTACTGTTACTTTTAATTTCCATTTTTTTTCTGCATTCAGTACAGATCTGGCCTGTTCAATGCCTTATGCTGAGCACTTCTGTGATTCATTTAAAAATGAAACCATCTCCTCATCTTTCATAATATTGCTCATCTTAAAGGGATCATTTCGTCTCATAACATTCATTTCATAGAACCCCTACAGTGTGGAAACAGGCCCTTCAGCCCAATAAGTCCACACTGAACCTCAAGAGGATTCCACCCAGACCCATCCCCCTGTAACCCACACAATCTACACATCCCTGAATACTACAGGCAATTTAGCATGGCCAATCCACCTCGCCTGCACATCTCTGGACTGTGGGAGGAAACCGGAGCACCCGGAGGAAACCCACACAGACCCGGGGAGAACGTGCGAACTCCACACATACAGTCGCCCAAGGGTGGAATTGAACCCGGGTCCCTGGTGCTGTGAGGCAGCAGTGCTAACCACTGAGTCACAGTGCCAGCCTTATTGTAAAATAAACTATAACTTTACCTTGCTTAATTGGATCTTAATTGTGGCTAACTGTATGCAGGTGCTAATATCAACTGGGGATTGCAGCTGTTACCCTATAAATAAATATGTACTCTGGGGGATCTTGTGACACAGAGTTTATTTTAAATAAATAGATGCAAATTGACACAGTGATAATTGGCATTGGGTATGTGGCCATAAGGTTTAGAGGGCTTATAAAAATGTGTAAAGATTTGCTCCGTTTTTATCCTTCACAACTGGATTTCTAAATCGAGATTGACTTACCATTTACCAGTGTAGCAAGGTCTAATGCTGTCGAATACTATTTCTTCTGTTTTTGCTATGAGTGTAGTGTGAAGAAGGTGTTTCCACTAGGAGGAGAGACTAGGACCTGAGGGTACAGCCTCAGAGTGAAGGGACATCCTTTAGAACTGAGATGAGGAGGAATTCTTCAGCCAAAGGGTGGTGAATCTGTGGAACTCATTGCCACAGAAGGCTGTGGAGACCAAGTCGCTGAGCATCTTTAAGAAAAAGATAGATATGGTTCTTGATTGGTAAGGGGTCAAGGGTTATGGGAAGAAATCAGGAGAATGGGGTTGAGAAACATAGCAACCATGATCAAATCGTGGATCAGACTTGATGGAATGAATGGCCTAATTCTGCTTCAATACCTTATTGTCTAATCAAGTCTTTTATCTTGGATCTTTTCAAACACAACTTCTGGAACCTTTCCACTTATTTTGTTTTTCACATTCCGCTTTTGAGATATTAATTACAATTTGGAAGAATCAGACAAAAATTGCATCAATTGGACTTTGTTAATTACAACTTGAGCTCTGGCACCCAAGATCTGTCAACAGACATAGAGTACGACTGGCCTCCTACTCATTCAATTGCTGATCCCAACAGAGACACTCAGGTCAGTTCATGTTGGGGAGGGTCAATGTATTTGTTCCATTGATAATTGGTGTACTTGGAAAGCTTAGAAGCTTTGAAACATGCAGATTGGGCAAAGGAAGGCGTTCCGACCATAAGACCATAAGATATAGGAACAGAATTAGGCTTTTTGGCACATCAAGTCTGCTCTCCCATTCTATCATGGTTGATATGTTACTCAACCCCATTCTCCTGCCTTCTTCCTGTAATGTAACCCTCGATTCCCTTAATGTCACCAGTGATTCATTCTGCTTCGCAGAGGTGACTATTTCCAATCTACAGAGACCATAGATATGGTTAAGATTGCTTGTGACCAGCATCTGTATCCCACATAGTTAGTCACTGAATTTCAAATGCAGAATGCTATGATTACTGACAACTTCAACCTGTCCTGTGAATGTATTTAATTAATGTGATTGTCCCTTGAAGTGCTTATGTTACTCTCAAGTAGAGGTTGTATACTCCGATAGAAATAAACATTTAATTCATCCACTCTGGGTGTGGTTGCAGCAATTTTCCATTTCCATTGCACATTTATGATACACATGAGCACAGAAGACAATGCAGACCATATTTTGCACAGTGAGTCCTACAGTATAGAAGAGGCCATTTGGCCTATCAAGTCTATACTGTCAAAACTACTCCAAGTCTACACCAATATCATTTTCCAGCTTCTGACTCATAGCCTTGAATGGTAAGTGCACATTCCAATACTTTTTAAAGGTTGTGAGGTTTCCTGCCTCTACTAACCTCCCAGGCAGTGCATTCCAGGCCCCATCACCCTCAACAATTCCTCAATTCCCCTCTAAATCTCCTGCCTTTTACCTTAAAAATGCATCCCTTGATTTTAAGCCTTCAACCAAAGGTGACAGCTGCTTTCTATTCACCCTATCCATGTCCATTATAGTCATATAAATCATGTCTCCCCCACCCTCTCCCACCTCACCATCCCCTCAATCTTCTCTACTTCAAAGGAAACAAGCTGACCTTATCCAGCCTCTGTTCATAGTTAAAGTTCTCCATTCCAGCCAACATCCTGGTGAATCTCCTCTGCACCCCCTCCAGTACAATCAAATCCTTCCTATAAGGCACTGAACAGAACTGCGCACAGTACTCAGACTGTGGCCTACAAAGTTCAGTAAGATCCAACATAAGATTGATATAGGCAAGTGCCCATATGCCTTCTTAACTCCCTTATTAACTTGTCCTGCCACCTTCCGGGATCTGTGGACCAGGACACCAAGATCCCTAGTCCCTCTCAACTCCCTAATGTCTTGTCATACATTGAGTACTCCCTTTCCTGTTACTTCTTCCAAAGTGCATCACCTCTCACTTATCGGAGTTAAGTTCCATCTGCCACTGATCTGCCCTTCCGACCAAACTGTTTATATTCTCCTGTAACCTCAGACCATCTTCCTCACTGTCAACCACCTGGCCAATCTTTGTGTCATCTACGAACTTACTTCTGATCCGCTCTACATTCTCATCTACATCATTTGATATTGCTCCCTATCCCTGTGCGGGAAACTTCCTGGCAGCAGTGTTCCATTAATAGGCGCCAGTATGCTCCAGAGTGCGGCTTGGATATTCAGAACCGTCTTGCAAGTGGATCAGTCCTCAGTCAAGATGGCGGTGACAGAAAGGGCAGCATCCAGCCTCCTGTGCCTGGGCTCATCCACTCCATCTGCTTTACATTCTTGTTTCCTTTTTTTCTCCCTTCTTTTCTCATTTTGTTTTGGCGAAAGGCTGTAGAAAGGTGGCTTTGTCAGAAGTCCAGAGTGTGGCGGCAGTGGCACAGCCTGGAGCTGGACCCTGGCAGTGGTGTCGAGGAGATGGAGGAGAGATGTTTCAGGGCAGCTGCTGTGGTGACAGTGGCAGTTCCTTGTGGTTGTTGAGACCATGTCTCATGGTGGTCTGCTTCAGCGTCTTCAGCGGCATGGCCTAGGATTCATTCAGATGGGTAGATGGTGTGGATAGATAAGATTTGATCTTGGGGTGGCTTCTGCAAAGTCTTGTGGCCCAGGATCCAGCAGCCCGGCATGGCGGCCTTGCAGCAGTATTCCAACATTCAGGAGCCATGATTTGAACAAAGACGGGTCATGTCTTAATTTCTTTTTATTTTTTATTTTCTATGCCTTCTGTTATTAATAAAGGTGTTATGGTATGGCGACTTAAACACTTTGCATTGTATGTTTCTTTTGTCAAAATACAAGTGACAACAAATGACTATTCTTTTCAGGTAAGAAGTAACACGACACTAGGTTATAGTCCAACAGGTTTATCTGAAATCACAAGCTTTCGGAGCGTGGCCCCTTCTTCAGGTGAAGTGAGAGAGAAGCACACACACGCAGAATTTATAGGCAGAGAGATCGATGGGCAGATAGATCAAATGATCATACAAATGGTGTGAGTGGAGTGTCGACAGGCCGAATAACAATCTATTCAGAGATGTGCCATGAGGGAGCTGATACATATCCCATGCCAAGACCTGTGGATGTGGGTTTGCATTCTGACACTGTCCATGAAGAATTTCCTGAGATGTTGGTGCTTGGTGTCCAAGAGGGTGGATGGATGGAAAAAGCGTCGAGCTGGAGTCACCAAGTTACCGTTCTGACTTCCATGTCAACAATACTTGCTGTCCTGTTTTTATCTGGCGGGTGCGAGAATGTGAAACTGCACATCAGTTGGATGAGATTAACTAATAATGATGGTATTAATGCGTGCAAATAGGCTACTTCCTAGTGACAATCTTGTGTTGTTCTTGAACACTTGTTTGGAAAATGGGGCCTTTCACTCTCAATGTGGAAACCTCCTCATCGCTTATTTCCTGCTCTTCTTCCAACTTTCTTAACAATGTTCATGTCCTTCAGTTCCTCAGAAGATTCTGCCCATAATGTTCTATCTCACACGTGCTGTGCCACATGCTATTGTGAGCAAGTTTAATTCTTTCATTTCTTTGGACACAATCATAATCACTGATGCAATGCGTCTTGGAGTGCCTGTGGAACCAGGTGTAGGTTCTGTACTGGACTATACATCCTCACACACCACTTCCTGTAAAGACTCCATCCCATTCTCTCAGTTCCTCCGTCTCCGTCGCATATGTTCAGATGAGGTCAACTTCGACAAGGGAGCCTCCGAAATGTCCATATTCTTCCTCAACCAAGGTTTCCCCAGCTCCATTGTCGACAGGGCCCTCAATCGGGTCCGACCCATCTCCTGCACTTCCGCCCTCACCCCTTCTCTTCCCTCCCGCAACAGCGATAGGGTTCCCCTTATCCTCACCTACCATCCCACCAGCATCCACATCCAGAAAATCATCAGAGGCCATGTCTGCCACCTCCAGCAAGATGCCACCACCAGACACATATTCCCCTCCCCTCCCTTGTCTGCCTTCCGCAGGGACCATTCCTTTCGGGACACCCTGGTCCACACTTCCTTCACCCCCAACACCTCCCCACAGCCCTACGGCACTTCCCCTGTAACCGGCAAAGGTGCAACACCTGCCCATTTACCTCCTCCCTCCCCAGTATCCAAGGGCCCAAACATACCTTCCAGGTGAAGCAACACTTCACCCGCATTTCCCAGAATCTCGCCTACTGCATTTGCTGCTCACAATGTGGGCTCCTCTACATTGGGGAAACGAAGCGTAGACTTGGCGACCGCTTCGCAGAACATCTATGTTCTGCTTGCAAAAAAAGACCCTGAACTACCTGCTGCCTGCCACTTCAATGCACCACCCTGCTCTCTGGCCAACATCTCTGTCTCCGGCTTGCTACAGTGTTCCAGTGAAGCCCAACGCAAGCTGGAGGAACAACACCTTATTTTCCGCTTGGGGACCCTACAGCCCTCCGGACTCTATATTGAGTTCAATAATTTTAGGGCCTAAACTCTCCCATGTCCCAGCCCCCCATCCCACACACCAGGCCTTGTTACCACATAGACTGCCACTACACACCCCCTGTTGTTAGTCACTAACAGTCCCCATTAACAATTATTCACCCTCCCAGCCTGATCGTTAGCAACTCCTTTGTCTGTCCAACTGTCTTTCTGTCTCTTTGGGCTCTATCCTATCGTTTACTCCCTACCCCACCCACCTCCCTATTTTCTGCATATAAACTGACGTTTTCCCAGCCACCATCAGTTCTGAGGAAGGGTCACCGGACCCGAAACGTTAACTCTGTTTTTTCCTTCACAGATGCTGCCAGACCTGTTGAGCTTTTCCAGCAACTTTGTTTTTGTTCCTGATTTACAGCATCCGCAGTTCTTTTGGTTTTTATGTAGGTTCTGTCTCTTGGTTTGAGTGTTAATGACATTACCCAAGATCACAGCACACATGCACACGCGGTTTCAGACTTTGATGCACATGACTACTAATGTGGAGCTAAGAATGACAGAATCCATAGAATTCTACCTTATGACTCTCTCTATACAGTCTCCAAGTTCAAATATTAGTTTGAAAGGATTTCCCTCATATTTCCTGTTTTTACTGCAAGAATCCATGTATAAACTAAAACAAGGCCCAAAGTAAAGAGACTCCAACCTCAGTATTCTTGGTACAAAAGCAAAGTTGCTGGAAAAGCTCAGCAGGTCTGGCAGCATCTGTGAAGGGAAAAACTGAGTTAACATTTTGGGTGCGGTGACCCATCCTCGTCACCCGAAACCCGAAACGTTAACTCTGTTTTCTCCTTCACAGATGCTGCCAGACCTGCTGGGCTTTTCCAGCAACTTTGTTTTTGTTCCTGATTTACAGCATCCGCAGTTCTTTCGGTATTTATTCAGTATTCTTGGTGCTTTCCACGTGCTACATGGTGATTTATAATATTGTAAAATTTAAGCTACGAATGATCATCCAGAACTGATACTACAGCAAGAATAGAAAAGCAATTTTGGAAAGATATCGATTGTATCTGTTTTATGTTAAGTGAAATTACCAAAATCACCATAGTAATGTCAAAATAATAAGACAAAGGATTTGATAAACCCTAATGTAGGAAAATGAAGAGGGTTACAAAAAAAAACCAACTGAACGAATAATGTTCTGGAGTAGCAAAATAAAAATAATAGCCAGAGCAATTGAATCAGAATTGCAGGAAATAGTGTAGGTTGTCTGTATTCAGTTCAGTAATGCAGTGGACTGCAAAGCTCCAGCAATACAATTCACAAAGGGTCTTGAGTTAGGAATAAGATAATGCTAATGGGAGAAGTCATCTGCTACTGGTAAAGCTTTAGCAATAAGGGAATGCGATTTTTCAATCAATTGTTAATCACTTCTCTGCTAAATTTAAAACACCAAGCAATAGCAAGCTAATTAACATTGGCTCTGCACGTACAGTTTGGCTGGTACTTTCTCCTCTTCCTGTGTTCATTATACACTTTGGTATGTTTTAAATTAGCTTCAGCTCATTCTGAAAACCACCAGGAATCATAACTGAAATTAATCATGGAATGCTATTTGGATGACATATTTACTACCATAATGTCCTCTCATCAAGGTCTCAAGGGATTGTCAATTAGACTGGCAGTCGGAATTACTGCTGGTGTTTAGTACACAGTGAACAACACAGTCTGACAGTAAATAGGTCAATGTTGTAATTACTGTCAAATTTCAGAGCAAAAATCATGGTTATACCACTCAAATGCCAAGAAGAAAATGAGCACTAACTTCAGGTGCTGACAGAAGGGATACTCTCTTACTTGTTAGGCTAGGCATGGCATTGCTGAATATCTTATCCTGCTACTCAAATGTTTTTATAGCTATACTGCCAATCCTTTAGGATTAGATTTCGGATTTTGACTGTCACATTCTGTAGCTTAAGCATCTAATGAGCCCCCACGTGTTGTGAGATTTAATGCATTGGTTAATACCTTAAATTATTCTTAATTGTTTGAAATGCAGAAAAGTGAGTTCTCAAAACTAATGTTCAAAATGAACTCTTCTCAAACATTTAAAAAAGCAGAATTGATTCCATGGCTCTTTATCTTATTTTCGTAAGACAAGTTTCTTTCCATTAGGGTGCTGAGAACAAAAAATCTCTCTGGCAGAATCTAATCATTTAGTTATAGCAGCAGAAATTATACTGTTTGAAGGAGTGTTTGCTAACAGGAATCTTTCTAACAGGAATCTTTAAATTCATTCCACATTCTCTTATGAAGTTCCTGGATCTTCTGAAGTGTGAAAATAACCAAAATGACTCTTTTGGGGTCATAGGGACATGTTGACCAATCCACAATTTAATTTCCTTTTTTTCTTAACATACAATTCAGCTCTTTCATTTGGATACCCATTGGGATGTTTACAACCTAGAGTGTGAGCAATCTGTCACAATGCAAAAATTTCTTTCAGAACCTCATCAGTGCTTCTCTATTTGTTGAAATTATATCAGAAGCACAGAAAATCTTCCAGCAGATAATGGAATGAGTTGAAAACTGTCCTTTTATCTTGGAGACTGCATTCACACCGAACTCAGAATGATGGAATGGAAGTTACCCGTCTCTTAGTTGTAAAAGTCTCCTTTATAATGAATTACTTTGTTGTTCTCCATGAGATAAATTCATTTCAGTTAGGCAGAGAGATGAGAGGATCAGGGGTTATTCACTTTAGTGTTAAGAAGATAAGGGGAGATTTAAACATTCAAAATAGAGGCTCTTTGTGACAATCCATAAATATATACATTCTTTCATGGGAGATGGGCATTGCTGGTGAGGTCAGCATTTGTTGCCAATCCCCAATTGCCATGAACTGAATGGCATGCTGTGCCAGAGGGCAGTTAAGAGTTAACCACATTGCCATGGATACAGAGTTGCATATAGACTAGATTTCCTTCCCTAAAGGACATTAGTTAACCAAATAAGTTTTAATGACAATTAGCTTTCAATTTCAGATTTATAGAAACATCGATATATAGAAACTAGGAGCAGGAGTAGGCCATTCAGACCTTGAGCTTGCTCCACTATTCAATGTGATCATGGCTGATCCTCTATCCCATTATAACACTCCTGCTTTCTTTCAATGTATTCTGTGGCAGCACATACCAAAGGTTGACCACCCTCAGAGAGAAGGAACATTTGCTCATCTCAGTCCTAAATAGCCTACCCTGTATCCTGGAACTTCGACCCCTTGTTTGGATGCTATTTATGAATTGAATTGGTTTGAATTTCCAACAGCTGCTATTGGTGGGATTTAAACATGAGCCACTTGAGCATTGACCTGAGCCATTATAGGACATGTCCAGTGACATAGCCACATCCACACCATTCTCCCACTGGAAATGAGAGAGAAACCATTTATATTGGTAGGAGCTGACACAATAACAACATCTTAAATGACTTTGTTCTTCAGCCATATCACTCTAAGGGCAGAATCTCACAAGTTGGCAAGGATTGAGGCTGACAAGAACCACACTCCAATCAGGCAGTAGTGAGGTGATTGGTGTGACTTCCCCTGGAATCAAGACCTCGAGGGGCAGGAGCACCATGGAGCAAGAACTGTTGACCAATTAGAAGCTGGGTTTTTTTTTGAGCTCAACATCACTAATGAGGAGGCACAGCAGCTGGAGGAGGGCGACCCTCCCACTGTCCAGGGATTGAGGACGACCCAGATCTCTTTGGGTCAATCAATCCCGTCCCGACTACAAAATCCCATCCATACCACCAACCTCTCACCACCACTTGCCCACCAGCTCCAAACCTGACAACTCCCCCCAAACCTCACCCTGTTCCTCCCTCTCCACACCTCCTCCACAATTCCACCCCACAGCACAGCCCTTTGCCCTCCACTGAGTTTTTCATTACCTGTAATGTCACTTTTTAATCAGTGTTTTGGGTAGGTGCTATGTCCACCTTGAACTACCAAACTAAAAGTGACATTTCAGGCAATGGAAACCTTGGTGGAGAGGAATTGGGTGTGTGGAGCATATAGAGTCATAGAGAGTCATACAGCATGGAGACCGGCCCTTTGGCCCAAACTGGTCTATGCTAACCAAAAATGTCCATCCACGCTAACCCAATTTTCCTGCACTTGGCCTGTTTTCTTCTAAACATTTCCTATCCATGTTTTCATCCAAATGCCTTTTAACTGCTGTTAATGTACTCGCCTGAACTACTTTTACTGGCAGATCATTCCATATGTGTATCACCCTGTGTGTAAAAAAGTTGCCCTTCAGGTTCCCATATATTCTTTCCTACCTTACCTTAAACTGATGCCCTCTACTCCTCGATTCCCCAACTCTGGGAAAAAGACTGAGTGCATTCACCTTATCTATGCCTCTCATGATCTTATGCACTTCTATAAGATACCCCTCAGTCTCCTACGCTCTGAAGAAAAAAGTCCTAGCTTTTCCAACCTCTTCCTATAACTCAATACCTTGAGTCCTGGCAACATGCTTGTAAATTTCTTCTGCACTCTTTCCAGCATCCTTAATAGCAGCTTAATAGCATCCTTCCTCTAGCAAGGTGCCCAAAGCTGAACACAATACTCTAAGTGCGGCCTCACCAACATCCTGTACAACTGGGGTAAGTGTTTACAGTGAGGTTGGGGCAGAGTTGCTGGGGTTGGGAATGGTCAGGGGCTGCTGTGTACAGCTGTACATACCAAGACATCACTCTAAGAATGCATCAATTTGAAGCCTACCATTGAAAACTCTGACCTGTCCAGAGTAGTCACTTAATATCGCAGCCAATAGCACTTCAATTGTTCCAATCCTGGAATGTGTCCAAGATTACATTTTCGCTCCAATGGCACCACTTATTGATTTTTTGGCCTGTCCTTCATAAATTAAGGTCCCACAATAACTACATCTGTATACGCTTCTGCCTTTTCTGAAATAAAAGTTCAATTTCTCCAATTCTAAGGTGATGGCTATACATGGTGCTTATAATTGGTTTCCTTTCCGTCCTACAATCCACAGAGTCTCCAATAATAGACTTGATGGGTTAATGTCAAGTTTTAATCAAGTTCTCTTTCACACAACGTGCCCAACTTCCTCCCAGTAACGTCTATCCTGAAATCCACAATTTCTCTATTCTGGAACTATCTTACACATGATTTGGTCTGCAGCAAAATTTACATGTGAGACACAACTGAGCTGATCAAGGGAATTTCAGCGCACTTTACTATGCAGGCTGAACTTGAACTCTGTAACCTTTAAGACACTGTATACATCAGTACATGAAGAATATAAGAAAGAGGACAAGATTATTCAGCCCATTAAACTTCCTTTGCTAAGATCATAACAAATCTACCTATTTCCATTTCCCCAGATTTCCTCAGTATCCAAAATTCTAAGCCTCCACAGCTCCCTGGTTGTGGAGAATTCCTTAGGATTAACCCTTTGAGATCTGATGTTGCTCTTTGTCTTTGAACTGTGGAAAATGATCAATATGAAATATTAACTCTTTTTATCTTTCGACAGAAGCTGCAGGCCTGCTAAATATTTCCAGCATATTGATTCAAAACAAAACAGGCCTAATTAGCTCAGCTTCTTGAATGGGTTCAGTCTTTGGTGTATAGATACACCCAAGTGCTGTTAGAAACAGTATTTGCAGCTGATAGTATTCCTTTGCCTCTGCTGGTCTTGTTTTTTCAGGTGAGAGAGGTCACAACTTTAGATGGTGCTATCAAAGAGCTTTAGTGCAGTTACAGAGTCACAGAGCCTTAGTGTTATACAGCATGAAAACAGACCCTTTGGTCCAACTCGTCTGCACCGACCAGATATCCTAAACTCATCTAGGCCCATTTGCCAGCATTTGGTCCATATTCTTCTAAACTCTTCCTATTCACATACACATCCAGATGCCTTTTAAATGCTGTAATTTAACAGTTTCCACCACCTCCTTTGGCAGCTTTTTCCATTCACGCACCAGTCTGTTCATGAAAAAGTTGCCCCTCAGGTCCCTCTTAAATCTTTCCCCTCTCACCTTAAACCTATGTCATCCCTACGGGCCAAACCTATGGATTCCCCTACCCTGGGAAAAAGACATTGTCTATTCACCCTATCCATGTCCCTCATTTTTTATAAACCTCTATAGTGTCACCCCACAGACTCCAAGGCTCTGGGAAAAAAGCCCCAGCCTATTCAGCCTCTCTGTATAACTCGAGCCTCCCAACGCTGGCATCATCCTTGTACATATTTTTCTGAACCCTGTCAAATTTAACAACATTTTTCCTGAAGCAGGGAAACCTGAATTGAATATACTGTTCTAAAGATGGCCAAACCAATATCTTGTACAGCCGCAACATGACCTCCCAACTCCTATACTCAATGCACTGACCAGTGAAGACATGTGTGTTAAAAGTCTTCCTTACCACCCTGTCTACCTGTGACTGCACTTTCAAGAAACTATGAACCTGCACCCCTCAATCTCTTTGTTCAGCAACACTCCCCAAGCCCTACCATTAAGTATGTAAGTCCTGCTCTGGTTTACCTTACCAAAATGAAACACCTCATATTTATTTAAATTGAACTCCATCTGCCACACCTTGGCCCATTGGCTCAACTGATCAAGGCCCTGTTGTACTCCAAGAGGACCTTCTACATGGCCACTACACAATTTATTTTGGCGTCATCTGCAAACTTACCAACTATGCCTCCTATATTCATATGCAAATCATTTATACAAATGATGAAAAGTTCATCTTATAGATGCTACACATTTCTGCCACTGTGCCATCAGTGATGAAAGGAGCGAATGTTCATGGTGCTGCATGGTGTCCTAATCAGGCAGAATGTTTTTTTTTCCCTGGATAATATTGAGAATATTGAGATTCTTGAGTGCTGTTGTATCTGCATTCATCTAGACAAGTGGAGAGTATTCCATCTCTCTCCTAACTTGTGCCTTGTAGATGATGGAGATGATTAGGGGAGTCAGAAGGTGGGCTACTCAGCACAGACTTCCTGACCTCTGGCCCATTCTTGTAGCCACATTATTTGTGTGGCTGATCAAGTTCAGTTTCTGGTCAATGGTAATGTCCCAGTGTGTTCACATTATGGGAATATTGGTAAGGCCAATGAATGTTAAGAGGAAATGCCAGAATCCATTTTGTTGAAAATGATAATTCCCTGGCACATGTGGCACAAATGTCCTTTTCCAAACGAAAGGTTATATGTTGAAAAGGCAGTAAAACAGGCTGAGAAGGTGATGAGAAAGCACACATGGTTCAGAGCTTTATAGAGAATAGAAAAGCAAGGAAGTCCTGATGGACATTTATAAAGACATTTTTTGGACTTAAGTGGAATATTGTGTCAAGTTCTGAACATTGTACTTCAGGAGGGATGCGGATACTTTAGACAGGGTGCAGAAAAGATTTCCAAGAATGGTTCCAAGGATCAGGAACTTCAGTTACATGAATGAATTAAAGAGGTTGGGGATTTTGTCTTTGGCAAAGATAAAGTCGAAAAGAGATTTGATACAGCAAAACATTATGCTATGATGTTCAAAACAGGGAATGCACTGCCTAGAAATGAGATGGAGTCTGGCTCACCAGAGGCAGTCAATAAGGCGTTGGACAGATTGTTTTTTGATGATAATGCTGTGTAGGGAAAAGGCAAAAAGTTGGGAGCTTGACACTAGATAATACAGGTAGATATCGGAGATAGTGCAGGCATCATGGACTGAATGGCCTCTTTCTGCACTGCAACAATTTTGTGATGCTGCGTAAATAGAAAGAAAGTGTTCCACTTTGCAGAATATGTGAACTAGAGGATACCAAATAATCACATAAGGATAAACCTTTTTTACCCAGTGAGTGATTACAACTTGGAATGCACTGTCTGAAAGTGTAGTGGATGCAGATTGATTTGTGGCTGTCGAAAGAGAATTGGACAAGCACCTAAGGAGAAAGAGATTATAGGATTATAGGGAAAGTGGATGGGAGTGCAAGTAGCTGAGTTGCTTTTCCAGAAAGCTGGCATGGAAGTGATAGGCTGAATTATCTCCTTCATACTGTAACCATTTTATAATTTTATGAATACAAGTAATTGGATCTGAGGAGTCATCTTTTAGTTGTGCCTTATCTTACAATCAAAAATCTCTGGGGTGTGTAATTTCAGCATTTGCCAGTGAAAATTATTCATGCTGATTGTAGCTCTTCAGTTCAAACAAAAAATTATTTGCCAACTACATTTACATGAAGATAATGCCCCTTCAAGCGAGAGTATTTTCATTTATGCATTGAAATATTCAGAAAAATCACCTCATATATTCCTAGACCTATTTGAATGATACTTTTCAAAAATGCTTTTCTTTTGATGTTTCATGCAATTCATTTCAAACAGATCGCTCACTAGAAATTTACCTTGTTCAACATATTTGATTCATTTCATGTCAATCACTAGAATTTAACCAGAGGAAAAGACAGCTAATGCTTTATATCGAGCACCTTAATCAATAAAGTGCATTACTGAGTTTTTGAATACACAATGGAATTTTTTTTTCACTCAACAGCAAGGCAACGTTACTCGATAATAATAATCAGGACCTTAACAGATTACAGACTGCATTAGCATATATCTGAAATAAAAATTGTGTACAATGTTATGACTGAGGACTATACTGCCTCTTCCTAGTTTCACCCACCATGCATCACAACATAAATGTAATCATGTTATCTGATCCTGATATGACCAATTGTAGCTTTCTTTATATTAAGCATAAAAAAATCTGTCTTGGAGTCATAGAGTTGTACAATGCGGAAACAGACCCTTCAGTCCAATTCGCCCATGCCCCCAGACATCCTGAACTGATCTAGCATTTGGTCCGTATTCCTCTAAAGCTTTCCTATTCATGTACCCATCCAGATGCCTTTTAAATGTTGTAATTGTACCAGCCTCCACCACTTCCTCTGGCAGCTCATTCCATATACACACCATCCTCTGTGTGAAAAAGTTGCCCCTCAGGTCCCTTTTACATCTTTGCCCTCTCACCTTAAACCTATGAACTTTAGGTTTTGACTCCCTATCAACTGAGTTTTTTGTGATGAATTAATGACTTTGTGTTTATAAAACAAGATGTATTCAACAACAATGCAACACTTAATTTGTCAAAAGTAGATTTTTATCCTTTAAACAATGCAGAACATGCATACAAATACACACACTGTGTAATGGAAGAAAAGAAATGATTTCTCCTTGTAGAGTTTCATATTAGGGAAAGAAAAAAAAAAACTTTGGCTAATAACTCCTGGTTCTTGAAGGCAAACAAATCGATAAGGCGTCAAATGTTCAAATGGCTGTGGGTCTGACACTCTGATACACAAAGACCAAAGACACAGGAGAAAGAGTAACATAGCGGTAATACCAAAGACTGAATAATCCAGAGGTGAAGGTTAATACTTTGGAGACATACGTTTAAATCCCATTTTGGCATCTGGTAAAATTTGGATACAAGTAATAAATTTAGTGTCAAAGCTGGTCTAATGGCAGCTATAATCAATTGTTATAAAAACTGGTTCATTGATGTACTTCAGGGATGAAATATGCCATTCTTACCCAGTCTAACCTAAATGTGCCTTCAGATCACAGTAGTGTGGGTACCTCCTAACACTGGGAGGGGATGGCCTTGTGTCATTATTGCTGGACTGTCAACCTAGTGATCCAGGTAATGTTCTGGTGACCCGCGTTCAAATCCCACCACAGTCAATGGTGGAAACTGAATTCAATAAAGTCTGGAATTAAGAGTGTAATGATGACCATGAAACCATTGTTTCACGAAATCATTGGACCATCTGGTTCACTAATGTCCTTTAAGGAAGGAAACTGCCATCCTTAACTGGTCTGGCCTACATATGGCTCCAGGCACACAGAAATATGGATGACTATGAACTGCCTTCTGAGATGAGCAATAAATGCTGACCTAGCCAGTGATGCCCTCATCTCATGAATGAATAAAAAGAAGATTCCTGTGCAATCTTTGCTACTGTAGCTTGGTTACAATACACAGTTAACATAGATTCCTTTCGATGTCTTGAGGAGTACAAACAGCGTTCAGACTGGACCTGCTACAGGAAAGTTATCCGAAACAGGAGAGCTGAGCTAGGAAGGTCTTTTCTTTCTCTAAGCTGGCAACCAACTGGAAAACCCAAGCAATCACCAAGGCAGAAGCTACAACCTGCAAGTTGTAAACACTGATAATGATATGTAACAAACAGCGTCATCACAAGACATGTGGCTACCATGAAATACCCTGTTAATCAAAATGGGCCATGCCCTTTCATTGGCCTCTTTAAAATATCTGGGTATCCACAATCCTTAAAGCACAAAAATGAAACATGAAGACACTGTAACAATAGACATAGATATGGGTTTAGGTCTTAGTATAATCTTATATGATTGAATTTGTTATTTCCGCTTACTTGGTGGATCCCATTACTGGAATGGAATACATTGCATTCCAGTTCATTACCAGGATGTTTTAGGGTTTAAGTGTCATGTACAATTTAGCTGATACTGTAGTTAGTTTCATTTTTACTGAAATTATTCAGTCATTTAATGACTGTTGTACACCAAGAGTCACATCCTGACAATTAGAGTACCTGCCCATTATTCCAACTCCTTGGCTCCCACTGCTCAATCAATTTCCCAACCAGGTTAAGAATTTGCCTTCAATTCCATGACTATTTTTCA
The DNA here is from genome assembly GCF_021869965.1 of Rhincodon typus. Lineage (NCBI taxonomy): Eukaryota > Metazoa > Chordata > Chondrichthyes > Orectolobiformes > Rhincodontidae > Rhincodon > Rhincodon typus. Next base: position 103,288,988 of record NC_063335.1, on the reverse strand, counting down.
CCTACAGGTGATAGGGGACTTTATGTAGACTACTAGAAGATACTTAATAAATAAATTTCTTAGATATTACTAGTCATAAACTATTTAATCACGTCTGCCAGGTATGCCCTACATGGATAGATAGAGTTTAATGAATATGCAGATGCATCTCTGAGGTATACTGTGATGTATCTCTGAACTCAGGAGTTATTTGATGGGACTTTGTGAGAAGGTTGGAGATAGTGCAGCTCAATGTGATGAGATCTGCTGCATTATCATCATGTGTATATATTGTTATTAAAAACTGTTTAAAAGGTACTTGGAAGTTTGTCTTGAGTTTGTATGAAGGCTCAAGGAACCTATATGAAAACAAACCATCTGCAAATCCATGCAGGCTCTCTCTGATCAGTTGAATATTTGTAAAGTCATTCAATCTTTAGTGACAGCCTCTAGTATGTTCCTGGCAGTAGATGTTAGACTGATCGGTCTATATTCATTTCTCTTTCAGCTTTCTTCAGTAACAAAATACAATGCACAATTTCTCAATCTAAATGAATAGTTGTGGAATCAAGAGAACTCTGGTGGATTATAATTAGGCAGCCTGTGATGTTCTCACCTACTCCCATTAAATCCCAGACTAATTGAGAATATGAGTTCTCAAGAAAAAATTAGTTGGTTTGAGTCTAGTGGCAGCAATTTCTTCCACTTCTATCTGTTCAGAGTAGGTCTTTTGACTCCATCAGAGTATCACCTTGCATTGTATTCAGTGGACTGAAATTCTCAACTGTTGATGTTTGTATTTAAAAGTCTATGATAGATTCTGCTTGTCTTTGTGTTGTTCATCTAATAAAGAAATCTTTTAGGTTAGACTTACCAAATGATGGACTATCTTAAGTTTCTTTCCTACTTTAAAGTCTTTTTGACTTAAGTGGTCCCATCAGATGTTAAAAGTCTCAGCATGACAGATGTATCCAAACCCTCCCAGTACTCAGATGGAGAGCAGGAGACAAGAATCTCAATGTATACAGTGTGGTAACATGCAAGGGTCATTTTAATCTAATCCATTGGCCACAATTAGAATAAACACCTATTATACTCCCATGCAAGTTGATTTTCCATTAAAACTAATAAAAAGTGAAACCAAACAGTCTGCATAATAAAAATATAGGATACTTTGACCTCACCAGTCCTAGGTTGGTTAAAATAACTCTCCCTATCATCGGCTTCTTCATTTGAATCCGCCACTGATGCTACTTGGCCTGCTGTGTTCATCCAGCTCTACACCTTGTTATCTCTGCCTTCCCTACAGTTGAGTTTACACTTGCACAGTTGTCGCTTGTTACTGAACTGTTTCCATAATGAGAGGCAGTTTCAGGCTATTCTGACACAGAAGTCCTTACCACCGTAGTGGTGAAAAGTTCATGCCCCATTGATACATTTTGGAGTGAGTGTACAGAATTATTTCTTGAAACAAAATCACATAGTGCTCTGCAGTTATATTTTCACTGCAGAGTTAAGGTAAGTTGACATTTATAAAAATGTCACAAGTTGAGAGAGAGAGAGGCAGTGTGTCTGTATTACAGTTGCATTAATGTCTTTTCAGGGACTCATGGACCAGTGTACAGTTAAAAGATGTCCTTGGATAACATTGCATTTTAATAGTTCACTCTTTAATGTGGAATTACTTACGTCCTTTTTCAGATAAACTTCCTCTCCTGAGTTATGCACCTTATTTATGCCACGTGAATGACTGTTATTAATAAAACATGTTTGAGACTGTTTGCGATAACAGTTCTGCTGCTTACCAGTGTTGAGGATGCAGGCAGTGATGCATGGTAATATGGGTCAGATGTCAGATAACTCACTTCGAGTAAAACCACCTTGATCGCAGTCAGTTGTTTCTGCGCAAACCCTCAACATTTGAGGGTAACGAGAGAATCACAAATGGAGTCATAAACAATAAGAAAATTGACTGAGTTATAGAGGGAAAATAGGCATGAGAATGAAATCTGGTATGATATTGCTGTGAAAGCAAGAGTCCAAGGACATTCCAAAGAAAGGCTTATAAAAATTAAAGACATTATAGAGAGACTGAGTGAAGACTGTAGGACCTTGCACTTGGTGAAAGGCCAGCAAACAGCTGCCAATGAATTCTGATACTATTGCTGTCAAAGTTAGTAATGTTGGGGGGAGATGTATGAACACTGCTGTATCAGGTTTACATTACTCACTTAGCAATTGAAAGAAATTGAAATTAAATTTCGCATAGTAGTTTTAAGATCTCAATTCATTTCGAAATGCTGCTATCTGCAGAGGTGACCATGAAACTGTGGGATCATCACATTCACTAATGTGCTTTTGTGAATCTATCCTTACCTGCTTTGATTTATATGTGGCTCAGTCCCAGACAAATGCAATCAAATCTGAATTGGCCTAGCGAGTCATTCCATTGTATTAAAACATGCCATCTTCTCAAGGACGACTGGAGAAGGACGATAAATCCTAGACATGCTCCTCACAACTACATTTTAAATGCATTTAAAACATCGTTGTTGTATAACATTAAAAAGCAACAGCAACATTGAGGTCAAGGTGGTGGGAAGGGGAAGGTTGAATGCTTCTATGTCAACTACCTGCTTCACCAGAGTATGGAGGTGATACCCTGTGAAAAACCCAGCTAATAGAATTGCCATCTAAGCCTTGTGGTGCAATGGCAATGTCCCTAATCCTGGACTAGGAGGCCCTGGTTCAAGCCCCACCTGCATCAGAGGTGTGTAATAACATCACTGAATAGGCTGATTGGAAAAATAGGTAAATGAACCAAATCATAGCTGCCAAAAGTTTCCAGCTCAGGCCATATCATAGATATGAATCCCCCAAGATAGGCCCCATTTCCAATGCTACATGGGCTGGTACGCCTGTTTCCTTGTTGTGTACCATGTCACTACTATTACACCAAGCTCAACTTCTGCCTACTACACCTTTTTACTGGGATTTATACCAATCTTTTACAGAAATTATAACAGGAAACTGGGAGAAGCTACATGGAAACTCTATTCCCTCGATATTGAAAGAACACATCAACATGATGTCCAAACTCTATGATTCTCGGGTAGTAACTTACTAAATTCCTGCCTTAGTTACATTAATGCATTATGCCAAATAGTATTGATTCATGCAAGTACAAAGCAGTAAACATTGCCAATGTCTAGAACATTAACTCACCGCAATACTGATATCACCTAAATTGTGGAAACTATAGCTTGGCTTCACAATAATTTTTTTACTTAGAAGTTCAACTTTTGCAAGCCTTACGATAGTGTCTGTAGATTAGATGAATTTGGGCCCTGAACACGCAGGACCCAAATATTGTATCAAGATTGCTGAGGCATGCATTTTGGCACTGGAAAAATGCACAGATTTATTTAATTTGAATACATAAGGATTCAACATTATCAGGTCCCAAGATAACTTTTCTGTCTTGATTCTCCACCTGCAGTCTGCAATTGGATAGTATGGGAATGTTGAATGTTGAAGACTGAATGGCCTTCTTCTGTTCAATAAGATTCTACAGTTGTGCACCGCATTCATTTAAAATAGGTTTATTAAGAATTCTGGAGTTTATTTTGTATCAGTTGGTTAATAACACACGTATCATTATAGATTGTTTACTTAACTATTCTAGCATTTTTTTAGAATTTTGAGATTTCGTTTTCAGAATGCTGGTGTTTTCCCTTATGCTTCTTGACCTTCACTGCTGTTTAAATATCATCACAAAAGAATGAGAATGCCAAACCTCCTAAACAGATGAGAAATGGAGAATTGTCTTTGCTTATGACCTAAAGGTTAAGAAGCATTTAACTCCTGGCTCTTGTTTTCAAAGGGAATTAGTGTGTTCTGACAAGAAACTGACATTTTGAATCATTTATTCCTTAAATATCTCAAGCAATCCAATCTCCTCCAAAATTAGTATTTATTATTAAAGGCACAATGTGCATAATGGAATTATAATTCCCAAAAAGCACTACTGGAGAGAGACAATAATCATTCCATTCACGAAAAAAAATTCACAACAATTAGATCATTTTGAATACTTCACCAGCGAATTGTGATTAGACACAAACCTCTGCAGTTTTAAATTATCCATTAAGGATCAATTAAGCTGTCAAGTATATGTAGAAAAATTTTCAGTATAGATTAAAAATCTGTCAACTGAAAGCACAGTCAATGAATGCAACAAAATGAAACCTTTTAATATTTCTCTGTGCTTGACCTGACTCTGTTGCAGCCATGATTATAAACTCAAAATGCTGAAAGTATAAGAGGAATAGTAGACTGCCAGTTACTACCAGTGCACTGTGAAGACTTTAATGATCAACATATTCAGAGAATTGCACTTTTTTATCATGTTGTTTCCTGAGCACTGACACATTGTATAATTTAATCTAGTTCACAGCTGTACTAATCTACATTATTGCCTTATATCAGCTCTAACAGATATCTGCAGGCAGTAGAAGCAATTTTTTAAACAGAATCAAGCATAAAGTATGTACAATCATTCTAACATTTGGTTTGTTTTATGGTTCAGAACTTTTGGTTCAGATCTATTCTTACAGATTCCTTCAAACCATGAACAAAGACAATTATAGCAATATCTTTATTTACATATTAGTGAATTAGAAACCAATCTTTCACTCGAGATTTTATCTAGCTAATACTGTTGTTTCGACGCATCTTTTTTCTTTTGTATCCTTACTGACACAATATCTTTATTCTTGTTAAATACCCATCTTATTGTTATCCATATGCCCTTAAAAGAAAAAGCAGAAAAGAATTGTTGACATTAAACAAAATCAGGGGAAGTGACAAATTCAATTGTGTTCAAAACAGGTAAGTTCAAAGTAATAAACTTTTTTAAGAACATTAATGATGATAAATTGTTTCCATTGGAAGGATAGTTGTTACCAGTCAACATAGACTTCTGACAACTGTCTCAAGAACCAAATATAAAATGAGGAGTTTGTTTCCACATCATGTTGTTATAATTTGGGATGTAATGTAAATAATGTACATCAATATGTATGTTATTAACCAACTGAAACAAGACAAACTCCAGAATTCTTAATAAACCTGTTTTAAATGAATTCGGTGCGCAATCGTAGAATCCTATTGAACAGAAGGAGGTCATTCAATATTCAATTTTCAACATTCCCACGCTATCCAATTGAAGATTGCAGGCGGAGAATCAGCCAAAAACAGAAAAAATTAACTTGGGACCAGATAATGTTGAATCCTTATGTGTTCAAATTAAATAAATCTGTGCATTTTTCCAGTGCCAAATGCATGCCTCAGCAATCTCAGTGCAATATTTGGGTCCTGCGTGTTCAGGGCCCAAATTTATCTAATCTACAGACACTGTCGTAAGGCTTGCAAAAGTTGAACTTCTAAGTTAAAACTGGATTGAATGATACATTTCAAAAGGGAACTGGATAAAAACTTGAATGGGAAAAATTTGCAAGCATTCTAGGGAGCTAGATGGAGAGTGACATTCATTGACCAGACAGCTTGATGTCTCAGAGATGGGTCTGGCGGAGGGGATACAACCTAAACAGGCTGGATTATGGTATTCCAGAATCCCACTACCTTTCCAACTCCATCAGAATTAAGGTCGGAGTGGGAAACCCAAACGCAACCTTCTTGCCCTGCCACTAATTGAGGCCCTTAAGTGGTCAAATTTGATTAACATGTGACAATTTTGGATAACACCTAATGGTCTAGCACTGTCCCTGGTGTGCAGTGCTTTCAAATTGTTCTTCTATTAGTGACATGGATGATTTAGAACTGATGTTTTAACAAATAAAAAACACTTAAGGGCCTATTCTTACGCAGTATTCAATCATCTCAGTTCCACGTGAGACTAATAAAATGTGCTCCAGCTGACTGGTAAACCAGAGTGGGCTGCTTGTCGAATGAGGAGTTGGGTTGTCCCAGATCAGCATTAATTTTTACGCGATTGAGGTCATGAAGATAATGCAAGACAGTTAACTTTCTCGCCTTAATACTGATGCTCCTCCCATAATCTTTCTGCTACGTCCTGACCCAGAAACTGTGGCCTTATCCGTGGCATTACCAAATGCGAGAGTTGCCGACTACTGACTGGCTGGGTGTGACGTCCACTCACGGGATCTTAGTCCAGCGGAAGGCTCACTGCTCTCATCTATTGGAGGAAGATACGCTGACCTTTCTTTTGAACAGACAGCGCAGTGATGTCTCATTACTTTTGGAGCAAGCGAGTGAGACACTTGATAGTGGAAGATTTTGTCTATTGGACGGCTGTTTGAAAGACCAGCACAGGCATAATGCACCAATTCACTTCCTTCAGTGCATCATGATTCTGTGGTACGAACATTTTGAAAATAAAATCACAGTGTGTGAGTTCTGCTGGTAAGGCCAGGTTCTGCTGTCAATTCCTAACTGCTTAGGGGAAGGTGGCTCTCGTATATAATAATAAAGAACTGCATATGCTCAAAATCTGAAACAAAACCAGAAGTTGCTAGAGAAACTCAGCAGATCTGGCAGTGAAGGATTACTGGACTCAGAATGTTAACTCTGTTTTCTCTCCACAGATGCTGCCAGACCTGCTGAGTTTCTCCAGCAAGTGCTGGTTTTGGCACTCATATATATTGGTCTCTGTCAAAAGCATTGGGTATATGCACTACCAACAATTGTTCTTGCTAGTATTTGTCAAGGCTACTGATACCATGTGGGGAAAGATGCCCACACAATGCCTCAGGTAGAAGTTAGGCTCAATCTTGAATTGGAAATAGGTTTGTTACATATTACTTAATAGGTAGCTACATTACATCTAAAATGCATGATCCTATGATGCATGATTGTCTCTCATGAGACATCAGGCTTAATTTCAGGCTAAATTCATGTAGCAGGTAATAAACATTCTCACAAGCACAGAGCTCTAATAACTCTCTAAAAACTTTGGTAATTTCCTCCCAGCAACACCCCTTTATATCATGATGTACTGAGTCTAATTGCATTGTACCAGTGAACCCATTCAGATTCTAACTACATACAACAATTGTGAGCTATCTTTTTGACTCAGTCATGAAGATGCATGTTAGGTCCTCAAGCCTTCAGCTTTCATCACCCTCATTCCACGCCATTCACTTTCTTACTCCTCATGCCCCCCGTATCCTCATGCTCCCTGCATGCTTCTTCGTGCCCCCTGTGTTTCCTCCATGACCCCTCCCAACCACTATTCAACCTCCCTGCTTCAAATCTCCAACCTTCCGTAGCCAGTCACTTGGTGTCTACTCTGAGTAGGTCTCAGAGTGTCTTACAAATGGACATTAATCATTCAGAGCTGTCACCATACTAAAAAAAAACATGAAAAATGTAACTTCCTCAAGTTGTCAATCTCCTGTGAAAAAAAAATTGACCTGAGTCCAGAAAAAACTGTGGGAGTGGTGGGAGTGTATGTTAGATTGCCAACTCTTCCAGTTGAGCTGGCGTGGGCAGGAGTACTATGAGCAGACAGGCTATCCACACATCTATCTTGTGGTTGTAAAAATGGCTAGAAACAGAAATGGGGCCAGAATCTCAAAACCAAGTTTAAGTGGCAAAAATCTGGACCATAGTGTACTACAAACAATTACTTCCATTATAAATGCAGTTTGGCATCGGCATTTTGTGAATTAAACTGTGGGTAAACCTAACATTCACCAGAAAAGAAAAGTGCACTTCAATCGGGTTTCAAGTGACATATTTATGCCTTTCCAAGAGCACAATATGAGCATTAAATGCATAGCATTTACTTCTTAAGTACTGCAGTTACGTTGATGCATTTTCTATAATTTCAAAAATCTATTGCATTACTGACTTTCAGCCAAAATTCATATTTGATCTAGCTTACTGTTGTTATAAGCAGGAAAATGAAGTTCACAGAGTCATAGAGTTATACAGCACGGAAACAGACTCTTCAGTCCAACTCATCCATGCTGACCAGATATCATAAACTGATCTAGTCCCATTTGCCAGCATTTGGCCCACATCCCTCTAAACCCTTCCTATTCATATACCCATCCAGATGCCTTTCAAATGTTGTAATCATACCAGCCTCCACGACTTCCTTTGGCAGCTCATTGTGTACGCACACCACCCTCTGCATGAAAAAGTTGTTGCTTAGATCCCGTTTAAATCTTTCCCCTTTCACCTTAAACCTGTGGTCTCTAGTTTTGGACTCCCCTACCCTGGGAAAAAAAAAACCTTTCCTAATCACCCTATCCATGCCCCTCATGATTTTATAAATCTCTATAAGGTGACCCCTCAGCCTCAGATGCTCCAGGGAAAATAGCCTTAGCCTATTCAGCCTCTTCGTATAGCACGAACCCTCCAAACCTGGCAACGTCCTTGTAAGTCTTTTCTCAGCCCTTTCAAGTTTAACAAAATGTTTCCTCTAATATGGAGACCAGAACTGTAAGCAGTATTCCAAAAGTAACATAACCAATCTCCTGTACAGTTGCAATATGCCCTCCCAACTCCTATACGCAATATATTGACCAACAAAGGCAAGTATACCATAGCTTTCTTCATTATCTGTCTACCTGCGATTCCACTTTCAAGGAACTATGAACCTGCACGCCAAGGTCTCTTTGTTCAGCAACACTCCCCGGGACCCTACCATTATCGTAATTATCCATATTTGACATAAGCCAGATGTTATTTTGAACACAATTTCCACTTCTCTTTATTTATCAATGTGGATTTGAACTTTCCATATTGCAGTGGATTGGTTCTTCATAGGTACGGGCACATCACACAGCTCCTTTACTTTGTGTGGAGTTACAGTTAGATATGTTTTGATGCCAACTACTACAAGCTTGTGATTTGAATACTTTGCTTCAACTGACCTCTTTTTTTGAGTTTAATGCAATCTCCAACTTTAGACTGTTCACAATCATTACTTCATTTAACATTCCCCTGCCCCAAACTTTTTCCCTTAGTTAACATTTATTCATTCACATGTACAATTACACTCACCACTACCCCATTCTCCTCTAAGTCTCTGGAAATGATTTTCCAATTTGTAATTGAAGTGTGGAGGTGGATGTGGTCAGTGGTAACTGACTCATTGGACCCCACCAAGAAAACTGAATCTTTGGACTTTGGACTTTGATCTTCCCACCTCAGTGTTTACTCCATCTTCAATCTATGTAAGCATATCTTTATTCTCAATCTGCTGATATATCTGTATTGAAGTCCCTTTTGAGCAGTGATTTCAAACTTTAGGCTTTAAATGGTAGAGAATTGGCTGTGAACGCAAAAAGGTGTACGCACAGCTCACAATGAGCATTGCTGCCATAGGGAGTGAGTCACCACAGTCTGATCTGTTACTTCAAATTGTATATTACATGGAACATCTTCGTTGTCACTCTATGATTATCTTACTGGTGAACCCAACACGTTCACATCTTCAGTCATGCTATTTGAGGATTTCAGCTGACTTAACTCATAGAGTCATAGAGTTGTACAGCACAGAAACAGACCCTTCGGTCCAACTCATGCATGCCTACCAGATATCCTAAATTAATCTATTCCCATTTGCCACCATTTGGTCCTTATCCCTCTAAACCCTTCCTATTCATATACCCATTCAGATGCCTTTTAAATGTTGTAATTGAATCAGTCTCCACCACTTCCTTTGGCAGCTCATTCCATACATGCACCACCCTCTGCTTGAAAAGGTTTCCCCGTAGGTCCCTTTTAAATCTTTCCCCTCTTACCATAAACCTATGCCCTCTACTCTTTGACTCCCCCACCCCTGGGACAAGACCCTGTCTATTTGCCCTATCCATGCCCTCATGGTTTTATAAACCTCTATAAGGTCACCCCTCAGCCTTTAACGCTCCAGGGAAAATAACTCCAGCCTATTCAACCTCTCTCTATAGTTTAAACCCTCCAACCCTGGCAACATCCTTGTAAATCTTTTTTAAATCCTTTCAAGTATCACAACATCCTTCTCACTGTTGCTGATTCTTCCTTTGTCGAGAAAAAATTGAATATTTCTCTTGAAATTGTGTTGTTTCATCAACTGGCATCATTTGAATCTTTTATTGCAATTTGTTCACCAGGCCGTGTTGTTGCTTGAACAATTTCATTTAAAGATTGATCAACAAGCTCAGGTTGGTTATATTGCTCATTCTTTTTCTCCTTGTCTACATCTTCTCACAACTTTGCTGGATTTTCTCTCTCTACAAATGCTGCTAGACTTGCTGAGTTTCTCCAGCACTTTCTGTTTTGTATCAGATTTCCAGCATCCACAGTTCTTTATTTAATTTTAACCAAAGCACAAGCTGGTAGTGGTTAGCATCTCGACAAATAATACATGGTAGTGACGTTTTACATTGTTGTTTATACCAAGTAAAGAATGCAAGTGGTTATACTGGAGATTTACAGCTTTAAAGTCTTTGTGATTTAAGAAATATTGATACTCACAGACTGAACCAATTTCCAGGCCTGACAATCTTGTGTTATCTTAGATTTCTAATGAGTAATAAGGTTTTCCAAATCCCTTGAGATCTCTGGCCGTTACATTGCTAACTGAGCCTGGGCTGTACACCTAGCAATTTCCAAGTATCCCTGTTCACCCTTTTCATCAGAGCTTCCCAAAGAGAAGCTGAGATAAGTAGCCTTTTATAATTTACTTGTAAGACATGAGTCATAGAGAGATATACAGCATGAAACAAACCCTTCGGTCCAACTCATCCGTGCTGACCATTTTTTCCAAACTAAGCTAATCCTATTTGCCCACGCATGGCCTATATTCTTCTAAACCTTTCCTATTCATGTAACTATCTAAATGTCTTTTAGATGTTGTAACTCTATCTGCATCTACCACTTCCTCTGGCAGTCCATTCCACATATAAACCAGCCTTTGTGTGAAAAAGTTGCCCCTCAGGTCCTTTTTAAATCTTTCTCCTCTCACATTAAAATTATGCTCCCAAGTTTTGAACTCCTCAACATGGGGAAAAAACTTTTTCTATTCACCTTATCTATGCCCCTTATAGTTTTACAAACCTCTGCAAGGTGACTCCTCAACTTCCTACACTCCAGGAAAGAAGTCCTAGCCTATCAAGCTTCTCCTTAGAATGCAAGCCCTCCAGTTCTCGTAACATCTTGCAAGTCTTTTCTGCACCCTTTCCAATTTAAAAAATATGCTTCCTATCTTTGATTGGTAAATGCTGTCAGTTCTCAAAGTGTGTGTTCTCAGCTAACTTGCTGAACTTTTGACCTGCCATCCTTCAATATAACACCAGTGATTAGTAACACTTGGTAAGTCTTTTGTTCGTGTTGAATTTGCTTGAGCCTGTTTTGGCCAAGGTTCTTCTCATCCATATGGAACATTTTTCTTACATCATCACAGTTATTCTCAACAGATTCTTTCTTCTTTTCTGGGTTGTGCCATGAGTTTAGAGCCTAATGAAATGTTCTACTGGTTGCCCCTTAGTCATTCAATAACTGATTGTTCCTGGACCACTTGTTATCTGACTGACCTGTCTTTAGATAAACTTGAAATAAGTTGCTCTTGTTCAGCTTGTTCAATTTGTTCTCTGTCCATTCTAATTATGGACAATTATGAACCTCCTCTGCTACTTCAGGAAGGTTGAGGTTGTATGAAACCTTTGTGTGCACATTGATGAGTAAGGTTTCTGGATTCTCAATTAGGATACACCCTATAATAATTTACACGGCTTGTGTCACTGTGTTCATTGCAAAAAACATTTTACCTTTAGAACTGACTCACCTGGACAATGTAGTTTCATTACTGTAAGCTGCTAACTTCCGTTTCTTTGGTAAACCATCTGATAAGATAGTGAGACAACAAGGTGCAGAGCTGGATGAACACAGCAGGCTAAGCAGCATCAGAGGAGCAGGAAGGCTGACGTTTCTCCAGCATCTGCAGTTCCTACTATCTCTGATAAGATAGTGACACTTGCTCTGCTAAGACTAATAAGATGTCTATTCACACAAACAAGTTCTGGTGAATTTAGATCACTGACTTCTCCCAGGAATACACTGGGTGACTTTCTCATGCTAGTGGTTCCACCATGTGAGTTAACTCGGTTGGCTGGACAGCGAGTTATAATGGAAAGTAACACGAACAACATTGGTTTGATTCCTGTACCTGACTAAGGTCACCATGATGGTTTTGCCTTCTCACCTTTAGCCTGAGGCATGGTGACCCTCCCGTTAAACTCACCATTTTTCTTCACCCTCTCTCATCCAACAGCAGACGATGATAACTCTCATTCACCCTGGTATCAATGCTCATTGTGAGCAGTAAGTACTCCTTTTTGTCTTCTCAACCAATTCTACACCATTAATTTGAAGTCTAAAGTTTAAAAACATTGCCCAAAAGGGATTTTTAACTTTACACCTGATGCTGCAATACTGATTTTCTTCTTAGCTGAACATTTAATTTGGACTGTTCCTTCAGAACCTTGCTTCCCGATAGAATCTGCAACTGCTAGGTGTGACTAGCTTCCAACTCACACTTGTATCTGAGCTTCTGTTAGAGGGTGTGAAGTAAAACGCATTACCATTAAGTATAATTTCTCCGTTGTTGATCCTTCCTGAGTTTGTCTGCAGGCCGTTTCACTGTCTAGCTGTGTGAATATTTCTTAAAGCCGTAAAACCTTTAGAGCCGTAAATGTCCGGTACATTTGTTGGGTCCACTGGAATTCTTCAATTGGTATTAAGAATCAGTGTAAAACATCACTTGCATATGATGCCAACCACTACCAGCTTATGATTAGAGTAAAATAAAATGAGAAAAAAAACTGCAAATGCTGGAGATCTGAAATGAAAAAAAGTGCTGGAGAAACTCAGCAGGTCTGGCAGTGTCTGTGGAGACAGAAACAGACTTAACATTTTGAGTTCAGTGGCCATTGATCAGGAAGGTGCTGCCGACCTGCTGAGTTTCTGTTCCTGTTTGTGGTTTGGGCAACGTACCATCACTGCCCTCTTTCCTTGACTGGCTCTAAGGGCCTCGTTGCTTTACAATGGTAGAGAAAAACCAAGATTGAGTCTTAGCAAGAAGAGGCTCCTGCCTTGAATAGGAGTGACATGATAACAATCAGGTACATATCACATCAGTAAGTTAGACACTGTTACTGAGACTACTGGAAGATCTATGAATATACATCAATACTCTTTAAGAACCTAAGATGTTCTGCCTTCCCAAACCCAAGTCCCTATGATATCATCCAATTGGATGAAACTCAATGCAGAATCTAATATTAACCCTTTCAGAACTTATTGAACATTTACTAGATATGAAACAGAGAGGAGAATGGCTGGGTGACTGATTCCATCTGACTCTGAGTGTCACTGAAGCTTTTGCAAAGTAACTTTGCATTGGAGCTATTGTTTTGCTTTCATCATTGTCCACAAATCACACTGTCCTGAATTATTGATTTCAGGCGTGTTGCAATTAATATTATTCACACCATAATTAGCATGTTTCATTACTGCAATTAACATTTTTAATTCCATTGTGGTAAATTATTGAACTTTTAATTATATTGAAACTATTAGCTCAATCACACCAAAATGAAACATTTTATTTCTCAAAGCTTCTGTTGAATTATTCTATTTGGCTTTCTCCTTCTTCGACACTTATGGGGCTAAAATAGATTTGGCAATGAATTATTCAGCCCAAAATAAAGTCATGCGAGGCATGTTCCTCCTCAGTCTTAAATGACAGAGCTCTTATGTCCTCTGGTTCTTCAACAGCAGGAAATAGTTTCTGTACATCATTCTGGGTCCAGAAAGATGAGATCTGCCCAGAATTCGATACAATAGAAACATCACTTTCTCAGTTCTGTATTTTCCACCTTTTACTTCGATGTGTTTGAGGGTCTGATATTGATATTAACTTTTATTGTTATTTAATCTGATTTTTATTTATTTTTAATCATGTTGAATGTGATTTCTCTTTGTTCTTTTGTTGTGTTTCTTCTTTTGTCTCTCAAAAACTAATCATTTCCTCCATGCATTGAAACTGAGTGCTCTGGCAATGTCTGTGCTCTTTCTAGTACTAGATAAGCAGAAACTCCCACTAACAAAGTATTTGGATGCCCAAAATCTGTCCCCTCAGCCTCTGCCATTAGCTCCTTTCCATATCCACCGAGTCCATCCTTCACAGTGTTGACTGGTGGAGACTGAACAAGACCGTGTGTAACCTTGGTGCCATATTTGATTCTGAAATGAGGTTCTGGCTACACATATGCTCCAGCATCTCTTTTTCCACCTCTGTCATATCAACTGACTCTGTTGTTACCTCAGCTCATTTGTTGCTAAATGCCTCATTTGCGCTTTGAACTTCCTTAGCCTAAAATGCTTCTGGCCAGCCTCCCAGCTTCAAACTGCTATGAGTTCATCTAAAACTCTGTTGACTATGTTCTTACTCACACTGAATCCAGTTTATCCAATACCACTGTCCTTGCCTGCCTCCAGCACAACAATCTTCAACCTTAATGATCTCTGAGAACTTCCAATTCTGGCAAATTTCCGATTTTAATTGTTCCATCACTGGTGCCTTTAGTTGCAAAGACCCTATGCTCTAGAATTCTTCCCTTAAACATTCCTGCCCTTCTATTTCTTTCCTTGCCTTTAAGATACTCTGTGAAACTTGACAATGCCTCTACTTCCTCAGGATGCTAAGGAAATTTGGCATGTTCGAAAAAACTCTTACCAATTTTTACATGTGCACCATAAAAAGCATTCTATCTGAATGCATCATAATGTGGTATGCCAACTGGCCTTCCTAAGACAACAAGAAACTACGGAGAGTCGTGAACACAGCCCAGTCCATCATTCAAACCAGCCTTCCATCCATTGACTCTATCTGTACTTCCTGCTGCCTTAGGAAAGCCACCAACATTAACAAAAATCCCTCCCACTTTATGGGTTATGCTCTCTTCCACCTCTTCTGTCAGGCAGAAGATATAAAAATTTGAATACACATCCAAACAGATTCAAGAACAGCTTCTTCTCCACTGTTATCAGACTTTTGAACAAATCTCTCAAGTGTTAATGTTGATCTCTCTCTCTACACCTTCTCTGTGGCTGTAATACTATACTCTGCACTCTGCTCTGCTACCCTGATGCACTACAACCTGCCTGTATTGCACACAAAGCAACACTTTTGACTATCTCGGTACAAGTCACAATAATAAATCAAACCAAAATCTCTTCATCACTCATCCTAATAACTCTTAATGTGGCTTGATGATAAATTCTGCTTCATAATGTTCATATAGAATGTCTTGGAGTATTTTACTACATTAAAGATAAAGTTGCCACAGCCTTAGGAGAGACGAGTGGTGATGGTTTAACCACGGTCACCACACCTAAGGTGAGAGGACAGTCTGAGAAGGAAAGTCTTCCATGGTAACCTCAGCCAATGCAAGAATTGAACACATGCTGCTGCAATCACTCTGCATCACAAATCAGCCATCCAACCCCAAGCTAAAGTCACCATAGTGTTACCAGACCATCAGGCCACTTTCCCATTGAAGAGAGAGGCACCTGGTGGTGGTTTAACACAAAAAGGGTCACCACGCCTCAGGTGAGCTGAAAGATTAAGAAGGAGAGCCCTTCATGGTAACTTCAATTGGCATAGGAATTGAACACTCAGTGTTGACATCACTCTACATCACAGTTAGCTCTCCAGGCAACTTTTCTGATGAAGGGTCTAGGCCCGAAATGTCAGCCTTTCTGCTCCTATGATGCTGCTTCGCCTGCTGTGTTCATCCAGCTCTGCACCTTGTTGTCTCAGATTCTCCAGCATCTGCAGTTCCTACTATCTCTGAGCTAATCAATGCCCTTTACAATATTAGGGGTACTAAATAAGAATCCGTTGTTATTGTTGAAGAGAGATGAGGTGGTTTTACAATGACCTCATAGATAGTAAATGATTGTTTCAGTGTAGATGTTTACTGATAGATATTGCAAGCTGCGTCTGCTCATTGTGCAAGTCACATTAAGACCTCTTTAGTATATTCAGCAGCCTCTTCAACTGTCGAAGGTTTTGTAGCCAAGTCTGGCCTTATAATCATCTATCAGGTATATAGGTACACTTGCCAGCAGATGTCACTATAAGTAAGGTAAAGTCACCATAGTTCCAGAGGACCATAGTCCCTCTCTCAACAGAGAGACATGACCGGTGGTTGTTTAACTTAAGAGCCACCATCAGTATGGGGGAAGTTAAAAAGGACAGTCCTTCATACTAACCTCAGCTGGTATGGAGATTGAGTCCACACTGACAGCATCATCTTGGATTGCAAACCAGCCATCCAAGCAACAGTTTCTGAAAAAGGGTCCCGACTCGAAACGTCAGCTTTCCTGTTCCTCTGATGCTGACTGGCCTGCTGTGTTCCTCCAGCTCCACACTGTATTATATCCAATCAACTGAGCTGACTGGTGAAACCAGTCATTAAATTTGATAATCCCTGAAAAATGCCTGTAGGATCATAGTTTGTTATTAAACTGCTGCCTGTTCAGAGCATATAAACTGTGTACTGCCTGCTGTATGATTATTTCAAGCAGCCAGCATTAAGCTTTCTGTTCACTGTTGCCCAATATTGTGATTGTCCGCTGAAGAGGGGGTACGTTTCTGATGCAAGAACTGATGGGAGTCATTTGAAAACTGAATTATGATACTTTGAGCAGTGCCTGAATAAACAAGACAGAAGCTGCTACCATTGTTTGATAACGCACTGGATATCTTGGTGGAAGTTGTGGACAAGGGAGAGAGACATTCTGTAACTAAAGTAGGCAGGAGGCTATTTAGATAGATCACAGTGGAAGTCAACTCCAGATATATATCTCCAAGCACATGACTGCAGTGCAGGAAGAATTTTAACAGTCTGACACAAGATGTCAGATTGAGTTCATTGTTCAAATGACACATCCTACTAATTGCATGATCAACCTTATTGACTGTCCAATTCACTACATTCACATTACCCTTCAACCAACATTCACTGTCAAGCAGTAAGGAACTCTTCAGTTCATTGTTGTAAGCCACAGGCTCATAGTAAACAGCTTATAGATGTTAGTATCTATTCAACTTTGATAGCCACATCATTGAATATATTGCAGGACACTTACTAACACTTCCTTGCAAGAGATGTTGATGGATAAAAGGAAATCAGTAAAAAAAAGACTGCGTGAGGCAACATCAAAAGAGATATTCGTGAGGCTGTGGTCGTTAATGAAACTGCTCAGTTGATGATGAGGGTCTCTGCAAATCTGATCTTCCTTTGTCTTTTCCCACTTCATCCTCATCCCACAATCTTTACTGACTCACAAGCTTCACATGGTGTAAGCCTGTACATCTTACTGTCTCCCATCCTCTCACCAAAATGCAACAGTTGTTACTTTTTTTCCTTCATTTAACATCCCAGCAAATTGCAATTTTCCCAGTCAGAGGAAAACAACAGCAATCTCATTTTCACAGCTCCAAGGCTAAAACGATTTGCACTTTGGAGGGTAGGATAGAGTCAGAGGGAGAGAGAGAGACAAGGGTGAGACATCTCCATAAATGAGCAGAAACTAACGCATTGTGTAGGGGCAGCATGTAGGAGGGTAAGGCTGCATATCCTTCAGCTGGTCGTGATTCAGAGGTAGGCATCAATGAGTTGGGATAGAGAAGAAGCCTGGTGGGTGTAAACTGCCAGTGTTTGTCCTACAGCTTACATGCCTAGGTAGCAGCAGAGGGGAGGCAGTTTAAAATTGGATGCCACGGAAGAATCACCGTGCCCATTGCCAATCCACCACACCTGGCATCTTCCTGCTTCTCTGTGAGCCAACGAATCACCACTTAGGTGTCTACTTCTGTCGCTGGTGCAATTTTCTCCATAGCTGGGGTCAATACCATGTGATGACATTGCCAGGTAAAATCTTTTGACAAGCTGGGAGGATTGGTCCCCATGGACCCAATAGTCCATGCTGTTTTGTTGCCAATTCTGATTCTGCAAGCAGTACTATCATCAGTGTACTGAAAATATTGTCTCCAATATTTACCATGGAAGCGTATGTAATTTTCTGAATATTTGTTCTGGGTGTACATTGAACTTTTTTGGTGACAGTATTCTGCCTTCTTGTACTCTCATTTTCACTTGGAAAAAGTCTGATTACCTCTCTTCTAACCTGATGCTAATTATTTTGTCCCAATCTAGACTCTAGATAAATCTACCATCGTTGCCACAAATGTCACATTTCACCGACATGTCCTTTAACCTTTTGGTGATAAATACGATTGAATGCATATTCATAGCCTAAATGTTTCCTAGATTGTAAATATTCTTGTTTACTTCTAAATATTCATTGGAGATTATTCTTAGGTTATTCAATATACTAAATGACAGAAACAAAAAAAAGTGCAAGATCAGACAGGCCACTTCCTGTTGCTTACTAATTTCATCGACTGAACGAAGTTTCCAAAAACACATACAGTTGTACCAGCAGCCAGAAAATATAACTTATTGACTAATCCGTACATACTTCACTTTGTTTTAGCACAGTCCTGCTGGATGAGGGTTCTGAAAAGTCCTTCACTTTGTTTAACATGTTCATCTGTGCATTGACTGGCGAGTGCAGTACTGCCAGTTATGTTTGCGCCTGTAAACCCCTTTGCCAGGATAATGCACTGTCCACTTCCAAGCAGAAACACATGCACATATCTTGCAAACTATTTTGGAACATCAGTGACCATGCAGTGCATACAAATCTGGCACATGGCCGTCCAATTTAAGCTCAGTATTTGCCATGGCAGAAAATCAAAGTGAAGCTTCAGCACATTGATTATGCCTCGGCCAAATGTGTACTGACAGGAAAATTTTATTCGAATACCCCAGAGATCCTACCTATCAGCTGTGATTAGTCAGCCACTAACTCAGTAGAACAACTTGGAGAATGAGAAATCCCCCAAGTGCACAATTTGGCCAATACATTGAGTGAGGGAAGAACCTGTATTTGTTTCTGTCTAATGAGTTGTCTGTCAATTACAACTGAGCCAAGACGTACTAAGGAGGAGAAAATGAGAGAGACATGAGCTGCATCATATGGATCAGTTTACAATAACCTAGCCACTAAAATATAATTGCCACGGGGGGAGGCATTGGCCTAGTGGTATTATCGTTGGACTGTTAATCCAGAGACCCAGATAATATTTTGGGGGACCTCGGTTTGAATCCTACCATGGCAGATGGTGGAGTTTGAATTCAATAAAATACCTGGAATTAGGGTTTAATGATGACCATAAATCCATTGCCGATTGTCGGAGAAAGCTATCTGATTCACTAATGCCCTTTAGGGAAGGAAACTGCCAACCTTACCTGGTCTGGCCTACGTGTGACTCTTTTTTTTCTATTCATTTTGTGGGATTTGGGCATTGCTGGTTGGCCAGCATTTCTTGCCCATCCCTAGTTGCCCTTGAGAAGGCGGTGATGAGCTGCCTTCTTGAACCACTGCAGTCCACCAGCTGTGGGTTGACCCACAATGCCCTGAGGGAGGGAATTCCAGGATTTTGACCCAGCAACAGTGAAAGAACAGCGATATATTTCCAAGTCAGGATGGTGAGTGACTTGAGGGGAACTTGGAGGTGGGGGTGTTCCTATATATCTGCTTCCCTTGTCCTTCTAAATGGAAGTGGTCATGGCTTTGGAAGGTGCTGTCTAAGGATCTTTGGTGAATTTCTGCAGTGCACCTTGTAGATAGTACACACTGCTGCTACTGAGCATCGGTGGTGGAGGGAGTAAATGCTTGCGGATGTGGTGCCAATCAAGCGGGCTGCTTTGTCCTGGATGGTGTCAAGCTTCTTGAGTGTTGTTGGGGCTGCACCCATCCAGGCAAGTGGGGAGTATTCCATCACACTCCTGACTTGTGCCTTGCAGATGGTGGACAGGCTTTGAGGAGTCAGGAAATGAGTTACTCGCCGCAATATTCCCCACTTCTGGTCTGCTGTTGTAGCCACTGTGTTTTTGTGGTAAGTCCATTTGAGTTTCTGGTCAATGGTGACTCCCAGGATAATGATAGTGGGGGATTCAGTGATGGTAACACTATTGAATGTTATGGGGCGGTGGTTAGATTGTCTCTTATTGGTGATGGTCATAGCCTGGCATTTGTGTGGTGCGAATTTCCCTTGCCACTTGTCACTTCAAGCCTGGATATTGTCCAGATCTTGTTGCATGTGAACATGGACTGCTTCAGTATCTGAGGAGCCACGAATGGTGCTGAACATTGTGCAATCATTGGCGAATATCTCCACCTCTGACCTTATGATGGAGAGAAGTTCATTGATGAAGCAGCTGAAGATGGTTGGGCCTAGGACACTACCCTGAGGAACTTCGGCAGAGATGTCCTGGAGCGGAGATGATTGACATCCCAAAACCTCAACCATCTTCCTATGTGTCAGGTATGATTCCAACAACCGGAGTGTTTGCCCCCTGATACCCATTGATTCCAGTTTTGCCAGGGCTCCTTGATGCCATACTCAGTTGAATGCAGCCTTGATATCAAGGGCTGTACTTCTCACCTCACCTCTGGAATTCAGCCCTTTTGCCCATGTTTGAACCGAGGCTGTAATGAGGTCAGGAGCTGAGTGGCCCTGGTGGAACCCAAACAGGGCGTCACTGAGCAGGTTATTGCTGAGCAGGTGCTGCTTGATAGCACTGTTGAATACATCTTCCATCACTTTACTGATGATTGAGAGTAGACTGATGGGGCGGTAATTGGCCAGGTTGGATTTGTCCTGCTTTGTGTGTACAGGACATGCTTGGGCAATTTTCCACATTGTCGGGTAGATACCAATGTTGTAACTGTACTGGAACAGCTAGGCTAAGGGAGCGGAAAGTTCTGGAGCACAAGTCTTCAGTACTATTGCTAGAATGTTGTCAGGGCCGGTAGCCTTTGTAGTATCCAGTGTCTCCAACTGTTTCTTGATATCATTTGGAGTGAATTGAATTAGCTGAAGACTGGTATCTGTGATGCTGGGGACCACTGGAGGAGGCCGAGATGGATCATCCACTCGGCACTTCTGGCTGAAGATTGCTGCGAATGCTTTAGCCTTATCTATTGCACTGATGTGCTGGGGTCTTCCATCATTGAGGATGGGGATATTTGTAGAGCCTCCTCCTCCAGTGAGTTGTTTAATTGTCCACCAACATTCACGACTGGATGCGGCAGGACTGCAGAGCTTAGATCTGATCCATTGGTTGTGGGATCATTTAGCTTTGTCTATCACTTGCTGCTTTCGCTGTTTGTTGTGCAAGTAGTCCTGTTTGATGGCTTCACCAGCTTGATATCTCATTTTCAGGTATGCCTGGCACTGTTTCTGGCATGCCCTCCTGCACTCTTCATTAAACCATCTCCAGACCCACAGCAATGTGGTTGACTCTTAGCTGCCCTCTGGGCAATTTGGGATGAGCAATAAATGCTGCCTGGCCAGTGACACCCTCATCCCATGAATGAATTAAAAAAAACCTCACAACTATATGGTGTCTTTCAAGTAGAGAAAACTCTTCAAGTGACTGAAAAGAATAATTCAAAGTGAGGCCAATTGTGATTTAGTGAAAATTGCACTGATTCAAGTTAATGTTCTGGCAATATGGGTTCAAATCCTGCTGTGGCAATTGATCATGTTTAAATTCGATTAAAGAAGGCTGGAATGGAAAACTAGTTGTCAGTAAAAGTGGCTGTGAATCTGTCATCAACGGATGTAAAAACCCATCTGGT
This sequence comes from Rhincodon typus, assembly GCF_021869965.1. Taxonomy (NCBI): domain Eukaryota; kingdom Metazoa; phylum Chordata; class Chondrichthyes; order Orectolobiformes; family Rhincodontidae; genus Rhincodon; species Rhincodon typus. Next base: position 103,267,193 of record NC_063335.1, on the reverse strand, counting down.
TCATTAATGTCGTTTAGGGAAGGAAATTTGCCATGCTTCCTTAGTCTGGCCTACATCTGACTGCAGATCGACATTAATGTGATTGAATCTAACTGTCCTTCAAAATGGCCAAGGAAGTCACTTCAAGGAAAAGGCAAATAATATTGGGCTCGCCAGTGGTGCCACATTCCATGAAATAATGCATTTTAAAAGGATTTTAGGAAGACTGATGGAAAATCAAGGCAAAGAGATGGCTTTTAAGGTCAAGTTTCAGGAGTGATGAACTTCTGGCTTAGAGGCATAAGTGATAGAGCTCAGACACAGCTGACATGTGGGGAACTATTGTGCTGAGTGGTACTTAAATTCTGAATGGGAACTTGAACACATTTTCTGAAAGCTCAACCGATAACACAAAGCACTAGGGATGTCCTTGGCAATGTTTCCACCTCTCCACCACAAGGAACTGCAGTTGGGAATCCCACTGATACAAGAAAATAGACTTGCGGTTGCACTTTTGATATAGTTACCACAGTGGAACTGGAAGAGCACTCAGGAAAATACACCATTATTTATAGGTTCAATAACTGACTCGTAAAAGATTAGATTGGACAAATTTATTTCATCATGTAATCTCTTAAAAACATGCACAAAGTGAAAATAGTTAATGAAGAAATTAATTTAATGCATATCTCGATCTAAATGTGTGAGTATTCTATCTCTCTCTACATATGCTGCCAGAGGTGATGAGTTTCTCCAGCAATTTCTGTTTCCGTTTCAGCCCATGGCTTAATTGGTCACAGCTTTGGGTTTAAATCCCACTCCAGGACAAAAGCAATGCAGTGGGACAATGTTTAATTCAGCGTAAAATGCCAGTCACTTTTGAGAAAATCATCTCGAAACCTAGTTCACAGTGGAAAAAAATTAAGGCTCACACAACAGTGCAGTACGGGGAGAACTGCATTGTCAAAAGTGCCATTTTTCAGAGAGAGGGTTAAACTGTGATCCAATCTGCCCCCCTCAGATAGATAAGAAAGATCCCATGGCTGTCCAGTCCGTCACACAAGTCAACCTTCCATCCATTGACTCCATCTATACTTCTTGTCGCTGCGAAAGGCAGCCAACATCATCAAAGACCCCTCCCATCCCAGTTATAATCTCTTTCAACCTCTTCTGTCAGGCAGAAAATACAAAAGCTCAAACACACGTTCAAACAGGTTAAAGAATAGCTTCTTCCCCACTGTTATTAGGCTTCTGAATAGACCTCTCAAATTTTAAATCTAATGTTGATCTTGCTTTTTGTGCACCTTCCTTGCAGCTGTAACGTTTTATTCCTCGTTGCGCTCAATCACCCTATGATCTTTGCATGTTATGATCTGCCTGTACTGCACACAAAACAACACTTTTCACTGTACTTTGGGACATGTGACAATAATAAATCAAATCAAATCAAATCAAAATCAAGTCATTATTGTGAAGTATAGTAGGGGAGTTATCTCCAGTGCCTCAACTGTATCATCAAAAAACAGGCAATCTTGTGTTATGGGAATTTGCTGTACACAAACTATTTTCCTAACTCACATCGACATCTCTGCTTACATCCAAGGCTGTGGAATGCTTTGTGATTCCCGTGGTCATGAAAAATGCTATATTAATGCAAGTCTTTAAAGTGTGATAAGTCACATCCTGCTTTCCCTCAGAGCTAGAAGGGCTTATGAAGAAGATTTTCAAATTTGAGAAGTAATGCAAATTGCTGGGAGTGCAATTGCTTAGTAAAGTTGCATGCTTGTTACTTGTTTCCAAATTGCGGCTAAAGCCAAATGAACTAACTGACTAACTTCCTTAGTCTGAATTGTCTTTCACAGATTTTGTCAGAAATCTTGGGCAGGCTAACTTAGGGAGAATAAAAGGATGAAAGTCAAAAATAAATTAGAGAATGCAACATCATGCTAAACAAAGAAAACTACATGAAATGGCATTATCTTCATAAGTTAGTCTGCAAGAGAATATTGACGTTGAATGAAATACCATTTAGCTTGCGTGTAAACTCATAAAGTAACATCATTTTTCAGCAAATAGGACATTATGTTCTCTGGCTTCTGTGCAATTCTGTGGGTACACTTTAGTATCAGATCTTCTGGATCTATTTTCTTCCATTGATTTGCTATGCTAACCAATTAGTTGTGCAGATTAATGCTCAGTTCTGTCAGGGTGATTTTTGTAAGGGCCTTACAGATACATCTAGTTCAGTAAATCGATTCTGTAAAATGATACTTGCATGGTTCTGCAGTCTTAGCCATTTTGAGATTTCCATTGTAAATGGGTTCCAAGAGGATTTTCTCAAAAGGGAATAGCATTTATCCCAAATGATCATTGCTCCATCACATTACTTTTATGCACCATTCTAATCTACTGTTTGAATGCTCCTTGCTAAGTGGAACTGTATAATAATGAGTACTTTGTTGATTATTTTCCTTACTTCACTATTTTGATGCATTTTGCTGTTTGTTTCTCTTGCAAAATGTTCTTTCAGCCAACCAGAGAGATTTGCATTTTAAAAAATAAAAATTCCTTATTTAGAATCAGAGAATCAAAGAGTTGCTACAGCACAGAAGGATGTAGGAGTAGGAGTAGGCAATTCAGCCCCTCGAACCTGTTCCGCCATTCAATATCATCGTGCTGATCTCATCTCAGTCTTTCAACTCCACTTTTCTGCCTGTTCCCTATAACCCTTTACTTAAAAATCTCTCCCTCTCCCGTTTAAATTTTCTCAATGTTCAGGCATCCGCTGCACTCTGGATAGTGAATTCCACAGATTCACAAACCTTTAAGAGTAGTAAGTTGTGTTCATCTCTGTTTTAAATTAACTACTTCCAACCCTAAACTATGACCTTTTGTTCTAGATTTCCCAAGGACAGAACACTGACACTTCACTGGAGGCGTACTGGAGACATCCTTACTATGTTTACTTTGTCAATCCCCTTCAGCGTCTCATATACTCAATTAAAGCTCCTCTCATTTTTCTAAACTCTCGACATTTTGGTCCTAAACTGCTCAATCTTTCTTCATGAGGCAAACCTCTCATCTTTATTCCTGTAATATCCTTTTTCCTGGAATTGAAAAGATGACATGCAGGTGTTAAGGTGCACTGTGCCAAAGTTCAAATGACTAAGAAACGGAACACAGAAAGTGAGAAGTAATTATTAGGAGGGACTGACAATTGGTTTCAAAAGATCTCTTGGTTGGTGGAGAAAGAGGAAATAGTCAAGAAATTCAACAATAATTAGACAAAAGTAGAACATTAATTTGTTTAAATATGAAGTATAATTACCTTTGTTGTTTACATTTTGAAGAAGAGTTACCACATAATCAACACAACAGCAAATTATAAATATTCAAATTAGTCCCTAGGTAAATGAACTTCCTTTAACACTGTGAGCAAATCAGCTGCTATTCCAAGTGGAAGATTACCTTTTAGGATATCAAGCCATTAAAATGTTGTGGGTTTGACTCTTAGCAATTTTTGTGCACCAATCAATCCTGCCTAGCTCCTTAATTAATTGACATGTTTCGTTACCTGAAGTAGAACTGAATTGGAATGTACTGAGCTAAGCTTTTGTGATACTGAGGCAGATCCTAATGCTGTAATGAATGTGCGCTTGATTGCTGTTTGAAAACTACAACAGGGAATAGCCTGCCTTCAACCTGAATAACCCATATGCACTGGGAACAACTAGAATACCTGGAATAGCTAACCAGAAATCATTTTGCTAATTCTATCAGCCAACATCAATTGTGGCTGGTTGTGATTTGCTGGGAACAACCAACTTGTAAAATGGGGACCGACTGGCTGAAGTGACCCAGTGTAACCTTTCTGTATTGCCTGAGTATTGTTGCAGCTATTCTGCTGTGTTCCAGGTTCTGGTGTTGAATACCAAATAGTAAGGTACCTGAGAGGCTTACAGCAATGGCAGTACTACTTATCTTCAAAGCATTTCACAGACTGGAAATTACCTACTTTCACAATGAAAATCCATTCAAGATGCATGCAAGTTCATTTTGACATCTAGCATACAATTAAAGTATACTGATGACATCTTCACACATTGATCTTTACACGATGATACAAAACATGTGCCTGTAGCCCTAACAGTGGTGCACACAATGCAAGATTTTTACTGCCAGGTCATTGGGATATCACATCCAGCCAGATACCCACACAGTTGCCTGACTGCAGCTAGTGTTACTGAGCTGGTAAGTTTGTACACAAACGTTTTGTCACCATGCTAGGTAACATCATCAGTGTGCCTCCAGTGAAGCTTTGCTGTTCTGACCCACTTGCTACTTACATGTCTTGGTTTGCTGGGGTGGGTGGCATCACTTCTGGATTTGTTTTTTAGTGGTTGGTATGTGGGGTTCAGTTCTACATGTTTGTTAATGGAGTTCGAGTTTGAGAGCTAGGTCTCCAGGAATTCTCGTGCATGTCTTTGCTTGGTTTGTCCTAGGATGGCTACATTGTCCCAGTCCAATGGTGTCCCTCTTTGTCCATGTGTATTGAAATGAGTGATAGATGGTTATGTCTCTTGGTAGCAAGAGCTCTTGGTATAAATAGCAATCAGGACAGAACACTGACGCTTCACTGGAAGTGCACTGATGATGTTGTCTATCATGGTGATGAAATGTTTGCGAACAAACGTACCAGCTCAGCGAGGAAGTCAATAGCCACATCGACAACCTGAGCTACAAATCTTCTCAAAAGCCTTGAAGCTGGTGAATATGGAGAATCAGAACGGTATTAAGGAGGAAGAGGAGGCGGACGTGGCAGAGTTGAATGGTAGAGCCCCCTGATTTGACTGAACGACAGGTTTCAGAAAATCACCTGGACAAATGTTGTCTTGAGTTTGGGACATAAGGCCTACATACTTGGCCTTGCACCAACACTGAGATTCAGATACGACGTTGTTCCATTGTGTCGGAAGCAGATGTCTTTTCGGACTGAGGGCAGCATCCTGTTAGTGGAAAATACAACTTTCTATGGCCATTGCATACCTGTAATGTGAAATGTCTTGTTTAACCCTTTGTACAGATTTTTCAGATACTTCCCCTTTCCAGGGTAACTTAGGATAAACATCAGGTCTGATGTCATCAGGTTTGCACACTATCCAGCGAGCACTGATCTGATCAGGGGAGCTATTAGTCAGCGGATTAGCTTTGATGCCCCTTATTTCTATGTCAGGCTTGCAAGGTGGAAAAACAGCCAGGGTCCTATTTGTCAACGTTGCTGATAAGATCTATTTACAAAATGGACCAAAATGAACAAGATATATTCTCATTCAGTGCTGTTAGTATTTACAACCCAAAGGAAATATGTGAGAACATATAATGACAAGGATGATTAAAATTTATTTCCTTTCCTCATGCCTTTGACTAGTGTGAGGGGACAGTTTTGTTGCACCTTAATGAGTGCATGTGAATATTGTAAGTGTCCATTAACTCTTTAATGGTCTTCTAGATGGCTATTCCCAACACAAGCTTTAACTCTGTTACCAAGGTGGTGTCTAATTGTAAATGATGGCTAAAAGGCATTTCAGCTCAAGACACATTTTAGAACCTTGGAAGCTCTTAGAGCCAGAATAGTTTTGAAAATCACCCACAAAGTGTTGAAAAGTGTTACCTGAATGGGAAACTTTTTGGTGTGCACTGATGACAGCAGGTTAAATCAATGCGGAGGAAGAGCTGATGGTTTAGTAGTATTATCACTAGACTAGTAATCAAAGAGACCCAGGCAATATTCTGGGTTTGAATCCCACCACGGCACTTGGTGGAATTTGAATTCAATTAAAACAAAACTGGCATGCAAAATCTGATGACCAACTGTTATAAAATCCCATCTGATTCACTAATGTCCTTTAGCATCCATGTGACACCAGACCCACAGAAATTTAGTTGAATCTGAACTACCCTCTGAAATAGCCCAACAAGCCAATCAGTTGTATGTAAGGATAACTAGGGATTGGCAATAAACGTTGGCCCAACCATTGTCATTCACATCCTATGAGTGAGGAAGGAAAACCTAAAACATTAAATCTGTTTCTCTCTTCACAGGCGCTGCCAGACCTGCTGAATTTCCCCAGCAATTTCCGTTTTTGTTTGATTCATATCGCCAGCATCCACAGTTCTTTGTGCCATATTTTAAAAATGGCAATCACTGACACTATTAACCCCACCGATGCTCCCCATTTTGAAAAGCCTTCAATGTCCGTCTCCAGCCGCTCTCCTGACTCCATCATACCACTCCCAGTAGCCCTCCATCCTGTTAACTCTACTTAGGACCTCTATTGGCATCGCAGTGATCCAATATTTATTTAGCAGAATAATTTAGTTGAGGTCCAAGATCAAATGAAGCTTAAGCCCCTATAGACTGAAGCTTTGATCACTATATTCCAAATATGCTGACAGATGAGTGTGAGCAAAACTCTATCACGGGAAAGTGAGACTGAAGCGTTACGACTTAAATAAGGACCGAAATTATGCTGACAATCAGCCAGGTCTGCGGTTTTCATTTTGAAAATCCAACAATGTTATGAATTATTTCTATAATAAGAAAACCACTCTGGGAATGATCTGCTTGATTCAAACTGGAATAACATCACAAAACATTAAAACTGCACAGTACAAGCCCTCAGTGTACAGCAATTCATCAAAATAAGGAAACATTTACAATTATCCATTAGGGACATAACTAGGTTGAGTATCAGAAACCAGAAATCAGGGTAAAAAATGCTAATCCTACATTACACAGCTTTCTTGTATCAAATATTTATTGCAATTGTTTGACTCGATGAATAATTGCATTTAAAAGAAGTTTCACTTTGTGGTATTTCTTTTGCAAAAGATGTCTCCTGTGATCTGTTAATTTTCTCTTTCTTTTACAGTATGTTGAACATTTTTATTTTTATTGTTTGTTCATGCGCTTAAGCATCCTTGGCTAGGTCAGTATTTATTCATTCCTAATTGTATAGTGCGGTAGAGTGTTCTGTGCAGCCAACAGCATGAATCCAGAAGGCTATATTGCCTAACTATTGACAGACACCAAGAACTGCAGATGCTGGAGTCAGAAACAACAGTGTGGAGCTGAAGGAACACAGCAGGCCAGGCAGCATCAGAGGAGCAGGAAAGTTGATGTTTCAGGTCGGGACCCTTCTTCCGAAAACTGTTGCTGGGTTTCAGGCCAACTCCATAGAGCTGGACGAAATTAGAGTGTGAGGGGGAGTTTCCAGTTATCACGGTCCATAATAGTAGGTAGAGCTAGGAAAAACTTTCTGCTTAGACAGTATGAGGATCTAGGTATCAAAATAAAGAACAAATCTTTAATGAAAATAATATCTTAATGATTACCTCAGTCAGATACCAATTGACAGATGGCACATCAGATACATGAAAATAATATGTGACTCAAAGGCTGGTGTAGAAGAAGTAAATTCTGGTTCATGGACATTGCATCAGTACTGGGTAAAGAGGGGATTGTATCGTTGGATCAGTCTGCACCTGAACTATTTTGAGGCTGGTGTTCTTGCAGATTGTAAGCCATGTGATGGTGGAATAGGTGAGGGCGTTAATCCACAGAATAGAACTTTAGTAATGAGGGTGAGGGATCAATTTTGTGTAGATATAGTTAATCAAGGAGTGAAGTTAAGGGAGGAGAACAAAAGAGTAAAATGAGAAATATAGATTAGAGAACGACAGGAAAGGACAGAAAGAATATACTTAAGAACACAACAACAGTTGAGATTAATTGTTGTAAAGATAAGAAAAAGGCAAAACAAAAGGTTCTGTATTTGAATATATTCGCATTCATAACATCGTAAATGAATTGCTAGTGCTCTGGAATAAATAAATATGATTTGATAGTCAGTATGTAGATGTGGCTTCATTCAGGAATTGAATATGAAGGAGTGTATGATATTGAAGAAGAATAGAAAGCCAGATAAACGTGAAGGAGTAGCATTGTTCATGAAGGTCAGCATTGGTACAATAAAGGAGATCAGGATATAGGGGACAACAAGGCGCAGGGCTGGATGAACACAGCAGGCCAAGCAGCATCATAGGAGCAGAGAGGCTGACGTTTCGGACCTAGACCCTTCATCAGAAAAGGGGGAGGGGAAGGGGTTTCTGAAATAAATAGAGAGAGAGTGGGAGGCGGATAGAAGAGGGATGGAGGAGAGGATAGGTGGAGAGGAAACAAACAGGTCGAAGAGGCGGGGATGGAGCCAGTAAAGGTGAGTGTAGGTGGGGAGTTAGGGAGGGGATAGGTCAGTCCAGGGAGGACGGACAGGTCAAGGGGGCGGGATGAGGTTAGTAGGTAGGAGATGGGGGTGCGGCTTGAGGTGGGAGGAGGGGATAGGTGGGAGGGAGAACAGGTTAGGGAGGCGGGGACGAGCTGGACTGGTTTTGGGCTGCGGTAGGGGGAGGGGAGATTTTGAAACTTGTGAAATCCACATTGATACCATTGGGCTGCAGGGTTCCCAAGCGGAATATGAGTTGCTGTTCCTGCAACCTTCGGGTGGCATCGTTGTGGCACTGCAGGAGGCCCAGGATGGACATGTCATCTGAGGAATGGGAGGGGGTGTTGAAATGGTTCGCGACTGGGAGGTGCAGTTGTTTATTGCGAACCGAGCGTAGGTGTTCTGCAAAGCGGTCCCCGAGCCTCCGCTTGGTTTCCCCGATGTAGAGGAAGCCACACCGGGTACAGCAGATGCAGTATACCACATTGGCAGATGTGCAGGTGAACATCTGCTTGATGTGGAAAGTCTTCTTGGGGCCTGGGATGGGGGTGAGGGAGGAGGTATGGGGGCAGGTGTAGCACTTCCTGCGGTTGCAGGGAAAAGTGCCAGGTGTGGTGGGGCTGGAGGGGAGTGTGGAGTGGACAAGGGAGTCACGGAGAGAGTGGTCCCTCTGGAAAGCAGATAAGGGTGGGGAGGGAAAGATGTCTTTGGTGGTGGGGTCGGATTGCAGATGGCGGAAGTGTCGGAGGATGATGCATTGGATCCGGAGGTTGGTGGGGTGGTACGTGAGGACGAGGGGGATTCTTTTTTGGTTCTTATTGCGTGGTGTGAGGGATGAGTTGCGGGAGATGTAGGAGACACGGTTGAGGGCGTTCTCGACCACTGAGGGGGGGAAGTTACGGTCCTTGAAAAACGAGGACAACAGCATATAGAATTGGTTTAGTTGGGGAATGAGCAATTGTAGCAGAAATAATTCACCAATGAAATGGTCTACAAGTCCTCCTAAAAGTGACTACAATGCGGGATGAAAATTATCAAAAATAAATATTGGATGCTTGTGATAAAAATATGGCATTTATCATGGATTTTAATTGATATATAAATGGAAAGTTTAAATTGTCAATAAGGCATTCAATAAGGCATTCATACAATGATTTCAAGATATCTTCTGGAACTAAGGAGAGACAGCAGATGATACCAGACTCAGTATTGTGAATAATGTGACAAGATGTATTGTTAATCTCAGCATAAAGGTACTACTAGTTAGCAGTGACCACACAATGATCAGATTTTACACTCAGACTGAAAAAAGAGTCTAAGACAAGTATTTTAAACTTAAATTACAGAAAGTATGTACCGTGAAAGCTAAGGTTGCTGATGTGAACTGGCATAATCAGCTAGGGATAGATCAACAAACAAAGTGTGAATGGTATTAAAAGTGAGATTAGAATAGAATAAAAATCTATTGTGTTGTGTACTTTTACATGAAAAATACAGAGAAAAGTTTTATAAGTCACCCCACCATGGAACCTCTATCAAGACAGAAGTCATACACAATACGAAAACAAAATGTAAAATTAAGACAAAGTTGATCACAGTTCAGTTAATGGCTCCTGAGCTTGGGGCAAGTTGATTGAGGAGAGATGGAATACCCTGAAGATGCAGCAGGAACAAGACTGCCACACTGGGCTGATGGAGTACGGGGTCGGAAGTCTCTGCTGAAGAAGACCGCCATGTGGGGCCAAGACCGCCACTCCTGGACGGGACTGCCTGCCAGCTGCTGGAATACATGGATGCCGGAGACGACACAGGGACGGTACCTACAAGCCAGGACAAGACCATCACACCCGACACAAGACTGCCACATGGGGAGACCGCTTTCCTCCTCCTTCTGTAGCCCGGGCCTAGCTGAGGACCTGGAGCCTCGGCCTAGCCTGTGAGTCTGAGCTGGAGGATTCAGTCTGGGACCCGTTCCTCACTCACCGGGAGACTCCTGGCTCATCTTGGTATTTAATATAAGAACAAGAAATATGTTTTACGTATGCTAATCCACAGAGCTCATTAATCCCTGATAAATGATTAAAAAATTCATTTGTCTATTCATTTATTGCGAGTTACAGACAATAAGCACTATTTGCTTTCCTTTTAAAACTCATAAGAAAAATGATCCTTGTAAAGATAAAGTCGCCAGAGTCTTACCAGCCCATAAGGCTGCTCTCTTAGCAGAGAGAGAGAGAGGTGACTGGTGGTACTTTAACCTGAGGATGACAATGCCTCAGACATGGAGTGAATTTGATAAGGAGATTATTCATGGTAACATCGGCTAGTTGCAGGAGTTAGACCCATGCATCACAAACCAGCCATCCAGCCAGTTGAGCTAACCAATCCTTGTATGGTCAAGGAAAACAGTTAAAATGTTACAGTACTGACCTTTAAATACCTGATGTAGTTACTTGACAGAGGCGAGCTGTTCTATCTCTTGCCTTTTGACCGTAACAGAGATTTATCAATTAAAAGAAATCTGTGGTGGGATTTGAATTTGTTCTCTAGAGCACGATTTTGGAGCCTCTGGATCCCTGGTCTGCTAACATTACTGTCGTGCTGCAGTTCCCCTTGTTGGTAATGAAGATGATAATCAATAACACCAAAATAGAAAATGTTGCAGTGCCATATCTTTCTTGTTTCCTTCCCTTTCATTCATAATTAATGAGAACAATCTGGCGTGGAAGTGTCTTAATTAAATCTGTTTAAAGCACTCGTTGTATAATTGAACTGAAGCAGCGATCGTCAGATGCAAGTACACATTCCAGTCTACAAGGTTTCGAAAATAGAGATTCTGTTTACTGCACGCAATGGCATCACTGAGGCAAACACCAACGTTAAATGCTTTTGACTCTGAGCTGATGAGCCTCTTCCTACCGCAATGGCTCATATTTAACATCTTGAACCTTTAAAGTCAGCATGACATTTCAATCAATGCTTTCCGATGCGTTCTACAAAAGTCTAATGTAACCTCACTTTGCTCTTTCCTCGGACATAAAATCGGTCCGTGGTCATGACCGTAACTATTCTTGTAACCTCGAACAAAATGCACAGCGATCAGTCAGTGTGCTAGTTCGGATACACTTTAACTGGTATGTGTGCCTTTGCTATAATCCCCTCATTGACAATGCCTGAAACTCCTATTTCAAGCAGAAACTCCTCTCATGTTTTTACATCGTGTGTCACCTGTTCGTTTGAATAGGTGGTTCCTTTAATAATTCTTTTGGTTGGCCATGTACGCGTTAATCTGAAGTAGGTAGCTATTGAACAGCTATCACATTACTTTGTGCATGTTTACTGTGTGCATGTGTGCCTCAGCAGGAGTATTAGTTTCAGGTTTCTTTACTGAATTGATTGTGACTGACTAGCCTCTCCATATAGTTTCAGATAACCTGTGCTTTCAGTGTACGTTTAAAATGTTTAGCAGTTATGGTCTTCTGTTAAAATGCACCTTCCTTTAAGAGAGACTGTCTGTCTTTAACTGGTGTCAGAGTTGCCTTGTTTCCATGACATCCATCAAACGGGCATCATATATTAGTCACAGAGTAGCACTGACAGCATTGTAGAACTCTTATAGTGTAGTGGTAACATCTCCACCTCTGAGCCAGGAGGTCTGGCTTCCAGAGGTGTGTCATAGCTCTGAGCAGGTTGATTGACTTCCATCAGTCAGGAGTTCTGCCACGGTAAATTCAGTTTGCCACTTGGGACAGTCAGGGGGCATGTCAGTAATGGCCTAGGCTGAGCCCTGGTCAGCCTTGCAAGTCCAGTTCCAATGGTCCAGAGTAGTGGTTAATTGGCTGGGGAGTTGCACTGAGATCAGTCAAGGGTCTGATCACCTTACGTCTGGGCTATTGTTACATGTTGGTCAGTGGTTGGACAAGTTTAGTGCTGGTTGAGAGGTGGTGGGGAGGGGTCAGTTCACTGAAAATCAAAGTGGTTTCATCTGGGACTAGTGTTGTGCTGGGGACCCTGGGGAAGTCAATTACGGGGATTGGAAGCGGCATGCGGGGATACAGAGGGGGGTCAATAATTGTGAAAGGGGGAGGCCACTGAACACACAAGGTTGGGAGGCAAAAGTGCATTTGAGGACATGGGTACTGCTGGGTGTGGGAAGTAGTCATTGATGGTCACCAACACTTTGCCTTTGACATGGGGACACAGGTATCACAATGGGGGGTTGGTATAATTAAGTCGTAGGCCTGGCGCTCAGGGGTAACGAGGAGAGGTAAAAGTAAAAGATTTGGTTGTGAATATGGGGAAGAACTGATGGATTCGACAAAGGTTGGGGAGAAGTTGGGTCATCTAAATTCACCTAGATGAACCTGCAAGTTGAACCTGCAAACCTACTCTGTGAAGCATGACCTACGCTAACTTCCATCTGAATGGTAAAGTGCAACGGGAATGAAAAATGGCTGCCACCAGAGCGGATGTGGGTAGGGTAAGCGATTTTTAACTGTCTGAGCATGTGGGCTCTACTTGGGACCAAGAGGCAATTGCATTAACAAGGCACTTACACAGTGTTACACACTTACAGGTTAAAGCCATCTGTACTCATAGAATAACAACTTTGTTGTAGGGCCCCTCTAGCATAGTCGTAGCAAGCCCAGGTCCAGCAGAAACTTCCAGTGGCCGTCAAACAGACTCCCATGAAGAGGTTGCAGTTGGAAGTCCCCTCAGGATGTAGAGAAGGTATAGGAAATTTAGTGTCTTTCATCCGGATGAACAAGATGCTTTTCCATCCTAGACTAAGGGTTGTCCTAGGACACAGAACAGTGTTACCTGTTGAAACGGGACCAGTGATCTAATGAATGGCTATCCCATCCCAGTAGCCATCAAGGTAACAGCTTCGTTTATATTTTATGCAAGTGGCTGCTTCCAGCAGACCACTGGAAATCTGCGGAGTATCGCTCAATTCGCAATCTCCAAATGAATCAAGGCTGTTACTAATGTCACTTGCGTGCTTGATAACATTATTTCATCTCATTTTCACATGGCAAGGTCAGTGTTGCAACCCATTGTGCCGAACAATAGCTGACTGCCCCCGGATGCAGGCTGTGATAGATTGTACGCACAGTGTTTTGAGACTGCCATATCATAACAGGTTGAATTTATCGGCAGAAAAGGGTTCCACTCCATCAATGTACAAGTCATGTGTGGATATTAGAAAATATCTGCAAGTCATGTGTGATCATTGGTACCACATTTTAGAGGTCAGCACGAAATACCCTAGACGTTGCCATGATGGCAATATCCTCAACAACTGTCAGGTTCCTGGTTCATTATGTGAAAGTTTTACAAGGATGGTTACTGGAAAACAAAAACCCTACCCTATCTGAGCATGGCTGATGACTCCACAAAGCAAACTTGTCTGGGGCTGAGTAGATATACTGTCGACCGCTAGGTCCATCAGGGAGCGCACAATTAGTCTCCTGAAGGTCAGGTTCTGAAGCTTGGATCAGTTTGGTGATGCGTTGCAGTACACTCGATACAGTGTGCTGCATAATCATTACATTGCTGGATAGCAGTGCAACTGGAGCAGGCAAAGAGGGGATGTGATGGATGCTGAGAGCATCAATAGTCATCTGAGGAGGAAGATGAGGATATTGAGCAGGAAGAATATCACCCACAGCATGATAGAACAATGTCATTTCAGGTGGAAGAAGCAAGACAGGACTTAATTGACTCAGAGATAGTAGGAACTGCAGATGCTGGAGAATCCGAGACAACAATTGACAGCTGCTTCTATGGATGTAATTTGGGTGAGTTTATCATTCAGTGACTGTATATTTTCTTTTGTTCAGGGAAGCAGCCCCTGTATGTTCACAGAAGGAAAGTCACTTATTTTTCTAATGTTTTGTCATTCTTCCTGTTGTTCAATAAAATCTAACATTTTTAACAGTTTGAAGGCTTTACAATGTGTGATGCTCCACATTGAACAATGACAAGATGTTATGCAACTCTGGACATTGGGGAAAAGGTAGCATTCCTTCAGAAAGGCTGTAAATGGTACAGCCCCACGGATAGGCAGCCTCTGTCACATCATTTTTGTAGCTGCAGTGTAGGTTTCTGGTTTGCAGTCGGTAATTTGCTGATTTGTAGGCAGTTCGAAGCACCCCCAGACCCCTGGTTCTGACACTGGACTTACTTAGGGAGTGTGAAATGAAGAAAACAGTATATAGGTGTTTCAGGGCAAAATAATCTTTGCATTTAGTTAAATACAAAAGGTAAGTATTATACAAGAAATATAGGTAAAAGCACTCAACAGTGAAATTAAAACTATCAATTATATGGAGGATTGTAATTAAATACACTATTAAGTTAAGCACAGATTAAACACTATTAGAACTTAAACAACAGTTTTAATCACAGAAACTTTAATCAATCTTCCTACCCTTGGGGTCCCATGCAGTGTCACCACCTGCCTTCTCTCCCTGCTAGTTAGGTTGGAAACTTTGAGGTCTCGTGAGTTTAAGCTCACCCCTAAGAAAAACATGATTTTGAAGTACAGCTGGCTGTTAAGGTTCTTGATGTCGATTCCCTTGGTTCAGAACAGGCCCATGTCTGGAAGCTGTTGTTTGGATGGTGCTTGGTTGGCTTTCTCCCTCTCAGATGCTCTTTGTTGCGACGATGCCCTTGGTTTGGCTTTCTGATTCGGTTTCTCTGTTTGGCCTCTGTGGTTCTTGATTCCGAAGATACTTGTTGGGGCTGGAAGCCTGTAGGGAATCTGTTTCTATAGAAGCTTGCTGTTGAAAAGGCTCCCTCTTCAGGTCAGATCAGGGCTAACAGTTATATCGACCATGTGCCCCATTTGTTGTCCATTGTTCTGGTGTTTCCTTCTGAAGTCAGTTGGCTTTCTGATAGTTAAGAGTATGTGTAAATGGATTTTGATTGAAGTTGAATGTTCGGTATCTGTGTGAGCCCCATACTGTCTGTGCTGTGAAGCCGGAGGTGTAAAAGTTAGTTCTGGTCAAGAGTCTTAGGTTTGATTGATTGTCCTCTAAGAGTGGAATTCCAGGCTGAACAAAGGCTCCAAGCAGCCATCTCTGCGTTTGTGTATTTTTCCCAGAGTATAGCTTTTCAAAATTCGAAAAGTCCAGGGTTTTGTCCAGTATATTAGACGATAGGGATTTTTGATCAATCCTACGGCAGTGTGGCAATGACAGTTAGTCAGGCAGGTGATGAAGCAAAGTAGCAATATATTTATAAATGTATAATTTTATCTCCAAATAAGTTTCACCTGTGTCACCTTTGTGCCCACAGAAGCTTTTCATTATGCTTTCCTTTCCTTTACATGCAGTGTGAAGGCTATTCCTAGCATGTAGCTTTTGTCCTGGCCTTTGAACACGGTACCAATGGCAAAAACCCAGAAGGTCCTGGTAATGACGCTGCTGGTGATACACAATAGTACCATAGAGGCATGGTGTGTCAACACAACTCCCACCAAGCAGCTCCCCAAAGCTGTATAGGAGTGGGGGGTCAAGTTGGGCAGCTGTAGAGGACATTGTTTAGGCCACTTTTGGAATACTACATTCAGTTCTGGTCTCCCTGCTATAGGAAAGATGTCGTTAAACTTGAAAAGGTGCAGAAAGGATTTACAAGGATGTTGCTGGGTCTGGAAGGTTTGAGCTGCAAGGAAGTACTGAATAAGCTGGGACTAATTTCCCTGGAGCATTGGAGGCTGAGGGATGCCATTGTGGAAGTTTATAAATCTTGAGGGGCAAGGAATGGGTGAATAGCCAAGTTCTTTTTCCTGGGGGAGGGGAGTCTACAACAAGAGGGCATAGGTTTAAGGTGAGAGGGGAAAGATATAAAAGGAAGCTTGGGGTGGTGGGGGTGGGGCGATGGGGGAGGCAACGTTTTCACGCAGAGGGTGGTGCGTGTTTAGAATGACCTGCTAGAGGAAATGGTGGAGGCTGGTACAATTTCAGCAATTAAAAAGCCTCTGGATGGGCACATGAATAGAAAGGGTTCAGAGGGATATTGGCCAAATGTTGGTAAATGGGACTAGATAAACTTTGGATATCTGGTTGGCATGGACGAGTTGGACTGAAGTGTCTGTTACCGTGCTGTAGAACTCTATGATTCAGTGACTCAGTGATTCTATGACACTTAGCTGATATTTGGCAAAATCATCCCATAGTCTCTGAAAGCTGTTATTGTCTAAGTTTTCACATTACACATTTCACATTAAAGATGCTTTATGATTCATAGTAACCTCCATTTCATATGGGCGTCTGGCTTCAGAAGGATTGAAGAAATATGTGTGCAAAAAGCATGGAGATTGGTCCAGATTTTAAAGAGAGTCACTAACCCTTCCCATGAGTGCTTTTGTGTGAGAGACTGACAATTACCAATCTACAGCTGAGCTGAATTTATAAAAAGTAACCTTTGTTGGGTTTTGATATCATTTCTGATTGTTTTCCAAACCTGCACATTGTTGTTTGCACTCTCGAGAATAACTCCCAAGTTTATGTGACAAGTTTAAATTGTGACAAGTGTCTATGTTTTATGTCAATAATAA
Organism: Rhincodon typus; assembly: GCF_021869965.1. Classification (NCBI taxonomy): domain Eukaryota; kingdom Metazoa; phylum Chordata; class Chondrichthyes; order Orectolobiformes; family Rhincodontidae; genus Rhincodon; species Rhincodon typus. The sequence goes on along the minus strand of NC_063335.1, from coordinate 103,250,369 downwards.
AATGCCAGTCTACTCCTCATCTTTACTTGTGCTTTAGATGCTACGAGGAGATAAATAGATCAAGACTAGAAAATCAACAATCTGTCATGTGCCTTTGTGATAAATGCACTTGATGCTTATTCTAACACCATGCTCATCAAGCTGAAGGTTTATGGCAAAGGAATTATATTTATCTATCAAAAGAAGCTGTAGAAAACTCTTACAGTACAATTTGATAAATACAAACTGAAATGTAACAGGAAATCTGATTGTACCAACTGCTTATAAAGAACACACTTGGAAAAGATTATTGCTTGTTCAGTACTTTGCTGTATAAGGTAATCTTTGTGAGGCTTTAATCTCTGATTATCTTAATCACCAGAAAATAGCAGCCTTGAGAATCAGGCATTCTGTCTGAACATTCAATTTGCATCAACCAGAACTCTGCACAAGTGAGCTTTTTCTAAAAATTACTCGCACATTCAGATAGCTCTCTCTTTCTCTTTAATTGCATGCCCATCATTCTCCTGCTCTCCCCCTCTCTTCTTCTCATGACGCTTTTAATTTCTGTCCTGTGGTAGTTTGTCCCTAATTAAACTGATGACTTTTCTTGAGGCTTGAAGATCACTTGTTTGATGAACAGGACCAAGAAATGAAAGTTATTCCTCGTAGTGCTGACTGTTGATGTCTGTGCCTTTCCAAAGACCCTGATGCTCAACATCTCATTGAAAAGCAGAATGATGAAGGATAAGTGTGTCGTTAACTGGGTCAGCATTTATTGCCCATCCCTGCTTGCCCTTGAGAAGATGGCAGTGAGTTGCCTTCTTAAGCTGTTATAGTCCAATTGAGGAAGGTTGTTCCACAATGCTCTTAGGGAGGTGAAATAACTGCACAGGGGCCTGTATCCCATCACCAAGTCACCCTTTATTTATGTATGCACAGTACACTGGCTGTGGCCAGCCAGCTCGGAGTCAGTCCCTGGGATCAGGAGACTTTAAATCCCCTGTTTATATCTGTCAGCCAGGGCTCCCTGACTAGCCCAGGTTAACAGCACCAATCAAGGATCTCATTGACAATAAGATCCTGTGGTTCCAATCACTACAGGAAGAAATTCCAGGATTTTGACCCAGTGACAATGAAGGAATGGCAATATACTTCCAAGGCAGGATGATGTGTGGCTTGTAGGGGAACTTGCAGCTGTACCCAAGTACCTGCTGCCCTAGTCCTTCTGGTTGGAAGTGGTCATGGGTTTGGAAGATGCTGTCTGAAGATCTTTGATGGATCTCAGCAGTACACCTTGAAGAAAGTAGGTAGATTGTTGATAGATTTCTCAACCTCAAAAGCTATTGTGTAGGACGGGGGAAGAGGGGAGGGTTGCAGAATGAGGGACTAGTGGAGGATTCAGTTACAGACATCTGGGTGTTCAGGTCCATTGTACCCTGAAGGTGGCAACGCAGGTGGATAGAGTGATCAAGAAGGCATACGGCATGCTTTCATACATCGGACAGTGTATTGAGTACAAGAGTTGGCAGGTCATGTTACAGTTGTATAGGACTTTGGTTCGACCACATTTGGAATACTGCGTACAGTTCTGGTCGCCACATTGCCAAAAGGATGTGGATGCTTTGGAGAGGGTGCAGAGGAGGTTCACCAGGATGTTGCCTGGTATGGAGGGCGCTAGCTATGAAGAGAGGTTGAGTAGATTAGGATTATTTACATTAGAAAGACGGAGGTTGAGGGGGGACCTGATTGAGGTCTACAAAATCATGAGAGGTATAGACAGGGTGGATAACAAGAAGCTTTTTCCCAGAGTGGGGGAATTACTAGGGGTCACGATTTCAAGGTGAGAGGGGAAAAGGTTAAGGGAGATATGCGTGGAAAGTTCTTTATGCAGAGGGTGGTGGGTGCCCGGAACGCGTTGCCAGCGGAGGTGGTAGAGGCAGGCACTATAGCGTCATTTAAGATGTATCTAGACAGATACATGAATGGGCAGGGATTAGAGGGATACAGATCCTTGGAAAATAGGCAACAGGTTTAGATAGAGGATCTGGATCGGCACAAGCTTGGAGGGCCGAAGGGCCTTTTCCTGTGCTGTAATTTTCTTTGTTCTTTGTTGTTCTTTGAAGTACGGAAAGCTTTCATCTTAAAAATATGTATTGTATTGGCCACTCCAATCTTGAAAGAGATAATCACACTACACAGAGCCTCAAAATATAACAGGCGGTTTGTATCTCAATCAGTCAGAGTGGTCAACTGCATTGTTGGTTTTACACTCTGTCCATTATTACTGTTGAGTGACTTCAATCCAGTGGAAGATTGCAGGATTGAAATCTGTTTTGCAAGTTATCCTACCAATTTTCCAAAGGGTGTTTTAGGTTAAAATTGCTCCAATTAATTTTTGGTCCTCTGTAAGTTTGTCCTCTGCATCCTCGGATGTGTACCATTGAGACCTGGAGTTCTGTCCTCCATCTAACTACTGTTTAAAGTCTCTGATATCTGTCAGAATATTTTACATTTTTCTGTCAACCATTTCAAGCTTCAGCCACTTGCTGATATTATTTCTTTTAATACAGAAAGTCTTTACAAATTATGTCTGTTTTTGACTATACTAACAGCACGCTATTTTACTTTGGACTGGGAACTGAAAATGGATAAACAGAATGAACGTTGTTTTAAAGAAGGAAAACACAAAAAAAATGCAGGGGGTTTGTTTGCAAATTGCAAAAGGCAAATCAAACTAAGAGAAGTTTATGAGGTAGTGTTACTTTTTGGGGACAGTGAATCTAGACAAATTGGCACCGTTTGTTTTAGGTTCAGGGGACTCAGCATATCTATAGCCTTCTGATTTGTCTAATTGCAGCTTAACGCAGACCTTGTGGATGAAATGCAAACCAAAAACTCCAAGAGCCAGCTGCAATAACATCTTAGTTTCCTTTCTCTGTAGAGCGTTCAATTTTGAAAGACCAGCAAAAACTACATTCAGAGACACTGAAAGAAAGAATACTAAAACATAAAGGAAATGAAAGACACTGGGTGCAACTTTCAGTGAAAGCTGCTCATCATGTTACAGACAACATCGTGTCTTCATCGTTAAGAATTAAGAGGATTGTGAGAACTACCCTTTGTTTCTTTTTGTTGTCTGGATTTAAGGTGCAGAACTACATTTTCTCTGACTATACCCTCAACCCATTTGTGTAAAATGTCTGTCTTTTTGTTATTCATGAATGTATGTGTATTTGGGGGTAAAAGCAGTCTAAGCTTAAGTTTAACAGCAGTAGTTAGGTAATTAATAATCCATCTTCTTTGTCATGTTGTTGAAGTATGAGTGCTCATAATATATAGTTACTTTCCCTACTCGTTAGGAAACCTGTTGTGTATTATTTCTGGGCTCCTAATTGCAGTCAGTCAGGTAAATTAATATTTGTGGTTTAATTAGATTCATGCACATTTGTCATGTGTATCTGTCTTATGGAATAATGGGGCTTGATTAGCATTTTCCCAATTGGCTTGTGACAATTCTCACATCCAAGTTGCCAGTGCACTCCTCCAAGAATCCTCTCCCATTTGAAACAGTTTCCTTTTTATTTGCGCACTTGAAAAGTTTTCTTTTAATGTTTTTATAACTTGTTTTGCCCATGTTATCTCAGCTTGTCTTATCCTCAGTTCTGGTGCTGTCACCTACTTTTGTTTCTTCACTCTTTTAAAGAAGAACTTGATTAAAAGAAAAACTGCATTTGGTAAAGCGCTGGAGTCTGTATGTCGTCACTGAAATTGTCAAAGGTTGGAATATCAAATCTGTAGAAAAAAATAGTTTAAAGTTCTTGAATGATATTGTACATTCTAGAAACATAGGCACGGAAGTAGGTCACTTAAGCTCTTGCAAATGTTTTGCCATTCAATTAAATCATTACTGATCTGTGTCTGAACTCTATCTTTCTATCTTTATCTTATAATAATCAATACCCTTGCATAAGAAAATACATCTACCAATCTCTGTTTTGAAACTTTCATTTGGCTAAGCTGTTCAGTGTTTGATTATGTGTGTCCATTGACTTCTGTCTACTCTCTGCACTATTAGTTGAGCCTCTGGTTGAGACTACAAAGAGCCTGAAACCCAGTTGTAAAATTGTAGCTGCTAATATTTTGAAAGCTTTGTAATAAAGGTCTTGTTCAGACATAGAACCTGGGGATAGTTATCTCTGCATAATTCTAAGGCACAACATGCAAAGTAATGCTTTTTTGGGGGAGGGGGAAGTGAGGTGGAATTGTCAGATTTCTAATACCTTTCATGTGAATAAGTTTTTTCTAGCATCGACTCTGGATAGTTTGGCTCGAATTTTAAGTTTGGGTCCCTTTTTTGAACTCCACAACAAGAGTTAGTAGTTTTATTCTCTGTACTTCAATCATTTTAACCAATTCAATGAGATGAACTCTGAAGCATCATTCAATGGAATGCCTGCCTGATCTAGGTAAACTCTTCCCATGGTTTAACCCTTTAAGCTCTGGTGTGCCACTGAAATCCATGGATGGTGTTATAAAAGCAACACTAGCAGTGGTTGCATACTCAAGCACCGCTCCTCAAAACCTGAGCATGATAATCTAGCCTGTCACTCTAATGCTTTATTGAGGGCACTGTCAGAAGCAAATTTTTCAGATGCTCCATCTACTGAACGTAAAATATTCCTTGACAGGACTGGAGCAAGAGACTATGAACTGTAGGAACAGAAGAAAGCCATTTGGTCCATTGAGTCCACTTCATCATTCAATGAGATTGTGGCCAATCTGATAATCCTCAACTCCACTTTCCTGGCTTTTTCCCAAAACCCTGATTCCCTGACTGATTAAAAATCAATGTATCACAGCTTTGAATATACCTGATAACCCAGCCTCATATTTTCTCATTATATTCCATCTGCTGAATTTTTACCACCTTATTTAACGTGTTTATATTCCTCTGAAAACTCATTTTGTCATCCACACCACTTGCCTTCGCACATATTTTGAGTCATCTACAAACTTGTTGATAATACATTCACTTCTGTCATCTAAGTTATTCACATACATTGTAAAACACTGTGGTCCCAACTCAGATCCTTATGGCATTCTACTAGTTACAGGTTGCCATCCTGAAAATGGTCACCTCATCCCAACTCTCTGTCTCTTATTGGTTAGCCAATCCCTTATCCAATGCTAATTTATTACCCCAATGATATATGTTCTTATCCTATTGAGTAGCCTGATGTGCAATTCCTTACTGACTTTTTTTTGGCAATCCAATTATATTACATCTGCTGATTCCCCTTTAGCTATCCCTGTTGCATCTTCAAAGAATTCTAGTAAATTTGTCAGTCACAATTACCTATTCAAAAGCTACGTTGACTCTACTTGATAATATCATGTATTTCTAAATGCTCGGCCACTACATGTTTGTGACAGAGCAAATAGAAAAAATACTTGTCCTCAGGACTGAATTCTTAAATTTTAAGAAAGCAGAGACTGGGTAGAATCAGATCAACATTGTATGATTTCAGCATTATTATCTCAGGTTAAATTCAACTTGTGTGAAATGGAACTTCACTGATATGTGTAATGTTACAATTATCCAACAGATTTCACCAATCATTGGTAAAATTAACTTTAATGGATTCTGTCCACTTACACATAAAATGATTTGAAACCCTGCCTGAATATTTCCCCATCAAGAATATTGTTTAACACTTGCCTCCACGCTCTGCATTCTTAACTAATGTTATTCGAAAGGACATCTACTGTTAATTGCTATTAGAATTGTCTCATTACTGAAGATGAAAGAAATGACTGTATACACCATTTAAGTTTCCATAGAAACGCTACAGCTTTCATCTTTTTTTACTGAATGCTGCAGTGAGCTCATAACGGGTTGAAAATTAGGCTGTGATAATACTCACTGGATCTCTGCCCATTATTTTCTCTCCAACAACTGCCAATTCAGTGGAACTTGAGTGCAGAGAGTTTTGATGGACATTGAGTAGTAGCTTCAGGTTGGTTTGAGTTGGGTTTGATCAGCTGAGACCTTTGTTCCTCCCAGTAATGCAGTGCTGAGGAATTAAAAGGCACTTTTACCTACATGGCTCAGGTTTCCCTAGTTTTTGTCATCGCCCCCTCACTGTGACTGTACTACATGCTCTGACATCTGACCCCTGGGCCAGCTTGACCGTACTCAATGTATAATAAGTGGCAGGCAATACCCGCTTTCTTTTGCAGACAAAATACACGTGCTGACTTCTTCTCTCTCTGCAATTAAGGGCATTTAACACTAAATATTTAATTTTCATTGTTGGCTTTGAAAAGTTATTGATTATTCAGAGTTTCTCCTTGAATTTTGATTTCTACATTTTAGCTTTTAAATCGGGGACAGCCCAACAGAATATATTAGGGAGAAAGGACCTGAACTCAGCAGTGAGGACCTACATTACAGTTGAAAGAAGACTTTCCATCAAACTGTTTAGGATGCAATATAATTTTTCACCTCTTGCAGTTGTTCTTCCATTCCACTAGGCAACAACATCACATCTAAAAATTAATGTTTAAGCTATTTTCTTTTAAGAATAAGATCGGTAGGAATGATCAAAATGCAAAATTCTAAATTCACCTCCTCACTGAAATCTGTTGATTGTATTATATAGATTTTAAGAGCAGGAGTAGGTCATTTAGATCCTTTAATCCTGCTTTGTTCTTCAAAATCTTTTCACCTTGAAGCTCTAAGCCTTGACATTCTCACCTATCAAAAATCATTATCAATCGCTGTTTTGAATCAGGATGAAAAAGTAACATATTTCTGTTATATTTTATGTAGAGAGCTTTTCCTGCCTCCATGTTCAACTGATGAAAGACTTTCCCACTATCTCTCCTATTAACTTTTTTTAGTGCCTTAAATATCATATTTAAATCAACGTTTCTTTCTCCCTATACTGTACAGAGATTTTTTTTTACACATAGATGAACTTGGCTCTGCTATTATTTACACAACTGTTACGACCACATAACACCCCTCCTCCACCTCAGCTGTTTATACATGACATCTCCGCTCCTGATCCTTCACACTGTCAGTGTTGGTCTCAACACTGCAGTGGCAACACTGCAGAAATAGCTACAGTTTAATAGGTGAGCATAGGAAACCCTAGCCATTGTCACATTAATTAGACCAAAGTACTTCAAGTTCCTGTCAACAAATTATTCACATCTGAAGATGATGGTTATGAGCACATTTTATTTAAGAAGAAAACAATTGGCCTGAGTTTTCCCATAATTTGGCCAAGTGTCAATTCCAGGCGATTGCATAGAGGCTTTCTGTCCTTGAGATTGAGTGAGTTTTCATGTACAATTTTGTGCTGGTCACCTTCATACCTAAATGCCACACCACCCCCTCACGTTATTTTATTCTCACCATTGGCGCGAGTGCTCACCGCTGCTGGGGCTCTTTCGGTTTCTTGTTACCATTGTCATATTTAAAATCCCAGGTACAGACAGCTGGGATCGAGTGAATCCATAGAAGAGTATAAGGGAGGTAGGAGTATAATTAAGAGGGAAATTAGGTGGCAAAGATGGGACATCAGATAGCTTTGGCAAATAGAGTTAAGGAGAATCCAAAGAGATTCTACAAATACATTAAGGGCAAAAGAGTAACTATGGAGAGAATAGGGCCCCTTGAAGATCAATATGGCTGTCTATGTGTGGAACAAAAGGAGATGGGTGAGATACTAAACAAATATTTGCGTCAGAATTTACTGTGGAGAAGGATATGGAAGCTAGGCAACTTGGGGAAATAAATGGTTATGTCTTGAAAAGAGTTCATATCACAGAAGAGGAGCTGCTGGAAGTCTTAAAATGCAAAAAGGTAGATAAGTCCTGGAGACCTGATCAGGTGTTTCCCAGAAATTTGTGGGAAGCTCGGAAAGAGATTGCTGGAGCCCTTGCTGAGACATTTTTGTCATCAATAGCAATGGGTGAGTGCCAGAAGACTGGAGGTTGGCTAATGTGATGCCATTATTTAAGAAAGACTGTAAGGAAAAGCTAGGGAACTATAGACAGGTGGTGGGTACATTGTTGGAGGGGATTCTGAGGGACAGGATTTACATGCATTTGGAAAGGCAAAGACTGTTGAGGGATATTCAGCATGGCTTTGTTTGTGCGAAATTGTGTCTCCCTAACTTGATTGAGTTTTGAAGACAGAGCGGTAGACATTGTCTATATGGACTTCAGCAAAATATTTGACAAGGTTCCGCATGGTAGACTGATTAGCAAGGTCAAATCACATGGGATCCAGGAGGAGCTAGGTATTGCGTACAAAATTTGCTTGAAGGTAGGAAATAGAGGGTGGTGGTCAAAGGTTACTTTTTGGACTGGATGCCTATGAGTAGTGTTGTTCCACAAAGATTAGTGCTGTGTCTACTTCTTTTTGTCACTTACATAAATGATTTGGATGTGAATATAGGAGATATGGTTAGTAAGTTTACTGATGACACCAAAATAAGTGGTGCGATGGACAGCGAAGAAGATTATCTCTGGGTACAATGGGACTTTGTTCAGGTGGGCCAATGGGGTGAGGAGTGGCATATGGAGTTCAATTTAGATAAATGTAAGGTGCTGCATTTTGGCAAGGCAAACCATGGCAGGACTTATGCAGTTAAAGGTAGATCCCTGAGAAATGTTGCCAAACAAAGAGACCGAGGAATGCAGGTGCATAATTCCGTGAAAGTGAAGTCACAGGTAGACAGGGTGGTGAAGAAGGTGTTTGGTATCCTTGCCTTTATTGGTCAGAACATTGAGTATAATGAGTTGGGATGCCATATTGCAGCTGTACAGGACATTGGCAAGTCCACTTTTGGAACACTGCATACAATTCTGGTCTCCCTTCTATAGGAAGGTTGTTGTTAAACTTGAGAGAGTTCAGAAAGATTTACAAGGATGTTGCTGGGACTGGAGTGTTTGATTTATAGGGAGAGGCTGGGGCTTTTTCCCTTTGAGCATCGGAGAATGAAGAGTGCTCTTGGAGAGGTTCATAAAATCATGAGAGGCATGGATACAGTGACTAGCTAAGATTTTTTTTTGTGGGAAACCATAGGTTTAAGCTGAGATGGGAAAGATTTAAAACAGAGAGGGTAGTGCCTGTATGGAATAAGCTGCCAGAGGAAGTGGTGGAGGCTGGTTCAATCACAACATTTAAAAGGCATCTGGATGGGTATATAAATAGGAAGGCTTTTGAGGGATACGTGCCAAATGCTGGCAAATGGGTTGTATTTGGGATGAGTGGTTGGCACGGATGAGTTGGACCAAAGGGTCTGTTTCTGTGCTGTACAACTCCATGACTCGATGACACTATAAAATTCAAAGCAGGCAAGGGAGCAGCAGGCAGGTTTGCTGCATACTCCAGTTAATTTGGAGCGAAGTGTGGGGGAGTCCATCATTGCTGTGTCTACCATTGCAGCCTCTGGCATCCGTTTGCCTGGTTGCCCTCTATCACAGACAGGTTGGCACCTGCCAGGGAGAACCAGGTCCTGCAGAATGTTCATTGGCTGCTGGAGATAAACGCAGAGCTGCATCTCCAATACTTTAGCTGTTGGTTGCGAACTTCTATGGAAAGGCCACAGGGCGATGAAGGACCTTGAGTTCATTCCCAATGCTCCTTCTGCTCAAGGAGGTGGGGAAGCACCAGTAGGTGCCCAGACTGAGGAAGAATCAAACAGAGGCCCTCCAGAAGTCTCCTGTCAAGATGCTCCAGAGGAGAATGGTCCTTCCACCTCTCGCCTGCCTGAGATCCAAAACCACGTGGAAGTTCAAGCCAAGGAAGGTGAGCTTGCATTAGAACCCTCTTACCGTACTTAGGCCCTTGAACCACAGATACCCTTGGGGGGTTGTCTGCTGAATATGCTGCCAGCAGTGTCCATGAGAGTGCAGTCCCTCTCTACCTCAGCTGGAGATCCCTAAACTATCTCTAGACATAATGGGAGGAGAAGGAAAATAAAGCCTTCTGATGGCATGTAGGTGGCAGACGCAACACTTCCTCATACTTAGAATGTTACATTTCAAAGAAATAATGCACTTTAAAGTATTTGACTGTAATTTTACCTGCAGCTCTGAGAATGGAACTACAAAGGCTGCTTTTCCATATTGCCTGATGATTCTGGAACTTGGCTAAGGGAATGCTACTCTTTCCTTAATACCCATCGTAACATAACATCTTGTTCCTGATTATTGTGGGAGAATTAGCTATCGTAAAACATTCAAGTAGTTATTACTTTTAACTTTTATTAAGCAAGAGGAAAGGTGAAGGAAGAAAACTTTTTAAAAAATACTAGTAAACGGGGACTTTCTTTTTGAGCAGCAACAAATTTACAGTTAATAATTGTTGGCCACACCCAAGTCAGATCTTATGGAACCATATATCAATTGAGTCCTCAAACAAAAAAAATACTACAGATGCTCAAAAACTGAAATAAAAACTGAAAATGTAGGAAGCATTCAGCAGATCTGGCAGCATCTGTGGGCAGAGAAACGGTTAACATGACTCTCCTTCAAAGTGTCTGTAACACTTTCTGTTTTTATTATCAATTAATTGTTGCTTGGCTTGTTACAATCAACTCTATACTGTTCTATCATGCTGGCGGTGACGTTAGTCCTGCTCAATGCCCTTATCTTCTCAGAAGACAACTGCTGCTTTCCCAACTCTTAGGCATCCAGCATATTGCATCTTTGCCTGCTCCAGTTGTGCAGAGCACAGCATGCAAGGATCATGCAGCACATCTGCCTCAAGCGATCCAACCATTGGAACGTCATTTTCAGGAGACTGCTTCATGATAACCCTGGTGGAAGAATGGGTTACATTATATCTGCACTCTGCCTTTGTCAGGGGGTTGCATCATGGAGTCATTAGCCATGTTTGCAGAAAGTAGCCCTCCTTACCTAGTAGCCATCCTTGAAATGAAGCACAAGACTAAAAGGTCACAAGTGTATTTGAGTCACACCAGCATCCAGGATAGCTGTGAGACGTAGTAGTGATAATCACAGATAAATTCTACGCTGACTGAATAGAACTGTTTTTGATTGATGAAGTCAGGGGGCGGCAGTGGCTCAGTGGTTAGCACTGCTGTCTGCCAGTGTCAGGAACCCGGGTTCAATTCCACCCTCAGGTGACTGTCTGTGTGGAGTTTACATGCCCTCCCTGTGTCTGAATGGGTTTCCTGTGGGTGCTCCAGTTTCCTTCTACATTCCAAATGATGTGCAGGCTAGGTGGATTGGCCATGCTAAATTGCCCATAGTATTCAGGGATGGGTTATAGGGGAATGGGTCTGGGTTGGATGCCCTGAGGGTCAGTGTGGACTTGTTGGGCTGAAGGGTCTGTTTCCACATTGTAGGGATTCTATGATGATGAAGATACAATGCTCTCAATATAAGGTGTGAACAGCCTGGAGCGCCTTGCACCTAGGGGAAGCCTGCAATGTTATTGAAGAATACTATCAGGCTGTAGCACTGACGTTGTCACAGGGAAATGAGATGAAACAATGTGATCTGCCATAAATTGCATCAATAACAGCTTTTGATACACTTTTGAATTTAGCACTGAGTGATACTGCAGAAGTCTCAGTGGATCCTTGGAAGCAGCTAGTCACATGAAGATTAAGCAGAGCAGTCACCTTGATGGCCACAGGAATAGGATGGCCTGTGGGATGACCTGTTAATCCTGCTTCAGTGGATGACATCATAGGCACATTTGCTGGTTGCTGGTTATACCTTGCTCATCTGGAGACACAACATTGAGGATGATAGAGCCTGGGCCTACCTGCATCTCCAGAGGAGATCTTCTGCTGCGATTTCTTCATGTAAAGTCTGTTTGGCAGCCACTGGAGGTTGCTATTCATTCTGGGGCTTGTACAGCCAATTGTTTCTCTTCATTTTCTCTGCACATTTGTTGTGCAGAGTGGCAATAACCCCTGCTTTGGCCAGATCCATTGGTGACAGTCCCAAATAACCCATATGGGGAATATCAGAAACAAAACAGCAACTTAGCAATGTGAGCAGTTAGTAATCACAATGTGTACAAATACAGTTTATGATATTCCTCAACACAGTGGTACAGGGAGGCCTCCAAGAAATAGGGCCATGCGATGACTGTGCATGGTCTTTTCACATTGTAGCCCTTGCATCACAATGTGGTATGGCAACTGCTCTTCCCAACACCCCAAGACAATACAGAGTTGTGAACACAACCCAGTCTATCACGCCTTCCTTCCATTGATTCCATATATACTTCCCCCTGCCTCGGGAAAGCAACAAACATAATCAAAGATGCCTCCCACATGGTTATACTCTCCTCTACCTTCTTCAGTTGGGGAGCAGATATAAAATACACGTATGAATAGATTCAAGAACAGCTTCTTCCCCTTGGGTTATCAGACTTTTGAATGGACCTCTCAAATGTTAATTCTGGTCTTTCTGTCTCTGCACCTTCTCTGTGGCTGTCACACCGTATTCTGCACTCTGTTCTGCTACCCTGATGCATTTTGTATGGTATGATCTGCCTATATAGAACACGAAACAACATTTTTCACTGTATCTCAGTATATGTGACAACAATCATTTAATCAATCGAGCAATCAATATACGGATGTGTGTAGCACAAGTCATGTTACACTAATGCAGTAGGAGATTGTAACGAAGTAGGAGTTTTGAAACCTTGCCCCACCACTGCTTGTCCCCCCCATGCCCCCCGCCCCCATCTCCAATCTGCAAAAAAAAAGCAGTGCTGCATATAAGACCATGCCATCAAGTATTTTCTGTTCAGTGTGAGAGGAAAGCAGCTCTGAGAGTTTGGACTTTGTTTGGGAATCATAAACTGCGAGTGACAGTGTAAAGGTCTCCTGTTATTATTTCTGCTTCACAGTGACTGTGGTCAATTTGCAATGACCAATAGCATGGTCCTGACTGCTTGTAACCAAGATTTTTCTTCAGCATTGTTGTCCACTGAGCAAGGATCACAAGTAGAATTCGATGATTTCAGATGTTTTTAACCTGTAAAATGTAAAATATAATGTATTTGCTTTTGAAAGGCTTCAAATCACTCAGAATCTCTCTCAGAGAAGAAAGAAATGCTGACTCCACCCTCATTTCCATTGCCCAATCCTGAAGCAGGTGAGATGGAAAGCAACATAGACAGCACTTCACAGAATGAGTCATGGACTCTGTATCTCAATCAAGGTGACTCCTCCCTGACCCAAACCTTCACCTTCTCGTCCACCTTGCACTCCCGTTCATTCCCATCAGGTTTGAGCCTCCCCACAATCCCAAACAACACTTTTATATAACTCTTTACCTCCCACTTTACAGTCTGACACTCATGCCAAACATTGTGATGCATTGACAACATCCCTCCAAACATCGGGGCCAGGGTGGTAGTAACCGCTCCCCTTCTGGTAGCCCATACCTTCCAACAGTCTGCTTTCTCCCACCCTTGTAGCTTGAGTTGCTTGCCTGCATAATAATTGTCTTATCTACATCCCAGCATGCCGCCTCCAATCCCCAGAATTGACTTCCCCAACATTCATACCACAGCAGTGGTCCCTAATGAACCCCCATCCCCCGCTTTCAGCAGACACCCTGTCCTAATAGACAGCCACACCTCCTTGACCAACTTGGAGGGACAGTGCTGTCTGGCTGGTCCTTGATTGATCTCTGTAAAGCTCCCTGAATAACTCTCCCTGGTTGGACTAGACAATCAGGACTTAGTGTGACCCACTTGCCAGACTATAATGATACTGGAAATCCTGACTCTCAACCCCCAAAATGATGAACTGAGTATGACCAATACGAGAACTGAAATCAGACAATAACTGGTAACAGGCCCTCTTGGCTTGTCTAAGGACTCTTTTCCTCAGACTTTCAGACATGGTCATTTGATTGAAGCGTGTGTTCGCCATGAAGGTTACTGACAAATACTGCAATGTGACATTGATGGAACACAGTGCTGCACAGCAAAATGTCCATCACTTTGACTGATCACTGCAAGCAAGTTGCCTGGCTCTGTCTGCGCTAAAATGGAAGGCAGATATACTGTGAGCCTTTACATTGAGAATGAGCAATGCATAAAAAGACAAGGCAAGGCATGGGAGAGAGGCTGTGAGTGAGCCCTAAGGACAACAAGCTAAGAACCCTGCGATGCACCACCCTGTTCTGACATAAGAGCTGAGTGTGTGTATGTGTGTCCATGGGTGCAGAGTAACCTGGCAACAGTTTTACAATGTTGGTGAGCATTGATGTGCACTATTGAAGTGCAGAATTGTATTATAAGTGAGTTTGAGATGTAAGGTGATGGCATGTTGAGGTTGGTGCTTGACCGATGCCAGATTCTGTGGGCAGAGGACAAAGGCGGTGGCTACCCATGGAATGTGCCCTCAGGTGTTGCAGAAGGCTGGTCAACATAGGTGGCTAAGGAAGATGCTGGTGGGTTGCAGGCGCCAGGTACCTGGTCTGACTTTTATGTCAGGAATTGTCACCACCTAGTTTCTGCCCACTATCAGGAGAATGCTTCCAAATGACATGAAACTAGGCAATAATGAGATGTTAATGAGATTCTCATCTAGCTGTCTAGAAATCTTATGCACAAAATTGTACTTATTCTTCAAGCTCAAGATTCTCAATTTTTCATTCTCACTGTACGTTCCCAACTGCCTCACCATTTTCCATTTTTTTCCGGACCAAGAAAAATTCAGCCCACTGTCTTCCTATACGCATCTTCTTTCAAAACTTGTCAAAATCAAGTGCAACATAGCTTTAAAAAAAATCAATAGCCCCAGCTTGTAATTCATTTTAATATTTGCTTCTACAGTTCTTCCTGTTAAAACAGCTCCTGATGAATTACTTTTGCATCTTTGTGCATGTTTTCGTGTCATCTAAATATAGAAGGACAAGTTATATACTGGTGTGACGTATCATGTTTCTATGGAAATGCTATTCAGGAATACAGACTTGTGCAAAGATTCTAAAGTCATTTTGTTGGCACAGTTAATGATAAATAAACTTATTGAAGTAGCAGATGAGCAAAGGCCAAGACAAATGGCACACGTAGGCATTTTAATTATACTTTGGGAAAATTCCTAAACAGAAATAAGAAAGAGCATGTTCAAATCGCTCAAACTTGTCCTACACAACCCTTTTAATGTCATGAGAAAAGGTCAGCCAGTAAAGTAAACTAACCAGGCCTGATCCAGAGCTGTGCACTATCTTTGCTTTCTACATCCTCGAGCTGGAGTTCACAGGTCACCATGCTCCATCTCTCTCTCGATTTCTCTGCTAAATTATAATGTTTGATCTTGCTCCTATCTAACTTTAAAACAAAATTTGTTTTTCTTATTCTTTGACAAAATAATTGTCTCAGCAGCATGTTATAACACAATAGCTAGCATTCTAGACTCATCAGAAGGTTGGGTTTATCTGTTCTGACTTTTAAGAATTTTCTGGAAGACTTGCCACATCAGTAAAATAAAACACAGAGCTGAGGATACTGGAGATCTGAAACAAAAACAGAAATTGCTGGAAAAACTCAGCAGGTCTGGCACCAACTCTGGCAAGAAAGCAGAGTTAATGCTCCAAGTCTGGTGACTCTTCTTCACTTCATTTCATATTATCAGTCATCTTACGTGAGTTATATACCGTGTTTTTAAAGTAGTCCCTATATGGGTATGCTTTCAAATAGATTAATATTGTAAGAATGATATTGAGTTCTCAACATGCATGATAATAGTTTCATATCTCAAATTTCAATGCAACTTGACCATATTAGAGATCCTATCATCCATTTTAAAGTTGTCATTAAGTGCTATTTTTATTTACAGTTTTGATTTTTTTTATGGATCAGAGATTTCCTGAATTTTTCTAACTCAAACAAGTGTGAAGGAAACACTTGTATATGGCATCTTGTTTCAATTTGGTTGAATCCTTACTGCTGTTTGAAATGACCCAGCAAGCCACTCAGTTCAAGGGCAATTGGGATGGGCAACAAAAGCTGGCCTTTCTAGTGTTGCCCACATCCCATGAAAGAATAAAGGAGGGAAAACAACTTTGCAGGCAACAAAATTGCCTCCCTATTTCTGTACCCTCCCTCAATCCTAATACACCCTGTATTGAAATCAATTGGTAATTGTCGATGATATAAAAAAACCAGCATTCCACTACATCCTGTGCATTACCCTATCTAACAAGTGAGGTGAAAATTGTCTCCTGTCTCTTTTTATCAAGTTGTAGACATGTGATTTCTCTTCATGTGACTTGAATGGTTCTGATAGTTTTCATTTTAAGTGCCTGTGGTTGTTTTTATGTACTTCACGGTTCCATATCAATGTAATTTCTCATGTGGCTAATCACCAGCTAATCTGTTTTTTTTTTGCTGATCTTGTTTGGGACAGGAATTTTAATGAAGACAAAACTACAAGCCCACCCTGTAAGCAGAATTTTCCCCTCCCTGGAGATGGAGAGGAAGGTGGTGAGAACGACAAATAATTGGGCAGGTAGCTGCAGACAGATTACTCACCCCTTTCTCACCACCTCTATGTGAAGATCCATGGGCAATCTTTTTGATCTGCCACTGATTATGGTCCTATACGTGGTCCATTAATGAGTCTCTTACGGGTTTCAACCTACCCCCAGCCTGATCACCTGGCAGGTGAGAAAAGAAATTGTTCCCTGACACTGAAACCAGGATGACCTGCCTGTGAATTGGTGTTGGTGGTGGCGGGAGGGTTCACTTGCCCTAATGTGCAGATAATCAAGGACTGGAATAGAGGGTAGGGGTCGTTGCTGAAAGTCACTTCCTGAGCTTGCCTCCAATCCTCAAACCACCTCCAGCCGGCTTCGTAACGCTCACCCTTGCTGAGGCTGTTAGCAGGGCTACACTGGTGAGGCTCCTGATTAGTGCACTGAATCCCTAACATGTATAACTAACAGCACTCAGAAGAATATTCCTTACATTCCATGGGGAATAACATGGGTGGTTGAAAGTTTGCAAAGTGCCAATGGGAGACAATCTAACCCAAGGTGTACCCTTTGCCCATAACCTTCATCACGATGAAGATTTTAACTTCAAGTCTCAACCTGCATGGATCAACAGGCTTAGTGGGGTGTCTAAGAATACATCTTTATTATCCAGCTCTCTGCCCTATGCATCAAGATCATCTTCTCATAGAAAAAGTGTATTGATTTTTCAAAAAAGGAACACTTTTCAAATTGCCATTGAAATTGAGCCAGAGATTTGATTTAATAGAAGCTTCAGCAAAGGAATATGCCCAGGATGCTTGTTATGGTACAGTAATGTTTCCCTGCAGGCACATTTATATTCTATTTACAATTGACATTGCAAAGAAAAATCTTGTCCTGTGATCTAAAATCTGATGCAATGCCAATATTTCTTCTGAGGAATGATGGGATGAAACTGAATGGGATTAAAAATTATTGGGATTAACTCTGGAAATGGAATTGCATGACACTATGTTAAAGATGTTCATGCAAAATTGGTGGACAACTGGGAACACAACAATTTTTGGAACTGATTTCGGAAATTCCTAACTGCAGCAATAAAGCCCTTGTTTGTGGTACTGAGCACCAGGTTTCTGGGTGTTATCAACCATTGGAATAACTCTTCCTTCAGCCACACGTTTGATCACCTTTCCAACATCACCCATCCTTGGATCTATATACAACTCAACCTATGTAAGATATGATGCTGTTTCTTTTCATTATCCACCACATTTGTCTTGTGGCTGTTTCTAGGTGCTGTTTTCTGTTGTATTAGGAACATAGGAAGAGGAGTAGGCCTTCAACCCCTCAAGCCTGAGCAATGGACCAGGCCAGACCCCCTGACAAAGTATATTCTGGAGATAGTGTAGACCCTAACTTTTATATTTTTCAGAAGAGTGGTGTAAGGCACTGTGTTCCTGGTATAATTCGATTGATCCATCACTAACTTTAATCAAAACACCCTTTATTCTTACAACACAATCAAAATACAATAAAAAGGAAGAATTGTCACAGTCCAAAGATGTGCGGGTTGAGTAGATTGACCATGCTAAATTGCCCACAATGTCCAGGGATGTGCAGGCTAGGTGGGTTAGCCATACGAAAGGCAGGGTTACATGGATAGGGTATGGGGTAGGTCTGGGTGGGATGCTCTTTGGACGGTAGCTGTGGACTCGATGGGCCTAATTGCCTGCTTCCACTCTGTAGGTATTCTATGATTTTATGATTTGTTATATTGAGATACTTAACAAGATAATGTATTATTTAACCACTAATCATCAACTGTTCCAATATAGGCAGCATCCCATAGACACACCTTTTGGCAAAAAGTGCAATTAAGCCAAAAGTTATTTCTCTCATGTGCTGTCTCTTCATTCTAGCAGTAGAGAACTCAAGCTTTCTGCTCCAGCAGCCAGCAAACCCACCAACCAGCTGAAAGCGCTACTGAAATCTTTTTTGGGCCTGTGTGACCTTGACCCCCACCCCACTCATGATGCTTTTCTACATTAAAAAAAAATCACTTGGAAAACTCAAAGCCTGATGAAGGGTCTCAACCTGAAACGTCGACTTTCCTGCTGCTCTGATGCTGCCTGACTTGCTGTATTCCTCCAGCTCCACACTGTATTGAGATAACAAGGTGTAGAGCTGGATGAACACAGCAGGCCAAGCAGCATCACAGGAGCAGGAAGGCTGACGTTTCGAGCCGAGACTAAAGGAGATATTTATGGCAGAACTGTGACAACACCCCTCTGCAAGACAAACAGGGTGACCCATCTCTTAAAGGCACACCTGTTCCAACATTCAATAAGATCAGGCTGGTCTGTGGTCTCTAATTCCATATATCTGCCTTTGGCCCATTATCCCTTAATATCGTTGTTTAACAAAAATGATCAATCTCAGGTTTAAAATTAACAACTGATCCAGCATCCACTACCATTTGAGAAAGAGAGTTCCAAACATTTCTAACCCTTTGTGTTTAGAAGTGCTTCCCAACATCATTTCTGCTCTGGCTCTAGTATTCAGACTATAGCCCCTAGTTCTAGAATCCCCAACCAGTGAAAATAGTTTGGCTTTATCTACCCTGTTTTCTCCTGTTAATACCTCGAAGACTTTGATCAGATCACCCCTTAACTTTTTAAATTCTACAGAAAACAGGCCTAATTTTTATCAGCTCTCCTCATTACTTAATCTCTGATGTCCATGTATCATTCTTGTAAAGCTATGTTGTACTGCCTCCAAGGTCAATATATCCTTCTTAAGATGTGGTGCACAGTACTCCAAGTGGGGTCTAAGCAATGTTTTGAATACCTCCATCCTTTTAGTGTATGCATTGTTGTGTAGTAATGTGATGTTGAAAAACTCCACTGCAGCAATACATCAAGTCTACCTCATGAGTATTTCTCATGTCCAAATGACCTCCAACAGCCAATAAACCCCAGGGCTCTAGCTGCATAGGAGCTCCATTGTCTCTAAGTTCCCCTCTACTTAATTAACCATCCTAACTTAGAATTAAATTGCCATTCCTTCACAGTTTCTGGGCCAAAATCTGGAATTTTATACTTGCAACAGTGGGCAGTATCTTTACCTCACCACCGTCATCGTAAGGCAGCTCCAGATAGGCAACAAATGCCAATCTTGCTGGTGTCTCCTGTTTCTTGTGAATTACTTTTCGTTAAAAAAAATTCTGGCTATGAAAATAATTATAAAAAGGAAAATCAAAGCAAAGTCTTTCAGATGTTCTGAAATAAAAACTGAAAATGCTACAGAAACTCAGCAGGTCTGGCAGTAGCATGGGAGACAGAAATAGTTTTGAAGCCAATATCACTCTTCTTGGGAATGGAAAGGAAAAGGTATGAGACGACACAGTGTGGAGCTGGAGGAACACAGCAGGCCAGGCAGCACCAGAGGAACAGGAAAGTTGACGTTTCCGGTCGGGACCCTTCTTCAGAAAAGGTGTGTGATGTATTTTTATGAT
Source organism: Rhincodon typus (assembly GCF_021869965.1). Lineage (NCBI taxonomy): Eukaryota > Metazoa > Chordata > Chondrichthyes > Orectolobiformes > Rhincodontidae > Rhincodon > Rhincodon typus. Next base: position 103,230,373 of record NC_063335.1, on the reverse strand, counting down.
GTAAACAAAGTGGGAGGAGCAGCAAGTGGAACAGATGGTGCTGGTGCCCAGAGCAAGAGATAAAGGTAGTGCTAATGTCAGTAAAGGATTGATATAGATGCAGAATCAGTGTTAATAACAGTTGTAAATGGTCAAATAATAGAGAATGGTAGGTCATAAATAGCACTTGCCTGATAACTTACTCCGTTGGTGAATAAATGTCAAACCAGTACAGTAAGAGAAATAAAGGAAGGGAGACAAATGTATGATTAAGAAAGGGAGATAAAGAAATTGCAGAAGGGGTAAGTTACAAAAAGGATTTAAATATTTTATTTAATTTTTTTAAATCTCCAACAGCAATTGACAACTAAAATAATTAACTTCACAATTGTAAATAAAATTTTAGAGCCAGAAAGATGAATTGGCTGTAATTAACAATGATTGCATCACTATAAGAATACTGAGCCTTGTAATGATAAGGCACAATTTTCTGTCTTCTGTTTAGTTCAGATCTACAAAATAAGTGTTGTACACTAACCTATCTTTGTGTCATCTCAAACATAATAACAATGTCCTCAGTTCCTTCATCCAGATCGCAAATGTATAACATAAATAGTTGTGATCCAAACACTGACCCCTGCAAAAATCCATAGTCACCGGCTGCTAAGATGAAAAAGACCTCTTTATCCCTACTCTCAGCCTTCTGCAATTAGCCAAACTATCAATGCCAGTGCCATAGTCTTTTATCTTATTTAATAGCCTTTGTGTGGCACCTTGTCAAAGCCCTGCTGCAAATCCAAATTGATCACTTCCATTGGCTGTCCTTTGTCTAAGTTGCTGGTTACCTCCTCAACGAATTATGAACCTCACAAGCTGCTGAGAGAGAGAAAAAAATCCTCATCTTTGTCTTAAATAGTTGACCCCTAATTATTAATCTATGACCCCTGGTTCTAGATTCTCCCACAAGAGGAATCATCCTTTTAATATTCACCCAGTCGAGACCTCACAGGATCTTAATTAGTAGGATGGTGCAAATTAGATGGCAACTCTTAAATAATGGCATTCAATTGCACATCTTCTTGCATGACATTGCTCTGTTATCTATATATAAGTCTAACTATACACTATTGGCTGTACTATTGTTTTGGCTGCAGAATCTGTCCAAATGTCTTCCCTGTCTTTAACTAATTATCTCCTCTTGCCTCTGTTGTTTTCAGCCCTGTTTATCTTTGGCCGTATACCCAATTTGATTAGTCTATCCTTTTTAAGTTGGAAGCTGTTGCTAAAACTACGCAAGGCATGCATCAGACCACAGCTGGACTAATGTTTTGGGCTCATTATCTAAGGAGAGATGTACTGGCATTGTAGGCAGTCCGGAGAAGGTGCTACAGAGGTACTGTCTTTTGAGAATAGGTTGAGTAGTTCGGGCCCGTACTCATTGGAGTTTCGAAGAAATCAGGCAAACTTTTTGAAACCTTCAAGATCCGGAGGGGGCTTGAAAGAGTAGGTGAGGAAAAGGCAGGAAAGTGAAAATGTGGATTATCAGCTCAGCCTGTTACCTCATAGATGGCAGAAAATACATGACAGGCTGAATGGCCTGCTTCCATTCTTACATCTTACGAACTTAATCTGTTTTATTATTCTAGCACTGTTGTTTCCAAGAACTAATTCTTGGTGAAGACAGGACTTCTTGCCTGACTGAGCAACCTGATGCCTAATTATCTTTAATTTCATCCATGCATTGCCACACAAAGGACCATGAGAAAGCACATTCATCAAAGAAAACAAATAAATTATTACCCAATAAAGCATCAGACATTTTAAAACTCACTCAATCCATGAAAAAATGTTTTTATTCTGAAGTTTCATTGATTATAGTTGTCACATATGATTCTGTTCTGTAACTTTAGTATTCTTTAGACTAGCAGATCTGCTAGATGTAACAATATTGCTCATCTACTTAAACTGCGCCAGAGGGGATTTGATAAAGTAGTGCTATTTTTTGTTTAATTTTTCTTTGCACTATATGGGGTATATGTAGCCAATGTCACCTCAAGCTGTTCGTTCACTCAGTTGAATTGTTTGTTTAACATATTTGTTGGTTAATCCATCTGTTGTATTCAGAACAAATCGCTATAAAGAAAGTCGTTCACCTATGCTTTTTAATCCAACAAATGTTTTGACAAAAGCTCCCCCAAGCCTCAACGTCGGACTTTATGATTTGTTACTTTAGTTTCCATCCTTTATAAGTGGGCCACATTGGATTTGCTTCTGGTGTTTATTGCGGGTGGCTTGTTAGCAGCCTGAACAGAAGGCCTCAATTAATGGATCCAACTGGGAATTTTAACCAAAGGACTTTATCATAAAACTAGTTCAAACTCTGACTATTTAATTAGGAGTGCTAAGATTGGTAATATTGCTGCCTGTGTATTGATTTTTAAACCCCATCCCGCCATGACCATTAAAAATGAAGACTTTTATTGAATCCTGGGTCCATCATGCATCCTCTTTCTATAGAGTTTCACGTGGTTCAATAGCCTGAGTGGAGCTGTAACCTTCTCAGACAAGAGCCAGACCTGATGGTCCTGGGATATCTGTAGTTTTGATGCACTGAGAACATTATTTTTCCACAGAACTGGGGTCAAAACTGAATACCAATTGATTCATGATATCAACATGATGGCTTTGATTTAATATATGTCACCTCAATCTGTTTGTTCACTCAGTTGAATAATTTGTTTATGTCAACTCACAGATGTAAATTGAGGTTGGAATTTGTCAGAAGATTATTTCATGGGAACTGCTGTTCAGGGGATTTGAGGCTCAGCAAGGTTTTTCCAATGAGTCCTGACCCTGAAGTCCATCTGCATCAGCATTACTAACAAAAGTCTATTGCAGGTTGATATGTTGGTCATTATTTTATGCAGCAAAACGAGGCTTTTGCTATTGTTATTCAATAGCATATTCCTTCCATCTAAGAGACCTTTGTTGAATCCAGGCTTCTTAGTGAGCCTGATACCTGTATCATGTATCCCTCTTGTATCCCATTATTTTGACAGAAAATTTTGGTTATTTATGCAAGTAAATGAAAATATTTCAAGGCAAATTAGGCTCTGTAGTCATTAATGGTAGCTTGCTTGAATCTATCAGCTAGACTGCAAAACATGACAAAGATTAGCACTCACAATAATTGTCTGTACAAGTTTCAGAGAAAGTGAGGGCTACAGACGTGACAAAAAAAAGGATGCTTTCTAAACCTTGAAGATTTCTGAATATTTTTGTGAGCAAATCAAAACAAATGGACCATGTTATGATCCTCTCTTAGAGCTGGATATACCAGCTGCACACAGGAGTGGTCAAACAATAATTTGAAGTCTTTATTTGAAGATAAGTCTATATAAAGGTAGAATTACAGGAAGGCTAAGTACTATGCATCTGATCTCTATCACTGCTGCTGCAGACTGCCTAACAAGACATGAGGCTGATATATCATATCTCACTGAGGTAAACAATGACTATCTCAGTTCAAGATACACCTCTTTAAAGGCGCATATCATTATATCACAAATGATGATAGCAAGCTTTTATATTCATGAACAAATGTGAGCTAAACTTTAAGAACAGGATTTGGAAACAATTATAAAACATTAATCATGGGAAACAAACAATAATATGATACAGTGAGCTAGAAGTACTTCCATTGGACAGGAACTTTACTTGCTGTGATAGATCCACCACAACACAGCAGAGGATTTGAGTCATGGCACAGAGGGTGTGATCACACTGTCTTCTTCATCACTACTTTATTCCATCAAGTATTGTGAAAGTAAATTTTACACTTTGGGGTGGAAATTAGCCATGCTTTATTTTCACATAGCGCATCCTAACCAGAAACCCTAAGGCCTGCCAGAAGTTGGGCGTAAGCCTCATCGGCATTTTCCGTTATCTGGGACCAGAACAGGTCATCAGAAAAGCAGAACAATGAAAGAATTCTCACCGCTTTGAAATGTCAAAGAGCTTAATTGATTTATGGATATGGGTTTTTATGCAACGTGATAAATAAGAGCCAGGAGCAGGATGAGGTAATCCAGCCCTTTGAACGTTCTCCACATTTTAAGATGATCATGGCAGATATTGTCTCACCTCCACTTTCCTGCCTATTCCACTTAACCTATTACTAATTGAAAATCTATTTCCTCCTTAAATTTTCACAATGTCTCGGATTCCACCATACTCTGGGGAAGTTAATTCCACAGAACCACAACCCTTTGAGAGGAGTAATCCCTCCTCGTCTCTGTTATGAATCTACTACCCCTTAGCCTAAAGCTATGATGTCTTGTTCTAGATGATCCCACAAGGGGAAACGTCCACTCTATGTCTAATAAATGTGAATGAATTGTTACATCTGTTGCCAATGAAAGATCAGGCTTGTACTGGGAAGAAGTCCAAAAGCTGTTGTTTGAAAGGATCAAAGAAATATTGCTATCATTGCACATGTAGGCTCTTTATGATCCACAATCACCTATGATTGTTGCAGCAGGTACATTGTCCACTGGATGGAATCGCAGGTAGACAGGTGAAGAAGGCATTTAGCATGTTAGTTTCATTAGTTAGTGCATTGAGTATAGGAGTTGGGATGTCATGTCGCAGCCGTAGAGGACATTGGTGAGGCCATTTTTAGAATATTGCATTCTAGTTGCTGGTTGCCCTTCTATAGGAACGATGACTTTAAACTTGAGACCATGCAGAAAAGATTTACAAGGATGTTGCTGGGACTGGAGGGTTTGATTTATAGGGAGAGGCTGAATAAGCTGGGGCTTTTTTCCCTGGAGCAACGGAGACTGAGGTGTGATCTTTTAACCTGAGAGGTTTATAAAATCACATGGAACATAGATAGGATGAATAGCCAAGGTCTTTTTCCAAAGGGTGGGGGAGTCCAAAGCTAGAGTGCATAGGTTTAAGGTGAGAGGGGTAACTTTTTCACATAGAGGGTGGTGTGTGTATGGAATGAGCTGCCAGAGGAAGTGGTGGTGACAGGTACAATTACAACAATTAAAAGGCATCTGGATGGGTATGTGAATAGGAAGGATTTAGAGGGATATGGGCCAAATGCTGGCAAATGGGACTGAGTCAGATTGGGATGTCTGGTCAGCATAAATGAATTGGATAGAAGGGTCTGTTTCTGTGCTGTATGACTCTATGACTCTATGAATGTCATCCGGTTCAGGTTATCTCTAGGATCCTGTGGACTCCCTAACCAGTACACGTGAAATTAATTTATCTAGGTACCTTTGTTCGGAACAGGGAAAAGACAACGCAACACAAGCCAGGAGTCAGTGGAGCAGGTCACAACTTTATTCAAAGACAAGGGAAGAATCAAAACTTTACAATTTTAATTTAACAACTTTACTTGTAACTATTTGATTCTTTGGAAACTTTAATACTTCCCAGCAACTCGTAGCTTTTGCTGATTTGTTGAATATTTTGGTCTGCTCCCTTCTCTCTATCTCAATCTCTCTTTCTCGTGCATGTGCTCTCTTTCTCTCGCTCTCTCTCGCTCTCTTTCAATCTCTTTCTCTCTCTCTCTCTCTGGCTAGGGGGTTTGGGCGGGGGGCACGCTGCTGTGGTCTTTGACGTGTCCAGACATGCCTGTATGTCGACTGGAGAGTTGGGGGGTCAACTTGAGCCCTACCAGGACAGGATTCTTATACCTTTTTGGCTATCATCTTGAATTTTCCAAGGACTTGACCAATCAGGGGCATTGAGATAATTAGTTTTTATCACTTTGAAATATTGTTCATGATTTTCGATGGCTTGCTACCTTTGATGTGTCTGTTTTGGAGCCTGGATGTCTCGTTTTGGCATCCAATCTTTTGCTTCACTAAGGCATGCCTGCCCCATTTATCTAGCAGTGATCTGTTTTTCAGGAAATGTTGAAATGCCCTTTTAGACTTGCTAATGTGTTTTGGTGCCGTTCTGGTTTTTAATTGTCTGGGCTTGAATCTTGCAAAAGCTTGACTCCGGGCAGCATTATCTCTGTGTGTTTGTATGTCTTGGACTGAGGCATTCCCATCGTACCTTGCTTTTTGGCCAATTTCAGTGCCCTGTTTATTTCTGCTGCTGTGCTTGTATTCCTGGCTTTATGGTTGTTTGAGTTGGTTCCATTTTAATGATTCTATTTTACTTGAGCAATCACAGACTGCAAAGGTAGTGTTTGGCTTGCAGGGGAAACTGGGAGGTTGGCGATGTTCCCATGCATGTGCTGCCCTTGTGCTTCTAGGGAGTACAAGTCATTAGTTTGACAAGGGACATTCTCTTTGTCGAAGAAGACTGAATGAGTTGCTGCAGTGCAACCAGTAGATGGTATACATTGCTAGCACTGTGCATCGGTGGCACAGGAGTCAATGTTGAAGGTGGTGGATCAGGTGCCAGTCAAGTGGGAAATTGTGCCCTGGAAGGCCTTGAGCTTTCTGAGTGTTTTTGAAACTTGTAAACATCCATGCAATGGGAAGTGTTCCATCACACTCCTGACTTGTGCCTTGTAGAAGACAAACTTTGGGGAGTCAGGAGGTGAGTTACTTGCTACAAGATTCCTAGCCACTGACCTGCTGTTCGGGCCACAGCATTTATATGGCTGGCCCTGCCAACATACACCTGTCCATCTTATACAGATTGCACCTGCCCCAGAACTGGTATGCTTCAGAAATCTGATGCTGTCCCTTCTACAGCAGGTTTTCAGCCATGTGTTCAATTGCTCAACTGTCCTATTTCCACGTTTACTAGCGTGTGGGACTGGAAGTAAGCCTGAGATTACTGTTTTGGAGGTCCTGTTTTTCAATCTCCTTTTGAGCTCCCTAAAATCTGCTTTTAGGACCTAATTCCCCTTCGACCCATGTCATCAGTAAAAACATGGATTGTGACCTCGGGTGGTTTATCATTCCTCGGAACAATGCCCTGGAGCTGTCCTGTTCCATCCTGGTCCCTGGCTCTGGTGCGGCAACCTACCATCCTGAGTCACATTTATGGCTGCAGAAATGCCTGTCCATTGCCCTAACTAAAAAAAAAAATCTCCTACTATTACTGCTCTTCCATTCGTCTTCCTCCTGAGGAAGCCACTGTGTACCACTGTCTTGACTCTGAGAGCACTCCCCTGAGGAACCATTATGCTGACCAGTACCCAAAGTGGAAAACCACTCCGTGAGCTAAACTGTCTCGGGGGTTCTTATGCTATCTACCTGGTGCACTTGGACTTCCTTGCAGTCACCCATTCCTTTTCTGCCCTTGGTTGAGTTGTAACCACCCCTTAAACGTGCTGCACTTGTGACCCTCTGACTCGCAATGCACAACAATGGCTCCAGCCACCTCGGAGTCCTGAAACATAGAGCTGAAGCTTGTGCAGATGGTAGTACTTCCTGCATGAGTATTCATCCCAGATTTCTCACTTTCCACAGGCTGTGCATTCCACTTGACCGAACTTCCTGTCATGCTTTAAGTACGCCAACTATTTGCTACAAGTAGAATAGCTCATCACTTATTCACCATGCAGCTGCATCTGCATTAACGTAGCAACTAAATAATGAATGGTAAAGTTAGTTTAAAAAAAGGGGGAATTAAGCAACTGTTAACCTGTTCATCCAACTCACCAAGCACCAGACTCATTCTGTTTGAAATCTACACTAGTCTAGAAGCACTCGTGAAAGCAACCCCAATCTTTTTGACTGTGGAACACTTTACACATTGTTACTGTTAGCACAGGTGATTGTTAGACTGATTTCATATCCAACAAGAAGTGACAGTCATTGTTAACATTACTGAGAGACTATGGGACTGCTAGCCTTCATTTTCCACCTGTTACAGATGGGCTAAAACGTCTCTCGGTAAAATTTACAGCGGTAGCAGGTTAAACCTAAACAGTTCCACTGCTGTTTCTGACATTCTTTGCGTGACTTCCCAATTTTCAAAACATTCATTTTTCCCAGGATTAATTACCAGAGGAATTATACCTGTCAGGTTGTTCTTTAAGCAGCCATGAGCAAGCCTTATTTGCATTCTTAGATCTACCTAAGTAAAAATTAAGACTGTCAAACACATTCCTGCAATTAAATCTTGCAGAGAGACTTCCCTCAAATGAGTCAGAGCTTAGTTCAATTCAGATCATAAACTGGTAAACAAATTGAGAACATTTTCCATTATTAGCACCGTTATATGGATGTGAAGACTGAGGGGTGACCTTATAGATGTTTATAAAATCATGAGGGACATGGATAGGGTGAATAGCCAAGGTCTTTCTCCCGGGAAGGGGAAGTCCAAAACTAGAGGGCATAGGTACAAGGTGAGAGGGGAAAAGATTTAAAAAGCACCCAAAGGGTTTAGAGGGATATGGGCCATAAGCTGTCAAATGGGTCTAGGTCAGTTTGGAATTTCTGATCGACATGGATGAGTTGGACTGAAGGGTCCATGCTCTGTGATTCAATGAAGAATGTCCTGGATGAATTTTACACCACCACAAAAACTCTGGAGATGAAATTCCTCGAGGCCTTATTCATCGTGGCCGGTGACTTCAAGCAAGCCAATCTGAAGAGGGTGCTGCCAAAGTACCACCTACACATCATCTGCCCCACTAGAGGACCGAGCATCCTGGACCACTTTTACAGAACCATCAAAGGCACCTATCACTTCATCCCCCACCCACACTTCGGAAAATCACATCACCATGACACGTTTTTCCTCCCAGCTTACAAGCTAGAGCTGAAAGGGGAGGATCCTTCACAGAAAGGAATATAATGCTGATCCAAGGCAGTGAAAGAGCATCTCCAGGACTGCTTGGAATCAGTGGACTGGACTGTGTTCACTCACTCAGTGGGAAACGCAGAAAAGTCTGTCACCACTGTCTCGGACTTCATTAACAAATGCGTGCAGGGCTGTGTACCAAATCCGGGTGATCCCCATCTGGAAATCTTGGATGAGCTGGTAAATCCATTCCCTACTGAAGACCAGGCATGCAGCATTCAAGTCAGACGACCCACACCTATACCGCAAATCCAGATATGACTTCCACAAAGCCATCAGAGATGCCAAGAGGCAGTACCAGAACAAGTTAGAGGCCCAAACTAACCATACGGACTCCTGCTGCTTGTAGCAAGGCCTAAACAACATTACAGGATACAAACTGAAGCAGAGCAAGATAGCAATGGGCCCGGCTGAGCACTTAGATCCTGTGCGGACCAGCTGGCAGAAGTATTCGCTGACATCTTTAACCTCTCCCTCCTACAAGTTGAAGGCCCCGCCTGTCTCAGGAAGACCACTATCATTCCCATACCTAAGAAAGCGCAAGCAATGTGCCTTATGACTATTGCCCAGTGGCTCTGACCTCCATGATCATGAAGTACTTCAGGAGACTTGTCATGGCTCACATCAACTCCAGTCTCCCAGCCTGACTCAGTCCCCTGCAATTTGTCTACCAACGTAACAGGTCCCCAGCAGGTGCCATTTCCCTAACCCTGCGCTCATCTCTGGAGTATCTGGAGAAAAAGGCCCCCAAGTCAGACTCCAGCTCATTGACTACAGTTCTGCCTTCTACACCATTATCCCCTTCAGACTGATCTCAAAACTCCAAGACCTAGGATCCTCAGCTTCCTGACCCATACACCACAATCAGTGAAGATAGATAACTGCACCTCCTCCATGATAACACTCAACACTGGAGCCCCCTACTGTCTTCCCTGTACACCCACGACAGTGTTGTCAAATTCTGAACGAATGCCATCTATAAGTTTGCTCATGACACTACCGTGGTAAGAAGGATTGCAAATAATGATGAGTCAGAAAACAGAAAGGAGATAGAGGGCTTGGTGATGTGGTGCAATGATAACAACCTGTCTCTCAATGTCAGTAAAACTAAAGAACTGATCATTGACTTCAGAGAGAAAGGAGGAGAACACGCCCCCCATCCACATCAATGGACTGGAGGTTGGGAGGTTAAGAGGGTGGAGAGCATCAAGTTCCTAGGAGTGACGATAACGACAACCTATCCTGGACTTCCCATATAGATGCAATGGTCATGATGGCACAACAATGCCACTTCTTCCTCAGGCAACTCTGGAAATTTGGCATGTCCATAAGAACCGTCACCAACTTCTACAGCTGCACCACAGAAAGCATGCTGTCCAGGTACATAACGTCCTGGCACAGCAACTGCCCTGCCCAGGACCGTAAAAAGTTTCGTGCACAGCCCCGAGCATTAAGGAAGCCAACCTTCCATCCATGTACTCCATTTACATGTCGTGTTGCCATGGAAAGACTGCCAACATCATCAAAGACCCATTCCACCTTCGTAATGCTCTCCTGCTACCTCTTCCATCAGGCAGACCATACAGAAGCTTGAACCCACGCCCCAGCAGGTTCAGAAGCAGCCTCTTCTGGGGCATCATTAGACTGATGAATGGACTTTCTGACTTCAAATAATGCTGATCTTGTTAGTATTGATCTGGCCTAGTGCATGTCCTGTGCAGTGTAACCTGTGTGCCTCACTCTGTCCAAGTTTTTTTTCACCCTATGATCTGTATGACCTTGGTTAGTATGATCTGAATGTACTGCTTGCAAACAAAGCTTTTCACACTACTTAGGTACATGTAGCAATAAATTAATCAATCAATATGTCCAGAGCTGCAATTATGAACAGTATGATGTCATTGTGCACAGCTTCATTATCAATAAAAATGAAAGGCTGATTTTCCAAAACGAAGCTCACAATGAGGGATCTTGTGTGATGGAAATGCATGCCAAAAATCCAGTTCCTTTCTGCATGATTTTCCTATTTGCTTTGTGATTTTAGAAAATTATTTAATATTGCATCTGTAATGAATTCTGCACACGTTATTAGAGCATTACACTCAATCATTATTCTTCTTGAAAAGATACACATGTAAATCAACCTAAATGAGTTTTAAAAATTAAACCAGTCTATTAAGTGAAAAGTATGTCCAATAACATTGTACAGGAGCAAGTGCAAACTTTATTTTAATGCATCAAACTCAAATAGATACATGCTGTCCTCATAAATAATGGATGTGTTCACTTGTCATTATCTTGGTGTTGGTATTGGTTTCAGCCTGGGTGCTTCTATTGTAGAAAGTTAAGCAACCTTCCACAAAGAACAAGTTACAAATCCACAAGTGTTCCCAGAGATTTCAAGAGATCTTGATGGTGGGAAAACAAGATAAGGTGTAAGTGGTGCTAATGGATCAAGCTCACCTCCACAGTTAGAAATGTCTTGATGGTCGGAAGTCAGTGATGCTTTGAATGCGAAGGAAAGAGTTAAATTCAAAAACACCATTCATCATGGTTCAGCAAACTGATGCACACTCCCGAGGAAAACACAAACACTTTTCATTTGAAATGGTTGCTTAACTTCATGCGATCGCTAAATAAAGAAAATTGAAAATAATTTCTACCATGCTGATATATATTTATGAATTCCATTGATGTAAACATTTTCTTCAAATAAAAAGTTCATGTCATTTTTAAGTGTTATAGTTTCATTAAAATGTACCTCAGCATAATTGACATATCTGGGCTCTCACCTACCCTCATTTCAAAACCTGTACTCTCCCAGTAATAGCCAGTGATCATGAAATGAAGAGCTGTTTAGAATGATTTACAATGCAGGTAAGTAAAGGAAGGAACGTGTTTTGTATTAAAAAAAATCCAGGGGATTAAGTCCTTCAGGATCTCATTCTAATCTTTAGTTTTTCCTACAAAACACTGCAGGAGTAAACTAGAATAATCAATAATTTTTTGATTCAGCCTGAAGCGGTGAGGATTTGGGATGCTGAGATAAATTTGCATGCAAAATAGGAAGAAATGGATTATTTTTAAATACAAAAGATTAGAGGCATAATCTGTCTGTTAGGTAGCAGGTATTTTAAAATCAGGATATGGTCATACCTGATGCACCTTACGCTTTTCTTACATTAGTCCACGTAATGTATACCACATAGACTTGGATTATTGTTGAGACAGATACATGTTTACTGACAGCACTACTTACACAGCTACAATGTCAAAGATGGAGGCACGTAGTCTGAGTTTCGACCTTACTGGTGTCACTATAGGTTACACACACATAACTGATTAGCTGTAGACACTAATTAAAAACTAAAAGAACTGCGGATGCTGTAAATCAGGAACAAAAACAGAAGTTCTCCTCAAAGGAGGGTCACCGGACCCAAAACGTTAACTCTAATTTTTTTTCTTCACAGACACTGTCAGACCTAACCCTATCGCAGCTTTTCCAGCAACTTTGTTTTTGTAGCTGTGACTCTCTGACACAGAGAGAGTGAGTGAAACTGAGGTGGTTACTTTTATACTGAAACATCACATGTCGTGATGTCATGTAACTGTCTTGATGATACAGGCCTGGAATATAGATTACACAGATGCACTTTACAACAGTATCTATCTCTTAACTCAGGTGCAGGTAAAAAGCCTTATTTTCAGAATCTTGTCCCTGGTCCCTGGCAGAAGAAACATGTTTTCAGTGGTGATGGTGGAAGAGCTAGTACCTGGAAAGACAAGGGTCACTTACAGGTGGAGAACAATTTTGTGAAAAAGGACCTGGGTTTCTTTGCTGCATATGTGAAGAAAGGCAATGATTAACTAACTCATGATTTCTTTTCCCTAATCATATTGTCTAATGCTGATTGAGATTGAACATGAGCAGGTGAAGAGGAAAGCATTAGACCGAGCTGTATGGAGAAATGAGAGATGACCTACCCTTGGGCAGATCAACATTACAGCTGGAATTGTGATGTTACTGTTGGAATAGGCATGAAGTTGAATGGAACCTCATATTGTAATGGGGAAGGGCTGTATATTTTGGTAGTTGGGACAGAAGTATGGATTGTGAGCTCAGATTGGATTTGGAGTAAAGCTGAGTGAGAAGCTGATGCAGAAAAAGTAAAAGATTGCTGTTCAAGGTGTCAATGCTGAATAAGAGAAAGATGTTGAGTAAGAGCCTAGTTTGCAAATGAATATTTGTTGACTGATACTGGACCACACGGTTAAGTGTGGTACCATCTGCAAAGACCATATAGAAACATTGCATGATCCAAAATTAGTTTTGAAAAGGCAATACTAGCAGAAAGAAAATAAAGAACAGCATGGGAACAGCTGAATGATTGCTGTTAGAAATATTCCTTTTCATCTGAAAGCTGTAGATTTTTTTTCAATTGTCAGCACAATCATTTTTTATAAATAGTATATTAGGTGTTTCCGAGTCTTCAAGGAAAGAGAAGTAAGTCTATCGGGAAAATAATCCTCAGTTAGTTCCACAACATATTCTTCTCAGAATTTGAGACAAAAACATTCTTCAACGTATCTTCGGGAGGGTGGTTGCCTTCCAGCAATGTTTGCATTATAAAGTCGATGTCTGCTTCTTTTTTTGTGAACGGGTTTGCTCCGACAGCAGTGTCTCTTGGAATTGTCAGATTTATCTCACTGGTATAGTCCCTTTTGAGGAAATTGAATGTTGCTGGAAAATCGTTGACTGTCACGGCATTCTTGAATCTTTAACATTCTTTAAAAACATCTTTTCCTCCTCTTTAATGTCCTTTCATTTTCTCTGAGGTATTGACTGATACAGGGGCTTATTGTCATAAATGCAGGTCCTGTACTGACTTCAAATAAAGTAGCTTGGACAACGCCCTAAACCATGAGCATGGATTGTCCATTCTCTCATACAACACATTGGAGCTGAGCTGGGTCTTTTCTGTTCCTCACTATATTCAAGTTTACCAGCAGAGTCAATTGCATGAGTCATTGGGGGTGGCTCTCCTTGCCTTGTAACAACCAGGCTATATGAAAAAGATTGTGATTAGCTAATTGATTGGCCTTCTACATGTAAATCCAAATTGTACTTGGTTGGAAAATGGATAAAGGGGTGAGGAGAAGAAGACTGGACCAATAAAATTGTCAAAGGATATATGGAAGATAGGAGCAAATTACTGCAGATGCTGGAATCTGTATTGAAAACAAAAAAAAATGCTGGAAATCACAGCAGGTCAGGCAGCATCCATGGAGAGAGGGAAAGCTAACATTTTGAGTCTGGATGACTCTTCAGTCAGTTCTGATGAATGTTGAAGAATGTTTTTGTCTAAAATTCTGAGAAGAATATGTTGTGGAACTAACTGAGGATTATTTTCAATCTGGTATTGTACAATGCAGCATGAACAATTAGGTATGCACATAAAGGAATCACCATTGTCTATATTTGAGGCCATGATAGCTAGGTTTTCTCTCACAAAATCAATGGAGCAAGCAGGATAATGCAGTTGAAGCTCATGATCAGCCACAACCATATTGAAGGGTGAACTAGATTTGAAGCACCATATGGACTATTCCTGATCCTATCTTTTGTGTTCTTTGTACAAAAAAGATGGCTTTGACTGCCAAGAGCTATGCTTTGTGACTTATTTATATTTAGAGACACTGCAAGGCACAATACATACAGCCATCCAGGTGATGGGTGAGTATACCCCAGAGATGCTGCAGCAATTGTTTTTTGAACAATGCCAGTGCTGTGCTGCCGAAATGTTTTGCGAATGTTTCAAAAACAAAAATATTGCCATCTGCTACATTTTGCTATCCAAAAAAAGATTGAGACTGCAGTAGGATGTGGAGCAAAGCTGTGCAGCTGCACGTACACAAGGAGGTGCCGAGGAATTGTAGAAAGATCGGCGTGGCACTTTGCAATGCAAAATGGCTTTCAATTACGGATAACAATGTGTAGATCTGGATGAACACAGCAGGCCAAGCAGTTATGGACATGTCTTTCAACTGAACAATATTATTTTCCAATTACATCCTGTGCAATATGCGCATTTCCAATATTCAAGCTGAGAACTGTTTGCTTGTATCTGCCCCTGTAAGCTGTAACCAACCAATGTTGCCACAACAAAGGAAACATGAACAAGATTTAAATTTATGTTAAGATTTAATCATTGTAAATGAGTTTCTTTTTAATATCCTGATGAACTTACCCTACCTTGCAACTGAAGGCTTGTTCTAATTGTGCTAGTAGGTTGAGTGATGTGGCCCCTTTGAAGAGATTGTGACCTTAAATCTCTCGGTGACGTCCCTGCAACAGTCAACAGTGTCTGCCAATATCGAACCAAGTCTCTGCCATTTCCTTCATGTTTGGAGATGCATTGTAGGAAAGCTATCTCATCAAACTTACCACCTACAATGTTCACAGTGTTATCTACTTTAGCTGAATGACAATTACTTAAGAACAGTCTGTAGGCTGCTAATGAGATAAAAACCATTATCTCTGCCCTTTTCAAATCACTTTTTAATCTAATCAGGAACAGAAGGCTCATTTAACTGGTTGACCTAGTTTACAATGGCACCAATTCCAACATTTGTATAAAGCAATGTTGTTTTATACTTCCTCCTCCAATTCCTGTGGATGACTGGGGAGTAGCAACTGCTGCTGTACATTGAGAGACAGGAAGAACTGCTGATGCTGGAGTCTGAGATAACACAGTGTGAAGCTGGAGGAACACAGCAGGTCAGGCAGCATCAGAGGAGCAGGAAGGCTGATGTTTCGGGTCGGGACCCTTCTTCAGAAATGGGGGGGGGGAAGGGGCTGGAAAATAAATGGGGGGGGGGGGGGGCTTCGACTGGGGAAGGTAGGTGGGATGGTGATAGGTGAGTCCAGGTAGGTAGTGGTGGGGATTGGTCAGTGAATCTTTACCTTTGATTAAATCTATCCAGAGAATGTCAAAGACATTGGACTATCACTTTCTTTGTCTTCTGCTGCAGAATCGTTTGGTGGTTTGACAAATGTCTTCCGCTATATCATTAACTCCACCCTAAAGGCCAATTTCTTTCCCAAGTAGAGGCCAAAGAGCAGGGTTTGAATTTGAAGTCTATTCTCCTGTAAATTGACTTCAGAAGGCCTTTTAAAAAAGTATTAGATGTTTTAACTTTTCCTTCTAAAATTATGGACGTGTTTTGATGTTCTCCTTCTTACTAGTTCTTGTGGTGAATCCTCCACATGTTTGGTGATAACAAGTATGCACTGAATTCAGTACCGTCTTAGGCAGTATCAGCCCAATGTCTGGGGAATGTGAACTTCACTGAACAGCTTGAAGTGGCTTTCTTCAGAGGAAGTGCTTGATCTCAAATTTCTTTCCATCTTGAAGGTAAGACTGAGATCAGTAACTCACAGTTTGAGTTATCACAAGTACTTTCTGATGTTTTCTGTTGAAGAGTATCATAATTTCAATGCATCAGAGCACCACACCTGAAGTAAGAGGGTTTTCCTAGAAATTGTTGGTTCAACATAACTGGCAAAAGGGCTGAAGTTATTACCCATCTCCAAGCTGGTCTTGTTGACAAAGGCTCAAGGCAAAATTTGGTGAGTGAAATAACTCCACAGAGACCGGTATCCCGTTACCAAGTCACCCTTTATTTGCACACACACAGTACTTAACACTGGTCTGCCTTTCTCAGAGTGAACAGAACCTTTTAACATTCCTGTTTATATCCGTCAGCCAGTGCTCTCTGATTGGACCAGATTAACAGCCACAATCAGGGAACTCATATTCTATGAGGTCCACCTGGCTGACCTTGTCGCAATCACTACAGTTAGAGTCACAGTGGAATATTCCAGAACTAATTTAGAGCTTTGAAGTTAATGGAAGATTCAAGAAAATCAGAAACACATTGAAACAGACAAGTCAGGTGCCATTCCTTAGTGTGAGTTTGGGAAATGAAGGCGAGAGAAGCATGTTTCTTTTAAAATAAATTTCAGAAATGATATATTGCTGTACATTTCCAGTGTCTCCGCAGCACTGTCAATCTCACAGAGACATCCACAGATAGGAGATGCACAAACTATTTGTAGCAGAATGGCTTCTAAGTCACCCTGCAGCTGATTGAGCTGAGGTCAAGCTAAATGCTCCGCAACAGAATAAGTAAGCTATTTAATAATATGTCTTGGTGAGGGAGAAGAATGTCTGCTGGTGGGGGAGTTAATACCAGCTCTTACTGTGAACTCTGCAGACTCAGTAGACCTCTATAGATTGTTGGAAAAAATATATGAGGAGGACT
The DNA here is from genome assembly GCF_021869965.1 of Rhincodon typus. Classification (NCBI taxonomy): domain Eukaryota; kingdom Metazoa; phylum Chordata; class Chondrichthyes; order Orectolobiformes; family Rhincodontidae; genus Rhincodon; species Rhincodon typus. The sequence continues at coordinate 103,213,279 of NC_063335.1, read as the reverse complement.
TAAGATAAGGTGGCAAAGGAAGGCATTCACCATGCACTCCCTTTCTTTCAGAGAACAAACTTTGAAGGAATCTTCTCTGAACAAGCCAGATGTTTGCCTGAAAAACTTGACCAGGCATCAGGTGGCAAGAACGTGCCTGAAGAGAAATGGGTGAGGTTCTGTTTGCTTGAGTCCACCACCTCATTCTCACCTGTGGGTGTTGTTTTATAATAAACCAGTATGTCATGATCTTTGTACTCTTAACTGTTTCTTTATGGAGAGTGGCTGACTTGGGCTAAACTGATTTCGACCCTCATTACACAGACATTCTGTTTTGGTCTGTAGCAGTTTAACTGATTTACTTTTCCTCTGATTTATCATACCATTGGTGTTTGATAGTGCTGTTGGTTGTTTTACATCAGCAGAAAGTAATTTATACAATGCAAGTTTTTTTACACGGTGAACAAGGACTCAAAAACCTTAAAATAAAATATTTTTGAGTTGCTTTATGGTACTGTATGATACTGAAATAATGGTGTGTTGTATCACTTCTACTCCCTTAAATGCAACATCTTTGAAAAAGTTCACATTTTCAGCTCTGACTCAGTCAGAAGCATTTTCTGCTTTGAAGTTCACTTTATTGAGTCTCATTGCTAACTGCTACATGTATGTGTGGTATTTGTTGAGAGTGGCCTGCTTAAGTGCTGTTGCTCCCTTTTTACTGGTGGTTTGCTTTGCTTTTAGGAGGGGACATGTTCTCTTAATTTTTCTTTATTCATTCACAGGATGAGGGTGTTGTTGGCTAGGCAGCATTTATTGCCCATCCCTAATTGCCCAGAGGGCAGTTAAGAGTCAACCGCATGGCTGTGGGTCTGGAGTCACATGTAGGCCAGACCAGGTAAGAATGGCAGTTTCCTTCCCTAAAAGACATTAGTGAACCAGATGGGTTTTTCTGACAATCAATAATGGATTCATGGTCATCATTATACTCTTAATTACAGATATTCATTAAATTCAAATTTCACCATCTGCCGTGGCGGGATTTGAACCCAGGTCCCCAAAACACTATCTGCTTGACATGTCCGCTAGGAACTACGTTGTAGATTCCACGGCCTTTCAAAGCTGACTCCTTTGAGCTGTCATCACCTCTTAGACCAGAGACATGAACACTGGGATCCTCAGTTTCCATTGGGTTCTTTTCTGGAGAACCAACATCATGTGGATCATAATAATCTTTAATTTCGAAGGGCAGCCCTTCACTTTTCTGCATACTGGAAGTGCCTGCAGACCTTGTATGTCACTGGAACTCACAATGCTTGGAATTACAGCATGTTTCCAGGTTGGTACCTCCAGATGGACAAGCCAAATAAACAATGAAACTTAATAGTAGCTATTTCCACCTCCGAAACATCAACACCCTCTAACTTGCTCCAGTCCTGTTCCTGCTGACACACTCTGGTTCCTAATTCTGCAAATATTCAGTTTTAATATTTTTACCCTTCTTTCAAAATCCCTCCATGACTTTGCGCTCCCAATCTCAGTAACCCTCCAAGATAACTGCACACCTCCAATTTTAATCATTCCACCATTGGTAGAAACTGCCAAGGAATGATATATAAAAAAGAAGAGAGAAAGAAAGTTAACATAAGTCCCTAAGAGAACAAGGCTGGGGAAATGGCAGACAAATTGACTTTACATCAGTCTTCACAATAGAAGATACTAATAGCATTAAAATGACTAAATAATCAAAGGGCAAAAGGAGGCAAGGAAATAAATATAATAACTACCATGCAAGAAAATTGCTGGGAAAACTTCCTTTTTACTGGTGGTTTGCTTTGTTTTTAGAAGGGGACATTTTGGGCTAAAACCACTATGATCTCTGGGCCTGATGGAATGCATCCTATTAAAATAAGTTACTACAGAGTGGATGCACTATAGTCATCTTCAAAGAATTCTTAGATTTTGCAAAGTTGATAAAGAATTGGAAAACTGCCAGTGTGGTAGCTTTATTTGAAAAGGGAAGGAGACAGAAAATAAGTAACTATAGGCTAATAGGCTTAATGACTGTTATTGGGAAACTCTTAAAGTCTATTACAAAGAATGTCCAGCGTATGGGCACATAGCGATTCAAGAAGGCAGCTCACCACCACTTTCTCAAGGGCAACGGGCAATGAATGCTGGCCCAGTAAATGACATCCACGTTCCATGAATGAAGGAAAAATGTCATAGTAGGTTTCTTAATAAGACAAGGGTCCATAGTGTTGGAGGTAGTATATTAGCATGAATTGAGGATTGGCTAACCAAAAGAACACAGCAAATTTGAACAAGGGGGAGCATTTTCAGGCTATCAACCTTTAACTAGTGGAGTGCCACAGGGACCAGTGTTCGGGCCACATTTATTTGCGATATACATTATGTAATTAGATGCAGAAAGTGAAGGTACAATAGGCAAGACATATAAAAAGGTGCAAAGACAAGTAGTGAAGTTGACACAAAAAATCTGCAGAGGGATATAAACAGATTAAGCAAATGAGAAAAAAAAGGGGAATAACAGAGGAACAACAATAACAGGAGAAGATTTAAGGTTATGCAGGTTGGAATCTAAGATGGGAAGAACATGCGAATATTATTTAAATGGAAAAAGACTGCAGGAAGCTGCAGCACAGAGAACTTTGGGAGTCCTCATTCCTGAATCCAAAACAGCTCGACTACAAGTTCACTGCGTGGAATTTTGACTTTTATTTCAAAGTAATTGGTGTATAAAAATAGTCTTGCTAAAGCTACAATCTGTAAACAGACTTCAGGGATTAAGTTATGAGGTGAGATTACACAAATTAACACTGTTTGCTCTAGAATTTAAAAGGTTAAGGGGTGATCTGAAGTTTTCAAGATATTAACTGGAAAAGACAAAGCAGATAAAGATCAACTATTTCCACGGTTGGGAATTTTAGAACTAGGGGTCATAGTCTGAGAATTCGGGCCAAACCATTCAGGAGAGATGTTAGGAAACACTTCTACTCACAAAATGTGGTAAAGATAAGGAACTCTTTTTCACAAATGACCAGTAATGCTAGATCAGTTGTTAATTTTAAATTTTAGATAGTTTTCTTTTGTTAAGCCAAGGCATTAAGGGATATGGGGCAAAGGTTGCTATACGGAGTTAGGCCACAGATCAGCCATGATCTCATTAAATGACAGAGCAGACTCGATGGGCTGAATAGCCTACTTCCACTCCTACATTCTGTGGACTTGAAGCTCTGCAAATCCCTTCTTAAACCCTGTAACTTGTTTCCCTCCTTTTTAGTGCTCCTTATAATCTTTCTCTTTGATGAATCTGATCTAATTATCTTCTTATGTGCTTGGTAGCAAGTTTTGGTTGGTATCGATTCAATGAGGTAGCTTGAAACGTTTTACAACATTAAATGTGCTGTATAAATGCAAATTGTTGCTTTTGAAATAGGACCTAAAACAGACATGTAGCCCCACAAAAGTCCTGTTTCTTGATCAGATATGGGTACAAGACACCCTTCATTTCTCAATCTGGTTGAAGGAGGAATTCCTAACACAACTGTGCATGAGCTTCATCCTAACTATTTTCAGAAAACAAACACTGTGCCACCTAAATTACAGGCTTTAAAATTTTGCTATGTTTAATGATATATTTTTATGAAAAAAAAATTGCCTAGCTGAGGTAAAGAACAAAAAAAAATTGCAGAAACTGTTTGCATTTCTCGGGAAAGATTCTTGAAAGCCCAGACAGTGTTGTCTCATTCCAGAAGGTGCTGTAAGTTTCATTAATGTAATTTATTATGTGGCTAAGAAGGAAACTGAAATTGAGTTTTCATTACAATCCAGGTAGTCTTTCATGTGTTGATGTGGAAGACTGAGTGTTCTCTCCGTAGCCTGAGAATGACGAAAGGATCAATAATGTGCTCATTTACTGCTACATCTCTCACTAGTCCAGGTAAAAGAGAAATTGAAGAGATCAGTGTTTATGAGTCATCCGAAGACATTCTGTAATGATTTTGTTCAATGTGAATCTAGTTGTCATGGCCATATTGTGGTTTTCATCAGCAACAGTAAATTGGATAATCAGAGATGGTAAGCTTAGGTTACTGTCATTGTAATCCAGCAATAACATGATTCTTGCTTGATGTGATTTGTATTGGAGCTAAACTAATATTCTAGAATGGACACAATGATGTATGTCAAAGAGCTAAGCTTAAATTACAATATCCACAAATAAATACTGTCAGCTTTGAAAGCTTGTATTTAAATTATGAGACTTAGCAATCATTGGATCTAATTCAGATCCTTTCCAAGTCTATGCCAAATTTGGAGGTAGGATAGAGAAAGATAATACTTAAGGAACAGATGCATGAATCACAACATCTATACGTTCCTTTCTAAGCAAAATACAACAGGAATGTTACCCAATCATGGCAAAGAAAATAAATTAAAGATAGCATAAGATCCAGAAAGAAGTCATACAAAGTTGCAACATAAAGTAGCAAGACTGAGGAGAGACCCATTTAGAAATCAACAAAGGAGAACCAAGAGATCAGTTAAGAGGAAGAAAAGCAGAGTATAACTGTAAACTTACAGGGAACATATAAGTGGACTATAAGAGCTTTAGAAGTATGTAAAAATAAAGGAGTCAGAAAAGATAAATGTAGGTTCCTTAGCTGAGAGAATTGACAATGGAGGACAAGGAAATGGCAAAGGAATTATATAAAAGAAAAACTACTTCTGTCTTCACTCAAGAAAACATAAATAACTTTTCAAAAATAATAGTGAAGCAATTGTGGGTTAGGAATAAAGATTTTAAGGAGATGAGTATTTATAAATAATATATTGCTTGAAATATTATGGGATTCAAGGCTGATGAATCTCCTAGGCCTGATAATCTACACCCCAAGGTACTAAATGAGGTGGCCAAGGAGAAAATGGATGTTTTGGTTGTCAACTTCCAAAGTTCTGTAGATTCTGGAACAATCTGTGTAGGTTGGACGGCGGCCAAAGTAAACCCACTATTTAAAACAAGGAGGGCAGGAGAAAACAATGATTTATAGACAAGTTAGTCTACTATCAGAAATAAAAGATTACAGTGTATCATAAAGGACATGAAAACAGGACACTTAGAAAATAATAATAATGGCATTAGAAAAATTCAATATGGGTTTATTGGAGTTTCTTGAGAACATTAGTAGAATAAATAAGGAAAAACCAGTTAATGAGGTACATTTGGATTTTCAAAAACATTCGACAGAGACCGACAGAACACACTAAGATGCGAGATTAAAGCACAAGAGTTTGGGGGCGATATACTGGCATGGTTTGAGATATGGTTAGAAGACAGAAGAAAGGGACTTGGAATCAATAGCTTCTTTTCAGATTGATGGGGATGTCTCGTTGAATATCCCTAGTTATCAGTGTTTGGACCCTAGCTACTCGAAGTATATATCGATGATTTGGAGAAGGAAATCAAATGTAATATTTCTAAGTTTTCTGATGACATAAAAGTAGGAGGAATTGTGAGTGGTGAGTCAGGAATAAAGAGCCCTCAGGGCAATATTGACATGCTAAGTGAGTGGACAAGTTTGTGACAGATGCAGTATAATGTATGAAGTGTGAAGTGATTCACTTTGGTGGGGAAAAACAGAGTTTTATTTTAACAGCAATATATTGGGGATTGTTGATGTAAAAGGGACCTGTGTGGCCTTATGCACCAGTAATGAAAGCAAGCATGTGGATGTAGAAAGCAGTCAGGAAGGCAAATGATTTCAGTGCAGAGAGATTGACCACGGGAGCAATGAAGTCCCACTTTAGCTGTACAGAGCCTTGGTGAGCCACACTTGAAGTACTGTGCAGTGTTTTGGTGTCCTTACCTAAGGAAAGATATGCTTGCCATAAAGGGAGCTCAACAAAGGTTCATTGGTACGGTAAATCGATTGTCTCAGGAGAGGTTGTGTCGACTGGGTCTGAACTCACTTTTTAGAAGAATGAAGGATCTCAATGAAATGTATAAAGTTCAAACTAAGCTGGACAGATTGGATGCAGGGATGATGTTGCTCCAGCTGGGAGACCTTAAGCTAGGGGTCACAGTCTCAGAATATGGGGTAAGCCATTTTGAAAGGATATACGGAGGAATGTCTTCACTCAGAAGCTATTTTCTATGTTCTAACATAATTCACAAATGTAATGCAAAAAACAGTTCATACAGTGGTGCAGTTCTCCTTTCATGCTGTTTTTAAAAACTGTGCTTGTTCTTTGGCAGGACGTTTGTCCCTTCCATATTTAAGGTGACTCACCTCAGTACTCCTGAGGTGCCTTTCCATCAAGGTTCTTCAGATGGGTCTGCTGTAACTTCAATACTCTGGGACTTCTGTGGCAAAATGACAGCACAAAATGCGTAGAAATGTAACATTGATTTGCCTCCTTTACATTCTGGCAATTGAGCCATCTGCACCCAATACAGTGGACATGAAGTACGAAGCACATTTTGGCCTGGACGTGTGCCCAATTTGTCTACTCTCGGTCATCAGTAAAGTGATGGAAAGTGTACTCAACCATGTTGTGAAGCAGCACCTGCTCAGTAATAATCTGCTTATTGATGGATTGGATTCCACCAGGGACACTCAGCTCCTGACCTCATCACAGCTTTGGTTCAAACATGGACAAAAGAGTTGAATTCCAGGGGTGAGGGGAGGGTAACAGCTGTTGACAGCATGTTCGCCGATGATTTCATAATGTTCATTATCATTCACGACTTCTCACATACTGAAGCAGTCCATGTTCAAATGCAACTAGATCTGGACAATATCCAGGCTTGGGCTGACAAGTGGCAAGTGACATTCGTGGCACACAAATGCCAAGCTGTAACCATCTCAAATAAGAGACAACCTAACTACTGCCTGTTGACATTCAGTGGTGTTATCATCACTGAAACTCTGCTGTCAACATTCTGGGGGTTACCATTGATCAGAAACTCAACTGGAACCACCAAATAAACACAGTGGCAAAAGAGCAGGTCAGAGGGTAAGAATACTTACAGATAACTTACCTTCTGACTCCCCAAAGCCTGACCACCATCAACAAGGTACAAGTTAGGCATGTGCTGTAATACTTCCCACTTGTCTAGATGGGAACAGCTCCAACAACTCCACTGAAAGCTTAACACCTTTCAGGGCAAAGTAACCCACTTGATTGGCACCATATCCACAAGCATTCACTTCTTCCTTTACCAATGTTCACAAGCAAACTATCTACAAGATAGCACCTTTCAAACTCATGACACTTCCATATAGAAGGACAAGGACAGCAGATACCTAGGAACAACATTACCTGCAAGTTCCCCTCTAAGTTACTTACCATGCTGACTTGGAAGTATATCATTGTTTCTTCATGGTGACTGCATCAAAATCGTGGAATTCCCTCCCTAATGGCATGTGGGTCAACCAATAGCATGTGGACTCACCAGTACCTTCTCACGGGGAACTAGGGACAGGTTAGAAATGCTGGCCAGTCAGCGATGCCCATGACCCATGAGTGGATTTAAAAAAAACTCACCAACTTAGATAAGGCTGTATTGGTATTGGGGCATACGTTTGAAACATTCAAGGGTGGAAATAATTTATCCAAATTTTAGGGACAAAACTGAAGCCGACGTGTTTGAACAGCTTTATTAAACCCATTCTCATCAGGTACTGTAGGGTCTAGCTGTTGCTGAGAAGAAAAGCAGGCAAAAGATTAGTATATGCCAGCTATCATTTCTGCCAGCCTCTTATACCCAGTGCCTTCTTTGCCAGGTCTGACAGGGCTTTGGTGGCAATCCACAGCATAATAACTGCTGAAAAGATGAATCGTACTTTCCTCGGTACTATTCTGCTTCTTTAAATAGGATCTGCCTTTGATTTGATGCTTCAGTTCCTCGTGTACAAAGAGAACATGGCCACTAAATGGTATTTCTATTTTCATTCTCCATGCTTGAAAGGATAAATAGAAAATAATACTTGGCAATCATTCTGTGACCATTCACGTATTATGAGTGCAGCGGTGTGACAAAAGCTCAACAAAAGCTTTGCATAACAAAGGCTCATAAATATATATTACTTTACTAAGGCAGTTCTACTGTAAGAATAATTAAACTGTGATGCAATTGTAAGAACACTGGGCATCATTAAATTCTTTGTATTCAGTTCTAACCACAAGGAGTTTCATCATTTGCATTGCAATGATTTGTATGCTTGATAAACTGTTAAAAGGAACAACCTGATACTGTGAAATGAAACTAGTAAGCATTAAATGTGCAAAGTGGGAACACCAGCATCCAAGATGAGTAGATATTAGGTGGGCAAAGGTATCCCAAATTTGCCTAATATGTTGTGAGTAAACTGAATGGCAGGACCGGGAAATAAGCTGCAGACCTGTTACCCTCAGTCAAATCCCTCTTTGCACTTATCTTTCAAATTCAGTCAGGTATGAGAGTAGGTGCATTATTATGTAATACCAATGATGGGGATATATCTAAACATTATTTTGTTACCTCTGTGGCACGAGCAAATTTGCTCACTAGGAAAGTCTGCCATTCCTTACATGATTATAGCTCTGGATATGAGGTTACATTTTAAAAGGTTGAATTCCCTTCCCAAAGCATCTGATCACAAAGTAATTATTTGTTATGTGAAAAACAGCATTTGTCAACTCAGAGCAATTTCAAAGATGAGTGTATTCTGCTGGGATTGTGAGTCATTTACAATACAATAAGATTTCCTTGGAGAATCCAGTTGCCATCTTTGGTTTAGAATGATCTGATGGTTCTAAATGCTGCAGGAGACCATCATCTAATATTGGAATGGATAAATCATCTTTCCCATAAACAATAAAGGAAAAAGAACCTGTAGTCAAAGGCTGACGTTTCGGGCCTAGACCCTTCATCAGAAATGGGGGAGGGGAAGGGAGTTCTGAAATAAATAGGGAGAGAGGGGGAGGCGGATAGAAGATGGATAGAGGAGAGGATAGGTGGAGAGGAAACAAACAGGTCGAAGAGGCGGGGATGGAGCCAGTAAAGGTGAGTGTAGGTGGGGAGTTAGGGAGATGATAGGTCAGTCCAGGGAGGATGGACAGGTCAAGGGGGCGGGATGAGGTTAGTAGGTAGGAGATGGGGGTGTGGCTTGAGGTGGGAGGAGGGGATAGGTGGGAGGAAGAACAGGTTAGGGAGGCGGGGACGAGCTGGGCTGGTTTTGGGATGCGGTAGGGGGAGGGGAGAACCAGATACTACAGCCACATCATCACCTTTCTTAGTACCTGCCTACGGAACCAGATCATCCCCAATGGACTACAATCCACATTCAGGCCTTCTGAATTTGGCCCCAACCGTGACAATATCTACATTCATAGCATTGAGATCCTTCAGAAGCGTTTCTCCCTGTGACTCCTGAAACACACACTCGCAGTAATGCGCCGGCATCTCCGGGTGCTACAATCAAGCCTACCCCAGCTCAGAGCGTCCCTCTCCCAGACCTGCAAAGGACCTCTCCTGTTTTTTATTCTTCGTAGGATCCACAACCTGAACTCACAATTCTACTCAGCTTTATTGGACACTAAAAACCGTAAGTACAGTAAACTTACTGGTGCCTACCACCCAAAACGGGCTTCCTCCACTCCCCAAATCCCGAACCTTACCCAGGACCTTCCCCACAATGTGCCCGCTGCCATTGGCCATGAGGCCACTGTCGGAGAACCCACAGATGACGTCACATCCGCCACCGCCGGGTAACCCACTTCTGGGACAGTGAACGCCATCGCTGCCGATGCCACCGCCTCCATTTCCGAGACCAACACCACTGACACTGAAGACGCACCTACCGTCACCGCTGCTGCCGCCGTCTACCCCGCTCCGCCCACCACCGACGCAGACGCAACTCTGCCCATCGCCGACGCAACTCCGCCCACAGTCTACGCCAATGCAACTCCGCCCACAGCCGACGCCGAGGTTGCTCTGCACACCGCCTCCACAGCCAGCAGCTCCAGAGGAGACAGCAACACTCAGCCCTGCCGAGTCTTCACCATCCCCCCCAGACCTCCCCCTTACTGAGGACGAACGGTCAGTCCTCAGTAAAGGGTTACTTTTGTCCCCCTCCACCCACACATCAATGAATACCGCTCACATTTGGACATAGAACAGTTTTTCTGCTGCCTCCGCCTCCACGCTTACTTCTTCAACCATGAGCCTAACCCTCCCTCTACTGACCCCTTCTCCCGCCTCCAACACACCCCTCCTCCTGGACACCACCCCAAAGCCTCCTACCCTCCCTCGACCTCTTCATCTCCAACTGCTGTCGAGACATCAATTGCCTCAACCTCTCCACCCCTCTCACCCACTCCAACCTCTCCCCCGCAGAACATGCAGCCCTCCACTCCAACCCCAACCTCACCATAAAACCCGCGGACAAGGGAGGCACAGCTGTAGTATGGCGCACTGACCTCTACATCGCTGAGACCAGACGCCAACTCTCCGACACCACCTCCTACCGCCCCCTTGATCATGACCCCACCCCCAACGACCAAACCATCATTTCCCAAACCATCCACAACCTCATCACCTCAGGTGACCTCCCACCCACGGCCTCCAATCTCATCGTTCCCCAACCTCGCACTGCCCGCTTCTATCTCCTTCCCAAAACCCACAAACCTGAATGCCCTGGTCGACCCATTGTCTTCGCCTGCTCCTGCCCCACCGAACTTATCTCCAACTATCTGGACTCCATTTTCTCCCCCTTGGTCCAGGAACTCCCTACCTATGTCCATGACACCACCCATGCCCTCCACCTCCTCCAGAGCTTCCAATTCCCCGGTCCCCAACACCTCATCTTTACCATGGACGTCCAGTCCCTATACACCCGCATTCCCCATACAGATGGCCTAAAGGCCCTCCGCTTCTTCCTGTCCCGCAGGCCCGACCAGTCCCCCTCCACTGACACCCTCATCCGCTTAGCCAAACTCGTTCTCACCCTCAACAACTTCTCTTTCAATTCCTCCCACTTCCTACAGACAAAGGGGGTGGCCATGGGTACCCGCATGGGCCCAAGCTACGCCTGCCTCTTTGTAGGTTACGTGGAACAATCCCTCTTCTGTACCTACACTGGCCCTAAACCGCACCTCTTCTTCCGTTACATTGATGACTGTATCAGCGCCGCCTCGTGCTCCCATGAGGAGCTCGAACAGTTCATCCACTTCACCAACACCTTCCACCCCAACCTTAAGTTCGCCTGGACCAGCTCAAATACCTCTCTCTCCTTCCTGGACCTCTCTGTCTCCATCTCGGGCAACCACCTAGAAACCGATATCCATTTCAAGCCCACCGACTCCCACAGCTACCTAGAATACACTTCCTCCCACCCACCTTCCTGCAAAAATGCCATCCCCTGTTCCCAATTCCTTCGCCTCTGCCGCGTCTGCTCCTGAGAGGAGGCATTCCACTCCCAGACATCCCAGGTGTCCTCGTTTTTCAAGGACCGCAACTTCCCCCCCTCAGTGGTCGAGAACGCCCTCAACCGTGTCTCCCACATTTCCCGCAACTCATCCCTCACACCTGCACATCTGCTAATGTGGTATACTGCATCCGCTGTACCTGTTGTGGCCTCCTCTACATCGGGGAAACCAAGCGGAGGCTCGGGGACCACTTTGCAGAACACCTATGCTCGGTTCGCAATAAACAACTGCACCTCCCAGTCGCGAACCATTTCAACTCCCCCTCCCACTCCTCAGACGACATGTCCATCCTGGGCCTCCTGCAGTGCTACAATGATGCCACCCGAAGGTTGCAGGAACAGCAACTCATATTCCGCTTGGGAACACTGCAGCCCAATGGTATCAATGTGGATTTCACAAGCTTCAAAATCTCCCCTCCCCTTACCGCATCCCAAAACCGGCCCAGCTCGTCCCTGCCTCCCTAACCTGTTCTCCCTCCCACCTATCCCCTCCTCCCACCTCAAGCCGCACCCCCATCTCCTACCTACTAACCTCATCCTGCCCCCTTGACCTGTCCGTCCTCCCTGGACTGACCTATCCCCTCCCTAACTCCCCACCTACACTCACCTTTACTGGCTCCATCCCTGCCTCTTCGACCTGTCTGTTTCCTCTCCACCTATCCTCTCCTCCATCCATCTTCTATCCGTCTCCCCCTCTCTCCCTATTTATTTCAGAACCCCCTTCCCCTCCCCCATTTCTGATGAAGGGTCTAAGCCTGAAATGTCAGCCTTTCTGTTCCTATGGTGCTACTTGGCCTGCTGTGTTCATCCAGCTCTGCACCTTGTTGTCTCAGATTCTCCAGCATCTGCAGTTCCTACTATCTCTAACCTGTAGTCAAACCTTGATATAAATCTGGTTTGTTCTCCTTTAAACAACATGGCTACCACTCACAGCTTGGTTCATGTTAAACCAGTATGATAAGATAATGTGAAGCAGTGGATTCTTTATAATTCAGAGAGTGGTTAGAGTCTGGGATTTATTTGAGTTGAACAGCTTGAATATTTTTAAGTGGAATCTGGATAAGTAGCGTGGGGCAATAACTGGAACGATATGGTAACTCAAGATGTAAGCAAATAAACAGCCTGAAGATTATGAAGCAGGGATTCTTTATTACTTTGGCATCAGGTCTTTACAAACATGAGGGCAATTCAGTATTGAGGAAACTGATTGGGAAAATCATTTGCCTTTCTCTCCATTTCTCTATGATGCCTCTCTCTGAGAAAGACACATTTCATTCCAGAAAGGATTCACTCAATTGCTCAAACTCCTTTGCTCAGTCTCCTTCCTCAATGTTGCCACTGCTTTTGGAGGCCCCATTGCAATATGTTGATACAGTAAAACAGATAAAGGCAATATCGGGGTCATGAGGCGCACAAACTTTTTATTAGACCTGTTTGATTTGATGATCTTATCTGTGCTGTAGATTTCTCAGTATGTCTAAGTTATTTATAGGCTGTTAGAGATTCATACTTGAAAAGCAACATCGATCCTGATCGATGCAGTAATTGCACAGTAGTGAGTATTTAATAGACTTGAAATTCTATTTTTAGGAGCTACATCTTCTTGTAGAAAGTCTGCGGTCTCTTGAACAAGTTGAAACAATTCAGAATAAGTGTGGATCTATCACAAGCATTTAAAAAGGAATTTGACAAGTTCTTGTGAGTAACAGACATCTGTATAAAGACTGTGTGTGAGTCATCGTTATCTAATGTCAACAAGATGTACCAGACCTTGCTCAATGACTTTTGGGCAGCAGAGAGGAATTCCTCAGAATTACTTTTATTTCAAATTTGTCAAATATTTTTACTCGTTTTTTTAAAAAAAATGTATTGCTCCCAGGAGCAAATTACTGCAGATGCTGGACATTACAGCAGATCAGGCAGCATTCATGGAGAGAAAGCAAGCTCACGTTGAGAGTCTAGATGACACTTCATCAGAGCTGGGCCCTTTCTTTTAGCTTTACCTGTTACATTCTCTGTCACCATGTCCTCTCTCCCATCCCCCTACTCCAGGGGGACTGTCAGTTCTATCCAGTTTGGCAGTTAACCATAGCATTGTTCTGCCATTCCCACATTCCGACCTACACTATCAACACCCTTTCTCCACTCAGCACTCCACCGACACCCCAACTATCTCATTAATGCTGCCCCCTCCATACTTATCATAAGAATCCATACAATGTGGAAGCAGGCCATTAAACCCATCAAGTCCATACCTACCCGTTGAAGCACATCCCACCCAGACCCACCCCATCCCTGGAGCCCTGCATTTCCTCATGGCTTATCCACCTACGGGCAATGTAACATGGCCAATCCACCTAATCTGCACATCTTTGGATTGTGAAACTGGAGCACCCGGAGGAAACCCACGCAGACACGGGAGAATGTGCAAACTTCACACAGTCACCCAAGGCTGGAATGAAACCTAGGTCCCTGGCACTGTGAGGCAGCAGTGCTAACCACTGAGCTACCGTGCTGCCCTGGCAGGTTCACATCAGGTCTGATGAAGAGTCATCTAAACTCAAAATGTGAGCTTGCTTTCAGTTCTTGGATGCTGCCTGACCTGCTGTGATCTCCAGCAATTTTTGTTTCCAGTATTTCTCCCAGGAGATGGTATAGTTATTGTGATGGAGACGGTGGAAGATGAAGTAGGTTCTGTAATGTTTGGCCATGTCAGCATTAAGGGAACAGTAACTTTTACTGCAAAAGACATGAACATGATCATATGTGAACAAGAGTACTTTGTTCAAAGGTAATGCTGCATTTCTGGTAAAATTGTAAGTGCCTCTCCAGAGAGAACTGTATATAAACTTCTTTACACTGAAGGAGAAGGTAGCTGCTACCTCAATATTGCAGCAATCATTCATGCACTGATAAATCTTTCCTGTTGGTGACAGATGCATTAATTTCCTTAGGCACTTAGTTCAATACTCCTTTTCAGTTGCCTTCACAGTCCTGCTTGGTTGTAGGAGCTGACAGACATTACATTATAGCTAAACAAAACAAAACAAAGAACTGTGGATGCTAGGATCTGAAACAGAAATAACTGGAGAAACTTGGCAGGTCTGGCAGCATTTGTGGAAGGAAAGCAGCGACAATGTTTCAAGTCCAGTTACCTTCTTTAAGTTGTAGCTGTTCTAGGAATTCTCACTAAGTTACATCCGAGGTATGCACAATGCAGCAAGTGGTCTCGAATGCTCATACACCACTCCTGTTTTCTCAGTTCCATCATTCTTGCTTCCATCTCCAACAATGCTAATGGACCCGTGTTGCAGAGTTCCTCTGTCACCTTCCTCTGGTGCCTAACTGAAGCATTATGCAGGAAATACTATTTGGTAATGACTGTACATTCCACATTAATAGCAATTTACTAAGCAACTAAGAAACAAAGCATTGTTAAATCTGAACCTGGGGTTTACAATTTCTTAGGCCCAGGAGCAATTTTAGGAACATTATATACAGCTTACTTGGTTTTGAATGAACAAGAGGTAATTTTGCAAGCTGCCAGTTGGAAACGCAGCCAGTATCAAATGGATTAAATTTTCAATGTTTTTTGATTTGCAGGTCAAATTCAGAACATTACTCCTGCGATATTTTTCAGCTTCTCCAGTTACACGCCTAAATATGCATGCGAGTAAAGTTATAGCTTTTGTTCTACATGGCAAAAAATGATTTGGACTTGCAATTCATTTCTAACAAACAGAACAGAATTATCCTCCTTTGAAAAGTTGACGTTTCCCTCTCACTGTGAAAGTAGGCAGTAAGCTCCCTCACCCCACTTCCAAGGTGCTGATATCAAATAGCCCTCTTCTGGATTTGAGCATTAAAAATCTACACAGAGACTGAGGTGCAATACCAAAGGAGTGTTGTACTGGCACTGGTAGGGTTCTTCTCTTTCGAATGGACAATTGAACAATCTACTTGTATCGAGTAGATATAAAAGATACAGTGTCCCTCTTTCAAAAAAGAGCAGGGAATATTCTTGTCCATGTTTATCCCTCAATCAACATTGCAAAACATGTTATCTGGCCATCACCACATTTCTGTTTGTGTGAGTTTCTGTGAATGCATTAGCTTCTATATTTCTTACATTGCAACAGTAACTACATGTGACAAACACTTTATTGACGATGAATCATTTTGATCTCTCTAACAGTCACAGCATAAATAGAAGTCCTTCCTACCTTACACCTTTCTATTTTCCTCCCTTTGTCACTTCATCACTCCATCAATTCCCTCTCTCGATTAACAAATATCAAAATTCAAGCATATTGATTCCGATGCACCAGGCCAGCAAATTATGAAAATTCGAATAAGGAACAAGAGTAGGCCATTTGGCCTTTCGTACATTCCGCCATTCAATAAGATCATGGCAGGTCTGATTTTAGCTTCAACTCTACATTCTTGCATACGTCCAATAATTTTTCACCCCCTTGGTAAACCAAAAGCTATCTACCTCTTCTTTAAAAGTAATCAAAGATTCTGCATCCATTGCTTTTGAGGAAGAGAATTGCAGAGGCACACAACCCGCTGAGAGAAAAATAATTTTCTCACCTCCATTTTAAATTGATGACTTCACCTGACAAAGGAACCGTGCTCTGAAAGCTTGTGATTTCAAATAAACCTGTTGGACTATAACCTGGTATCGTGTGACTTCTGACTTTAAATTAATGACCCCCTATTTTTAAGCTATGTCCTCTTGTTCTAGAAAACAAAATATCCTGTCAATATCCACCCAGTCAAGTCCCCTCAGGATTTTATGTTTCAATTAGTTCACCTCTGACTCTTCGAAACTCCAAAGGATATGAGCCTAGCCAATCTAGCCTTTACACTATATTATGACCAATGTTTACTCAGATCCTTTTGGGCCTATGGGGATGGCACCAACTTAACATAAAAATATATAATTCTTTCAAAGGTGTAGGTATTTTACATTTTTTCTTCACTTTATGACATAAGTGATTAAAAATCTACTTACATAGATGCATTGGTTTATATATTGTGTTTTATCTATATTGACATGAAAAATTAAGCAATTTGTGAAAAAGATTTGATATTCAATGTACAGATGTTACGCTGCTGAAACAAGGGTATCCTATTCCCAGCACGTGTTGAAAGTACCTATGTCATTGAATGATGTCAGGGGAGGTAGAGTCAGAGTCGGTGAGATCATTCTCAACTTCACTACCTGGATAATAACTTGCGAGGGAATCGGTGGGTTCAAAGCTGGCATTTTCTGGGACAGATCCTAAGGGAGAAAGGGAACTGAGATAACAAGGTGTAGAGCTGGATGAACACAGCAGGCCAAGCAGCATTAGAGGAGCAGGAAGGCTGACGTTTCGGGCCTAGACCCTTCTTCAGAAAAT
>NC_063335.1:103146680-103186403 GCF_021869965.1 Rhincodon typus | reverse complement strand
CCCTTCTTCAGAAAATCATTTTCTGAAGAAGGGTCTAGGCCCGAAACGTCAGCCTTCCTGCTCCTCTGATGCTGCTTGGCCTGCTGTGTTCATCCAGTTCTACACCTTGTTATCTTGGTGTACATGTTCACAGGTGTCAGCAGGTAGACAGGGTGATGAAGAAAACATATAGATCCTTGTCTTCATTAGCCAGGATATAGAATATAGGAGCAAAGAAGTCTTGTTACAAATTTGTAAAACATCGATTTGGCCACAGATGGATTACTGTGTGCAGTTCTGGTCAGCACACTATCGGAAGGATGTGATTGCATTGGAGAGAATGCAGGTGAGATTTTCCAGGATATTGCCCAGAATGAACGTTGTTAGTCATGAAGAGAAAAACTGAAAAGGCTGGGTTTACCTTCCATGGGGCACCAGAGGCTGAGGGGTAGGGGCGTGGGCGTGGGATCTCACTGAGGTATACAAAATTAGGAGCGGCCTGGTATATTATGAGAATATTTTCCCCCAGCAGAAGTGTGGAAAACCAGAGGGCATAAGCTCAAAAACAAAAATTTTCTCTCCACAGAAGCTGTCAGACCTGCTAAGGTTTTTCAGGCAATTTTGTTTTTGTTCCTAATTTCCAGTATCCGCACTTCTTGTTTTTATTTGTTTAGGGCATGTGTTTCAAGTGAGCAGCCAGGAGATCTGAGAAATGTCTTCAAACAGAGGCTGGTAAAAATATGGAATGTGCTGCCTGAGAGAGTGGTGAGTAGTTTTGGGCCCCTTATCTAAGGAAAAATATACTGGTAGTAGAACCAGTCCAAAGAAGGTTCACTAGGCTGATCCCAGGCATAGAGGGACCATCTTGTGAGGATAGGTTGAGTAGACTGGGCGTGCACTCATTCAAGTGTGGAAGAATGAGAGATGACCTTATTGAGAAATACAAAACTCTTCAGGCCTCGACAGGGTACATGCAGAAATATTGTCTCCCCTTTTGGGAGAGTCTAGAACCAGAATAAGGGGTCGCAGATTTATGACAGAGATGATGAAGAATTTATTCTATCAGAGGGTGGGGAATGTCTGGAATTTATTAACCCAGAGGGCCGTAGGGACTGGGTCATTAAGCATATCCAAGGCTGAGACTGATGGATTTTTAGTCAGTAAGTGATCAAAGGGCTATGGGGAAAGGACAGCAAAGTGAAGGTAAGATTATCAGATCAGTCATGAATGGCAGAACAGATTTTGAGTGGCCTAGTTCTGAAGCAGCAATTCGCCTGACTATGTAGGATTGCGAAAATGTATCCAGTATTATATGGGTGTCCATGATCAGTAAGCTTCAGACTGTCAGGAAGGAGAGATCCCATCCTGAGTGAGACAGAACCCAAGTGACTATATAGCTCAGGGAATTTAGAGGCAGTGTGGGAATTCGGTGCAAAGGGGAAGAGGTACTGTTGCTTGGCTCACAATTTGTAAGGTTTTATTTTAGCAGAATAAATTGAGGCGGAGGTGCTAATGTTGGACTGCAATGGACAAGGTCAGAAGTTACACGATTCTAGGTTATAGTCCAACAGGTTTATTTGAAATCACAAGCTTTCAGAGTGCTGCTCCTTCATCAGTGGAAGACACTGGATGGGATCCCTCCTTTCTGAAAGTCTGAAGCTTAATGATCATGGACACCTATATGATAATGGATACATTTTCATGACCCTCTATGGTCAGGCAAATTGCTGCTTCCATAAACTTTTGCCGCAGGTTTTTGGTCATCAGCAAAGTGACACTGTTTCCCACTGATCTCAAAGAAACCCACCCACAACAATCTTTTCTGACATTGTATTCATTCTCACACCAAATTTCTGGGGGCCAGTACCTGTGATGTCATCAAGCAGCCAATGATATGGAATAAAATTCAATACAGCCCAGTATCAGGTCCTTCGGCCCACCAAGTCTATACCAATTCTGACCCTATTTAGACCCACTATTTATTGCCCATTCATGGTTTCTATCTCTCAGTTCACCTCCTGTTCAAGTGTCTATCAAGATATGCCTTAAAAGCATTGATAACGTGCCAACTTCCACCACCTCCACTGGCAGTGCGTTCCAGGCACCCACCACCATCTGCGTGAAAAATTTTCCCCACACTTCTTCCCTAAACTTTTCCCCTTGAACCTTAACCTTTGCCCTCTTGTAGTTTCCACCCTGGGAAAAAGCCTTTTGACTATCCACCCTGTCTATGCCTCTAATAATTTTGTAGACCTCCATCAGGTCATCCCTCAGCCTCTGACTTTTAAGTGAAAACAATCCAAGTTTATCCAACCTCTCCTCATACCTAATACTCTCCAAACCAAGCAACATCCTGGTAAACCTGCTCTGCACCCTCTCCGATGTATCCATGTCCTTCTGGTAGTGAGGTGACCAGAACTGCATGCATTATTTCAAATGTGGCCTAACTAAATCATATTAAAGCATTATCACAGACAGCACACCAGAGAAGAGAAGCTTAACATAAGCTTAAGGAAAGAATTTCATCTTTCGATTAGACACTTCATAATGTGTTGCGGAACCTATGAAAGTATCAATGATGATATTCATTTACTGCCTCAAAAGAAGAAATTAACAAAATGATTTCACTTTTTGCAGTTTTGTTAACTTTAACATGAATCAGAGCCAAAACAAATTCATCACAAATTAACAAATTAATTTGATACGTGAAATTAAAAGGTAAATTTTGACCAGTCAGTACAACAAAAGTGAGTTTTGCATAATCACAAATGCCTGACCGTTCCCCTTAACTATGTATCAGAAGTCCACAATATGCTTTGCTTTATTCATGCAATGTGTGCCACAAGTCCAATCAGACAGCAACTTTCACCGTTCAGTTTCACCACTATGATTATCATCAGTAGGCCCACTTTGGGTCATAATAACACTGATTATTGTTAAGACTTAATTTAGATTGGGATTCCTGAATTCATTAAAGTTCCAGACGGGATAACTCAAACTAGCTTGTTTTATGGACCAGACCAAATTCTCAAAATATATTAAGAAGATAGCCTAGACCCCAACTTTTCCTTATTTTAAAGGCAAGTGCCAGGCATTGCATTCAAAATGCAACACAATTGGTCAAACTACCAGTCTTGAAACAAAACACACTTTACTCATACACTATTGTTAAAATACCACAAAAGAAAGAAAAAGTTGGAATAATAAGTCTATTGGAAAATTTAACAGAATAATAGATAATTTAACTACTAAACAGTAACTGTTCCAATATAGTAACATCCCATAAACACACCTTTGGCAAAGGCAAATTAAGTCAAATAGATTGTCTCACATGCGATTTTTCTGTCCAGGAGAAAAAAAAATCAAGTGAAAGCTCAGAGAGAGAGAGACAGTAGCAGGGAGAAATATACTACAGCTTCCAAACCCAGCTTCAAGACCCCAGCAACCGCTATTGAGAAACTAAAACTAAAACTTCTAGTTCTGCAGGAGCTTGAAATCCACCCATTCCAGCTGCTGCTTCTGTTGTTCCGAATTTAGAAAAAAAAACCCAAGGCCTCACAAGCTGTTTACTTTAGGGGCTTTGAATCAGACTGCTCGACAGCTCTTTATAAAGAAGAAGCCAGGATCAAATGCACTTCTTAAGGCCATAGTATTGTCACATTTTCCAGTGAAGAGTAGCTTTCCTTCCTTATTCACCCACCACCCTCGGCTGGTTGCAACAAATTTAATTTGAAAAGGGTCCCTCCCCTTGTTCTTTCTCCCAGACAAAATGAACTTGTACTTTAAAAATACATAAATTTCTGAGGCTTTCTTTGAGAAAAGAGTGACTTTATTAATTACTTCATGCCAGAAGATATGCACAAAATTAGAAATAAGGGGTGACTCCAAAAAGATAAAATTAAAACAAAATCTTGGATCAATTGCTAAGATATTCAGGTGAAGGAGTTGGACAGGACCTTCCTGGTACAGTAGCTGGTTTAGGAACTGAACTTGCATTGGAGGTATCACTCTATATTGTAAACTAACTGTCCGGCCAACTGACTTAACCAATCCCTAGTGCAGTTGCTGATTCCAACAAATTGTTAAGGCAATTAAAAATTTACCTTAGTACGCAGCTTCTGTGTTAGAGGTCTGCTGCACTCTACCTTGGGTTTCAGACTGTAATTTCTTCTCCAATTTTGATTCCTTTCCTTTGCATGTTTCTGTTGTTTCTCTCATTTTCACTTTTAAAGCAGAACTCCTTTAGTCACAGTTGAAGGGTCACTGGACCCGAAACATTAACTCTGTTTTCTCTCTACAGATGCTGCCATACCTGCTGAGCTTTCCCAGCAATTTCTGTTTTTGCTGTAGGCACAGCTTTTGTGCTTTTGTTCTTTTGTTTCTTTTCCTGTTTCATCACCATTCGCTTTGTTCCTGTTAGACTAACTTGTGTCATTTTGTCTCCCCTGTCTTCCACCATATCGCATACTTTTTGTCCTATCTGCTTCAACCCCATTACTTCTCTAGCTTTTCAGTTCTGTGTTCTCTCTCCACAGATGCTGCCTGATCTGCTGATTATATCCAGTATTTTCTGTTCGTATTACGAATCCAGATTTTAAAAATTCTCTTTTCTTATAATATTAGACGAAGTAAAATAAAGATTGGAGCATACACATGAATTTGAAGCAGAAACTGAAGTAGCATAAGAAATGATTTCCATTATTTTAAAAATCTATTTGAGCTTTTATTGTTGGATACGTTATCATTGATACTTCACAAATGTGGTATTAATTTTTCAGGAGCAGGAAATGACTCCATATTCTCTCAAAAACCAAGTTGCACTTTGTTCAACAAAGCACAACTTTTTCGAGTGGTTTTGCAATGTAAGTAATAGCATTGGAACATTTAGATGGTTGTTTTTGACTGGCACGGAATTGATGGGCTGTAAATTTAAGTGGGGCTGCATGCTAAGGCAGTGATTTCTAATTATTCTCCGTCTGAAGACTGCAAAAGCACACCATGGAGAGAAATGATAGCTCCCTTCTTGGTGGACTTTTTTTTAGATTTTCACATTTCATTGTACGTGTGCAAATGCTAGAGGTTGCGATCTGTTTGACAAGAGTAATGATGGAGAATGCTGACAGTTTCACAATTGTTAAAACCAGCAATTCCTGACGTTAACCTTCATTGCTGGACCTTTCTCTGTATTTGAGCATGCAGCAAAGACAAGAATGTAAGTCACTTTAGTTAACCTTATTACCTTGCTTCTATATCAAGCTGCACAATGACATAGTTCAGGTCCTGAGGTGTCACATGTAAAAAGAACGTTCAGGTTCCATGTGATTAGTTGACAAATTCTCAGTGCAGTCTGTGCCACCCTGCTTAGAATACCATTTCACCGACAGTGGTATCAGTGATCACTGAGCTATACACTTTTAAACACTGGATCAGACCTTCCAGCTCTGTACCAAGTTTGACTGTTATGAGATCAAAATACTTTGGATGCCAAAACTTCTTTAAGATCTGAAACTCTAATTGCATTTCTTGTTCAACAGATGCTCTGCCTGACTTGGTGAGCATTTCCAACACTATTTTACTGCCAGGTTTGACAGGTTGGTCAATATAAATCATAGAACAGTACAGCACAGGAACAGCTCCTTCACCCCACCATGTCTGTGCCGACCATGATGCCATTCTAGACTAATCACATCTCAGGAAGGCTAATGGAATGTTAGCCCTTATTCCAAGGGATTTGGAGTATAAGAGTAGGGAGATCTTACTGCAACTACACAAGGTGCTGGTGAGGCCATATCTGGAGTACTGAGAGCAGTTTGGTTCCCTTCTTGAAGGGAGGATATTATTCTTTGGAGGCAGTTCAGAGAAGGTTCACAAGGCTGATCCCGGTTTGGAGGGATTGTTTTGTAAGCAAAGGTTAAAGAGGTTGATTCTCTAATCACTGGAGTTCAGAAAAATACGAGGTGATCTCATTGAAACATGTAGGACTCTGAAGGAGCTTGACAGGGTAAAAACAGAAAGGATACCTCCCCTCATGGGAGAGTCAAGGACCAGAGGGTGTAATCTCAAAATAAAGGAGCACTAATTTGAGACTGAAATAAAGAGCAATTTGTTGTCTCAGAGGGTTAAGAACTCCTTGTCACTGAGATCTATGGGAGCAGTCATTCTTTACATTTAGTGCTGAGATCGAGAGAATCTTGATGAGTTGGGGAATCAAGAGTTACGAGGAAAATGCTGGAAAGTCGATATGGGGCTCCTACTGAATGGCTGAGCAGGGCTGAATGTCCTACTCCTATTTCTACTTCTTATGGTCATACACTAATTTTGCTATTTATTGAACAATGCAAGAAATATATTCTGGATAAGGCACAATGGGAGTTGAACCAAACTTTATTTTCATTTCAAAGGATTTTTTTTATTGTTATCCTGTAAACTGGTTTTTAGTCTCTAGGTAAACTCAATACTTCCAATTAAATCAATTTGTAGATTTAGCCTGTGGTACTGCCTGAAAGTGTAGAACTTTATTCCCGACTGGGCAGAACTGGAATACATGGAATCTTTCATGGTCTTTTGCCTTCTTGTTCTCATTATGGCACATTGAAGATTGTAGGTTTGACAGTATTGATGACACAAAGCTGCTTTCTGAAAGTAAAAATAAAGAATTAGAATAAAAGCAAAATTATGACTGTATAGTAGTAAGGATTTGGCATTTGAAATGCAATCAGAAAATAGCGATTGTAAGATCTGAAAATTTCCAGCTTTCAGTACTTGAGATTTATTTAAAATGTGCTAAAGACAAAAAAAGCCATTCAATGTAAAATGTAATGCAAATATGTCTCAGTTCTCATACATGCAAATAATGACACTGTAAATTTAAACTCTACTTCTCTAACTAATTTCTCTTGCACAAGTCTCAATTGATCCTAATAAAGTCATGAGAGTCACAATTCATTGTAGATTAGAATAATAGCTATTGCAATATTGCTAGCTTGGTATCTGATGAATTCATGCATGTACATACACTATGCAATAGCATACCCATTTCATGTATGTGAGAGCACTTTGGAAAATAAATTACGGCCAGTTTGATAAATATGATTTTGATTGTGACGTATTGATGAAAAATACATCTGAAGGCATTTCTGGAATACATACAGCCTCTCGCAAATGCTGTGCATTATTTATATATTTTCATCATTTGGAAGGAAGAAGCAAGGCAAGATAAATTATCACCTCAATTGGAAGGTGATGGCCTCGTGGTATTAGCACTAGACAATTAATCCAGAGATCCAGATAGTGTTCTGGGGACGCAGGTTTGGATCCTGCCATGACAGATGGCAGAATTTGAATTCAATAAAAATCTGGAAGTAAGGACCTAATGATGACCATGAAACCACTGTTGATTGTTGGAAAAACCCTTCTGGTTCACTAATGTCCTTCAGGGAAAGAAATCTGCCACTCTCACCTGGTCTGGCCTACATGTGACTCCAGATCCACAGCAATGTGGTTGATCCTCAATTGCCCTCTGAAATGGCCTAACAAGCCACTCAGTTGTACCAATCACTACAAAGTCTCAAAGAAATGTAACCGGACGGATCACCTGGCATTGACCTAGGCACCGGAACAGACAATGGCAGAAACAGCCCTGTCGACCCTGCAAAGTCCTCATCACTAACATCTGGGGGCTAGTGCCAAAATTGGGAGAGCTGTCTCACAGACAAGTCAAACATCAGCCTGACATAGTCATACTCACAGAATCACACCTTACAGACCCAGACACTACCATCACCATCCCAAATATGTCCTGTCTCACCGGCAGGACAGACCCAGCAGAGGTGCTGGCACAGTGGTATACAGTCGGGAAGGAGTTGCTCTGGGAATCCTCAACATTGACTCTGGGCCCCATGAAGTCTTGTGGCTTCAGGTTAAACATGAGTAAGGAAACCTCCTGCTGATTACCATATACCGTCCTCCCTCAGCTGATGAATCAGTGGTACTCAATTTTGAACAACACTTACAGGAAGCACTGAGGATGGCAAGGGCACAAAATGTACTCTGGGTGGGGGATTTCAATGTCCACCACCAAGAGTGGTTCAGCAGCAGTACTACTGATCGAGCTGGTCGGGTCCTAAAGGACAAAGCTGCTAGACGGGGTCTGCGGCAAGTGGTGAGGGATCGAACAAGAGGGAAAAACATACTTGACCTCATCCTTACTAATCTGCCAGCTGTAGTTGCATCTGTCCATGACAGTATTGCTAAGAGTGACAACCGCACAGTCCTTATGGAGACAAAGTCCCAACTTCACATTAAGAACAACCTCCACCATGTTGTGTGGCACTATCGCCGTGCTAAATGGGACAGAACAGATCTAGCAAGCAAGACTGGGCATCCATGAGGCACTGTGGGCCATCAACAGCAGCAGAACTGTACTCCAGCACAATCTGTAACCTCATGGCCTAAAATATTTCCCACTCAATCATTACCATCAAGCCAGGGGATCAACCCTTGTTCAATGGAGAGTGCAGGTAGGTATGCCACGAGCAGCTCTAGGCATACATGAAGATGAGGTGTCAACCTGGTGAAACCACTGTACAGGACTACTTACATGCCAAACAACATAAGCAGCAAGCGGTAGACAGAGCTAAGCAATCTCACAACCAACGGATCAGATCTAAGCTCTGCAGTCCTGCAATCCAGTTGTGAATGGTGGTGGATGATTAAACAGCCCACTGGAGGAGGAGGAGGCTCCACGAACATTCCCATCCTCAGTGATGGAAGAGCCCAACACATCAGTGCAAAAGATAAGGCTGAAGCTTTCGCAGCAATCTTCAGGCAGAAGTGCCAAGTGGATGATCCACCTTAGCCTCCTCCAGTGGTCCTCAGCATTACAGATACCAGTCTTCAGCCAATTTGATTCACTCCATGTGATATCAAGAAACAGTTGGAAGCACTGGATACCGCAAAGGCAATGGGCCCTGACAAGATTCCGGCAATGGAACTGAAGACTTGTGCCCCAGAGCTTGCTGCTCCCCTAGCCAAGCTGGTCCAGTAAAGTTAGAGTACTGGCATCTAACCAACAATGTGGAAAATTGCCCAAGTATGTCTCGTACATAAAAAGCAGGACAAATCCAACCCAGCCAATTACCGCCCCATCAGTCTACTCTCAATCATCAGTAAAGTGATGGAAGGTGTCATCAACAGCGCTATCAAGCAGCACCTGCTCAGCAATAACCTGCTTAGTGACGCTCAGTTTGGGTTCTGCCAGGACCACTCAGATCCTGACCTCATTACAGCCTTGGTTCAAACATGGCCAAAAGGGCTGAATTCCAGAGGTGAGGTGGGAGTATCAGCTCTTGACATCAAGACTGCATTCGACCAAGTGTGGAATCAAGGAGCCCTCGCAAAACCAGAATAAATGAGTACTGGGGCAAACTCACCAGTGGTGAGAGTCATATGTGACACATAGGAAGATGGTCATGTTTGTTGGAGGTCAATCATCTCAGCTCCAGGACATAAGACCATAAGACATAGGAGCAGAAATTAGGCCATTCTGCCCATTGAGTCTGCTCCGCCATTCAATCATGGCTGATAAGTTCCTCAACCCCATTCTCCCACTTTCTCCCAGTAACCCTTGATCCCCTTGATAATCAAGAACATATCTATCTCAGTCTTAAACGTACTCAATGACCTGGCCTCCACAGCCTTCTGTGGCAGTGAATTCCATAGATTCACCTCTCTCTGGCTGAAGAAGTTTTCCCTTATCTCCGTTCTAAAAGGCCTTCCTTTTACTCTAAGGCTGTGCCCTCGGGTCCTAGTCTCTCCTACCAATGGAAACATCTTCCCAACATCCACTCTGTCCAGGCCATTCAGTATCCTGTAAGATTAGATTCTAATTGAGATTCAATTAGATCCCCCCCTCATCCTTCTAAACTCCATTGAGTATAGACCCAGATTCCTCAAACGTTCCTCACATGTTAAGCTTCTCATTCCTGGGACCATTCTCATGAACCTTCTCTGAACCTGCTCCAGGGCCAGTACATCCTTCCTGAGATATGGGACGTCTCTGCAGGTGTTTATCAGGGCAGTGACGTAGGCCCAACCATCTTCAGCTGCTTCATCAATGACTTTCCCTCTATCATTCAGTCAGAAGTGGGGATGTTTGCTGATGTTTGCACAATGTTCAGCACCATTCATGACTCCTCAGATACTGAAGCAGTCCATGTTCAAATGCAACAAGATCTGGACAATATCCAGGCTTGGGCTGATAAGTGGCAAGTGATATTTGCACCACACAAATGCCAGGCTACAACAATCACCAATAAGAGACAATCTAAACATCGCCCCTTGAAATTCAAAGGTGTTACCATCACTGAATCCCCCACTATCAACATCCTGCGGGTCATCATTGACCAGAAACTCAACTGGACTCACCACATTAACACAGTGGCTACAACAGCAGTTCAGAGGCTCGGAATACTGTGGGCGAGTAACTCACCTCCTGACTCCTCAAAGCCTGTCCAACATCTACAATGCACAAGTCAGGAGTGTGATGGAATACTCCCCACATGCCTGAATGAGTGCAGCCTCAACAACATTCAAGAAGTTTGACACCATCCAGGACAAAGCAGCCCGCTTGATTGGCATTACAGCTACAAGTATCCATTCCCTCCACCACCGATGCCCAGTAGCAGCAATGTGTACTATCTACAAGATGCACTGCAGAAATTCACCAAAGATTCTCAGACAGCACCTTCCAAACCCACAACCACTTCCATCTAGAAGGACAAGGGCAGCAGATATATAGGAACACCACCATATTTAATTCCCTCTCCAAACCACTCACCATCCTTACTTGGAAATATATCACCGTTCTTTCACTGTCACTGAGTTAAAATCCTGGTCAACCCACATAAGGTGGACTGCAGCGGTTCAAGAAGGCAGCTCACCACCACCTTCTCAAGGGCAGCTAGGGACGAGCAATAAATGCTGGCTCAGCCAGCGATGCCCACATTCCACTAAAATAAATAAATGTTTAAAAAATTCTGTGATTCTCCAGAGGCCTCATCATAGTTTTAGGGTATTCACAGAAGGCACAATATATTGAGATACACAACAACCTAAAGGATGATGGAGTCAGCAACCACCTCAATCCAACCCACAATGAAACAAAACACCTCCTGTCATAGGCAATTGTTACCATTCGCACCTCCATCGAATTTTATCAATTGTGCTATTGCCACACTCTATCGCCTTTCTTTTAACATTTAGTTACTCCTATCTTCGAACCAAATGCAAACCACCCTTTTGTTCCTTCTTTCCTCACTCCACATCTCTATGATTCAGCATTGTCTCAAGATACAATCTCTATCATCTTCCAGTTTTGGTAAAAAGTCATCGGACTGAAGTATTAATTTTGCTTCTCGTCTCGATGCTGTCTAAATTTTCTGGCATTTTCAGTTTCTGTTTCATATTTCTAGTAGCTGCAGTGTTTATTTTTTTGTTAAAAATGTTCAAGATATTTTGCTGTCTACAACAAATATAAAATGACATTCTGCAGTCTCTGCAGATTATCTGAAGTTTAATTTTACAGTCAATTTGTTAACTACTCATATCTGTGCCCATTCAAGCTTGTCTTCACAGTTGAGATGGTGTTGTGACAATCCCTTCGAGCTTTCTGATGGTGAAACTTGGGAGGGTTGTGTTGACAGTCGTGAGTGGCTCTGTGCCTTTCCACTTCAAGCACTAAGTATCAACATCAAATACAGCAAGGTTAGGCACTTATGTGAAAGTCCTTTTAGTTAATCCCCACAATCTAGCTCAGCCTCAACAACAAAACCTTCCGTGTAAAAGGTTACCCATTTCCCATGGCGGGTACACTTGAATGAGATTGCCAAATTAAACCCTGGACAGCTGGGAAGGGTTACTATTGGGATTAATTTTGTTAATTACTGGCTTGTTTCAGTATACCATGAACTTTCAGTCAATGCTTTAAATTTGGACACACAAGTTATTAAAATACATGTTTTAAATTATATAATCTTTGGTATTTTGAGCTCCACACTGTCTTCAGTAATAACCAAATGCCTAATTAAATATAGACATAACAGCCATCTGGGAAATTTGCGCATCCCTTTCTTTAAGGATGTATTATCAACAAAAGGACTACAGAACTCCAGCTGGTTTGTCTCTCCGTTCATCAGTGGGCAAAAGGAATAATCAAAACTCAATTTGTGAAAAGGAATCATTTAAACTCAATGTGTGCAGAACAAATATTCACGGATTCCATTGAAATTTCATATAAAATGATGGTTTTTCTCATCAAAACTAAACTGGGCCTATCTCAAGGTGTCAAAAGACAACATAGGATGTGGACTCTACATACCATCATTTGTTTGGAAAAGGTCTTTGGACAATGATGAGTCATCCATTTTGTTGTCTACTTTAAAAATTCATCAGGAAACTTGTCACAGATAGAATTCTACCAAAGGCCATCATACCAGTGGCAAGTCACCAAAGGAATCAAGCTACTAAGCAAAAACACCCATGGAAAATTCTTAATAGAGTTAACACAGACTTCTCATAACCTGTTACAACTTTGAGGTCATCTGAGACCCAAACTCCTGGAAATTTGAATGTAAGACTGTAGAGTTTTACTCAGAAGCCCCCAGTTTGTCAGACTTTCACTTTAAAGTTAATGTATTATTTTTATCTAAGAAACTTCATGACTGTCACAAAAGAGATTGAGAAAAGAAGTTTCAAGCATATTTCTTTACCCTCAACTTTATCTAGTACTTTGGAGTTTGAGAATGTATGAGAGATTTGGATGGTATATTCTAAAATCTGTGGCAAACATGTAGAAATACGATCTCACAGTATTAGTGGTAATGCATGAGCATGGATTCAGGATTTTTTTCACACAGAAGACAGAGTTAGAACTAATTTACAGCTTTTTTACAGCTTGGGAAGACATAACTAGTGGTGTGCCATGAGGATCAGTCCTGATGCCTCAATTATTTACTATCTATCTCAATGAATTCCAGGTGGGGGATGGTATAATTCATCCAAAATTATTTACGATATTAAAATAGATGGAGGGCATGTTGTGATGAGGACATTAAGAATCTTCAAGGATATATAAATCCATTGAGCGAGAGGGTAAAATGTTAACAGATTGAGTTTAATGGAAGAAAGTTTGAGGTCATGCATTTTGGTCAGAAGAATCAAAATGAAAACCATTATTAAATGGAGAGGAACTCCAAATAAGTTTAGCACATAAGGATCTGGGTGTTATTTTGCACATAACACAAAAAGTTAGCATAGAGGTGCAGCAAATAATTAAGAAGAAAAACGGAATTGTGACCTTTGTTGCTAGATATTTGGTGTTGAAAAATATGCAAATCTTGTTACAACTCTACAGGGTATTGGCAACTTGAGTTGGACTATTGAGTTCATTTTTGATCACTGTATTTAAGAAAGGATGTATTGGCATTGGAGGCAGTTCAAAAGAGCTTAATTAGGCTGATTCCTGGGATGAAGGAGTTGACTTATCATGAGTGATTAAACAGATTAGTCCTTTATTCATTCAAGTTTTGAAGAATGAAGGATAATCTGAGGGTGATCTTATTGAAGCATATAATATTCTGAGGGGCTTGACTACCAAGAGGTAGATGTTGAGAAGATGTTTTCACTCATGGGAAACCTCCAACTAGGGAACATAGCTACAGCATTAAGCAGACATTCATTTAAAACTGAGATGCCAAGAGATTTCTTCTCTTAGAGGTCAGTGAATGTCTGGAATTTTCTACTCCTGGGAGCTGTGGATGACTTGCAAGTATTTAAAGAGGAGATCAATAGATTTTTGCATTATTCAGAGAGTTGAGGAGCTTTGAGGAGCTGGCATGAGAGAGGAATTGACCTGTGGCAGATGAGCCATGATCTTAAAGAATGGTGAGGTAGGCATGAGGCGCCGAATAGCCTACTTCTGCTCCTATCCCTATATTCTTAATAAATATGTTATTTATTTTAAATTTTTTTCATTCACAGGATTAGGATGTTGCTGATCAGGCCAGCATTTATTGCCCATCCTTACTGCCCAGAGGACAGGTGTTATACCAGTATTGAACAAACTTGTATGAATAACATCACTGAAAGATCAGTGATCTGAAATGCTAACTCTGTTTCTCTCTCCATGGATGTGCCCAGACCCACCCAGTACTTCCAGCAATATCAGCTTTAATTTCAGATATCCAGTGTCCATGATATTTGTTTTTGAGTACAGAAGTAGGGATGAGCAATGAATGGTGTCTTTGTAAGCAGTGCCCAAATTCCATGAGCAAATAAAAATAAACTGTCTGTCATTTTAATAGAAGCATTGGTTTGTTTTAATGCCATTGATGCTGTTTGCGTATTGAATATTTGATTTATCCAAGCTGCTGAAAGGCTTTAATTCAAACAGGAAATGGTGGAATTTTGATAAGCACTTTCCAAATGGCTAAAAGTGCACCACAGGTAGAGGTAAACATGCAATTATGCTACTCAGAAATTGTTTAATAATATTATTGCTCCTTTCATTGCATACTATTGAGATGTGTATAGACTTTGACTGATATCATAATGCTCCCTTAGCTAAGCAAAGTACACAGAACATCAAACATACATCTTAGCTTATTGAACAAAAAGCAAGCAATTATCACGTGGTTTAATCGGAGTTTCCAGATTGCGTTTGTTTGGTGCCAATTAAATGCTTTACTGAACAATCAAGTGCTCAGACAAGACTGAAATTTCTTTTTTTTAAATCTGGTTTCCTGATGATTAAGTAAAAAAGACTCAGTCAAAGAAAAATGTTAATGTGAAGATAAAACAAAACCAGTAAACCAATGACGGGAGCACACTGAGCTAAAGTAACCGGAACTTAGATTTTCAATTTATTGTTATTATTTTGTTCTTCATGTGCAACTTTTTAATAAGTGAATTTGAACAAAAGCTGTAGCAGATAGGATTTACTGAAAAAATCTGGCGTGCGTATACAGGGAACAGGCTTTTTGTGTATTATGGGTGGGCTGTAAGCATCAAGCGAGAAGCATGTTGTGAAAGACTTGTGTTTATAAAACACATTATCACATCTCTCAGAAACTCCCTGAGCTCTTTGTACACAATAGAATATAATGATGCCTGTTATGCAGGCAGATGCAGTTGCCAACTTTTTTTACAGCAAGTTTCGAGAGAAAGCAATGAAATCATTGAACAACTAATCTGCTTTGACCAAGAGAAGCTCATTGGCTATGGCACAAGAAATAAAATACTCGTAGTCTGCTTTACAGTAGTCACAGAATCCAGGTGAATATTTAGCTAAGGCCTAGTTTTAACACATTTAACAGCACCAGCCCTTCCTATAATGCAACACTTCAGTAAGACCCTGGAAATCTGTGCTTGCATTATGCTTGAAACCCAATCTTCTGACTTAGAGAGAGATGTGCTGATACAGGTGGCAGCGTTCCATCACCATGAGGGTCCAAAAATGCTCTATTAAGCAGATGTTATGAAACTTGAAAGGATTCAGAAAAGATTTACAGCAATGTTGCCAGGTTGGTGGGTTTGAGTTATAGGGAGAGGTTGAATAGACTGGGGCTATTTTCCCTGGAGCGTGGAGGCTGAGGAGTGACCTTGTAGAAGTTTATAAAATCCCCTGCATAAGAGGGGCATGGATAGGATGAATAACCAAGGTCTTTTCCCCAGGGTAGGGGAGTCCAAAACTAGAGGGCACAGGTTTAAGGTGAGAGGGGAAAGATATTAAAAGGGACCCACTGGCCAACTTTTCCAATGCAGGGGGTGGTGCGAGTATGGAATGAGCTGCTAGAAGAAATGGTAGAGGGGGTACAATTGCAACATTTAAAAGGCATCTGGATGGATATATGAATAGGAAGAGAGATATGGGTCAAATGCTGGCAAATGGGACTAGATTAATTTAGGATATGTCTTCGATATGAATGAGTTGGACCAAAAGGTCTGTTTCCATGCTGTACATCTCTATGACTTATATAATCATTAATTCACTGTACTTTGTACAACCATATCACATTGAGGTTATACAACATGCTGCCTCATGCATTAGTCGGACATTAGATACCGAGAAGAAGTCAGTGCCAACAAAACTTTGCTCTCAAACTTTGAAAATCTGAGAGCCTGCATAAGTGTTAGAACTCCAAATATTATAACTATAAAATGAAAACAGCATGTGCTGAGTGCTGGAGAAACTCAATAGGTGGGCAGCAACTGTGGAGAGAGAAACAGAGTTAACATTTTGAGACCAATATGACTCTCCTTTTTGAAGGCAAAATTTTATAGCCACACCTTTGACTTGGAGAAAGTGAAATGCATTAAAGGAAAAGTTGTTTAAAGTCAGAATGAACTCAGCCAGGAAAAGGAGGTGGGGTTGATGATGGTGGATAGGCACTGTTCAGGCCTCTTTTCAAAGAAGAAGCAAAATCATTCTGAAGTAGAGAATTCCATAGATTAATAATCCTTTCGGCAAAGAAAGTTTCCTTTATTTCAGTCTAAAATGATCCTGAGACCATAAGAAATAGGAACAGAAGTAGGCCACTTGGCCCCTTGAGCTTCGTCCACCATTTGAGAAGATCATGATTGATCCAACATTCCTCATTTCCACTTTCCTGCCTTTTCTCTGTAACTCTTGATTCCTCTCCTTAGCTCCTTAACATGAGGCTGGATCACCCTTTCCCTCCCAGCACTTTAGATTCCACGACCATCACAATATATCTTAGCATTGACCTCGAACATCTTCAGAATCTTTGATCTTTCAATAAGATCACCTTACATTCTAATTAATTCCATAGACCCAGTTTATTGAGCCTTTCATCATGTGACAGCCCCTTATCTCTAGGAGCAATTGAATGTCCCATAAGACTTATATGACCGAGGAGCAGAAGTACGCCCCTTGGCTGTATTGGTTCCAAAGCATGTACATACTTTCTGGAATACACAGTGGAAAAACTCGTTTTATGATTCTCGTCTTGTATTTCAAAATGCCAGTGATGTTGAAGTTTTTTGATTGCTACCTGTACCTACCAAACTAGACTTCCGTCATTGCCTTGTTATAACAGCAGCAACACTGTTACATTCTGGACTTAACCTTACACCGTGAAGTGGAGAGGAATACCGTTAAGAATGAAGGTAAAGAATCCTGTGCTGTAGTAAAATAACCACGGTGAAAGTACTGCAATTTCTGTCTACTAATGTACAGGGGTTCTTCATCTATCACGTATGACTCAGTCAATTGCAAATCCTAGGACTGGTGCCAAATAGTTCACTAACATGTTTGGTGTGCTTGCCACAGGAGAATTTGTGAGCTAAGGATTTAGGGTGGCATGTTGGCTCAGTGGCTAGCATTGCTGCCTTACAGTGCCAGGGACCTGGGTTCAATTCCACACTTGGGCAACTGTCTGTGTGGAGTTTGCACATACCCCTTGTGTCTGTATGGGTTTCTTCTGCGTGCTCTGGTTTCCTCCCACAGTCCAAAGATATGCAGGCAAGGTGGATTAGCCATGCTAAATTGCCTGTAGTGTTCTGGGATGTGTAGGTTCAGTGGGACTGGGTGGGATGCTGTAAGGGTTGGTGTGGACTTGTTGGGCCAAAGGACCTGTTTCCACACTGTAGGGATTCTGTGATTTGATAGATCATTCTTCCAAGGGCAACAGCCAACCTTAGAGTCCGTTTATGTGGGATCACTTCAGATAATGTGGAAGTTCATGAAAATTGTTTTAGAATGCATCTGAGGTCCTTCTGATATCTAGGAAATCTTTCTTCCTGTTCAAAAAAGAACTGTCCGAGAGAATGCTGGGGAGTCACCCAAAATAAATAGTTCAGACAGGAAAACATGCTAATAATGACAAAATATCTGTCACATTTTCTATACACAATAAATACATTTTGTTCTGAACGTTTACTTCTGCAATTCTGGACATTTTATTTCTGTTTTCTAAGATCTTGTAACTGAAGAAGCTGTATCTAGGCACCTTTGTACTTAAGATGATGCTGTAAGTAGCAACTTGTAAACTTTTCACTGTACTCATTTGAGTACATGTGACAATAAAGCTAATTCTAATTCTAATTCTACGTTTTATGAAGGCAATATACACCTGATGTGTGATACCAGTTGGTGCACCTCAATGTGAGGAATGCATATGCGTAAGATTTATTCAGTGTGTGACTAAGTTTTATGTGAATATGCACATAAAATTTTCCAATTTTGTCTTTAGTACTTATTACAAGTTATTTGCAACAACGAAACAGCAGTTTCACCTAGTAGGTCTATTCCAGGGTTCATGCTTCAGAAAAACCACCTCTCAACTCTCATCTAGTTCCAACAACTTTTCATGCTACTGTTTTCTTCTCTTGTGTTTGTCCATTTTATGGTTCTGGGGCACTCAGACCTCGCAGGAACACGCATTAGAAATTCTGATACACATGACAAAGCATTCACACTATAAGTTTCAAAGTTTGGGAGAAAGAAAAGCATTCTCAGCTTCCAACTGGGAGCACAAAGTTGAGAAACAAAATATGTGCTGTTGAATAAAATACACATTTATGTTAAAATGGAAAGCTGTAATCTGTATATTTCAATGCTTATTTTGGACATTGATTGATTGATTGATTTTATTGTCACGTGTACCAAAATACAGTGAAAAGCTTTGTTTACGAGCGGTACAGGCAGATCACAGCAAGCAAAAGATGCACAGAGACCTACAGGGTACATTGCAGGTTACATTATTTGAGATGAGACTCCATTCAACAGTCTGATAATGGCCAGAAAGAAGCTGTTCCTGAACCTGCTTGTGCATACGTTCAGGCTTCTGTATCTTCTGCCTGAGTGTATATTGGCCTGTCTTAACACACAATTATTCTAGAATCATTGCAAGCTGGTCACTGACTCGACAAGACTGATATCAAGATATTTGTCATTGGTTTGTTGATGTGTTTTCCACCACAAAATGAAATTCTTCCCTAGACTTTGGGTTGTTCAGATTAATGGCTGAAATTATGCCATCCCACCATTTTTCCTTGATTACTCTGCTCCCCTTGAGTCTCCTCTTTGAACTACTCTGACACTGATATACCTTCAAGTAGCTATTTTCACTCCACATTTGCTAAATCAAGGCCCAGCCTTGCCCCAATTTAGAACTCCAACTTCTGCTCTACTTTTGTCCTTTTCCATAATTATGTTAAAATAATTGAATTAGCTACCAGCAAGATGCTTTCCAACTGCCACTCTTTCCATCTGTCCAACTCCATTTCCAATGACAATGTCTAGAATCAAAATCTTTCTTGTTGGACTTATTCCACATTGGCTTGAAATGTTCTCCTGAATGCATCCCAAAAATTCTGCTTCTTCAATTAATTTCACACTTAAATAATCTCAATTAATATGGAGTGGTTAAAATACCCTAAAATTACTGCCTTGTTGTTTTTACAGTTCTTAAAGATATGCCTGCATATTTACTTTATGAACTTCCTGAGCGTCTATATTACATTCACAGTTGTGTGATTTTCCTTTTGTTTAATTCCTTAACCCGACCCATACGGCTTCATTTGATGATCTTTCTAACGTATCATCCCCCTTCACCACTTGTAACTGTTTCTTTCTCTAAAACTGCCACCCACATCCTTTTTTTAAACCTTGTATCTTGTCTTGTTAACCCTGTAACAATGAACGTTGAACTGCTGTTCCTGTCCTTCCTTAAACAATATTTCTGTAATAGCTATGATATCATACTGCCAAGTGTTTATCAATGCCCTCAGCTTTGTGTACTTTATTTGCTGTACCCCTTGCATTGCATGTAATACTCTTGAGCATTGGCAAAATCTTCTTTTTAAATTCTCTAATCTCTGTTTCCTCTGCTTTCCAAGCTCATTGACTAATTTTATGCCTTCCATTTTCATTTCTGATTTTGATCAAACTGAATCTTTTCTTTTTTTCCCACTCACTGCCAAGCCCTCCCAAGGGAACTAGCAAAATATCCCACAAGGAACTCTGTTCTTGTCCTGTTCATGTCCATTCTCCCCGGAGCTAAGAAGTTAGGGTCCTTGCATCAACTTTCCAGCCATTAACTGTCTCATCCTCCTATTTATGCATTTCTCACTTATCTGTTTTATTTATTCATTCATGGGATGCAGGCATCACTGACTAAGCAGCATTTATTGCCGATCCCTAATTGCCCAGAGGGCAGTTCAGAGTCAACCACATTCTGTGGGTCTGGAGTCACATGCAGGCCAGACCAGGTAAGGATGGCAGTTTCCTTCCCTGAAGGACATTAGTGAATCAGATGGATTTTTCCCCAAGAATTGACATGGATTCATGGTCATCATTAGACCCTTAATTCCAGATATTTATTGAATTCAAATTCCACCATCTGCCATGGCTGGATTTGAACCCAGGTCCCCAAACATTATCTGGGACTCCGGATTAAAGTCCAACAAAAATACCACTAGGCCATCGCCTCCCTGTTACACTGTTGTTCTGTTACACTGGGAGCAATTTGGAGACATCTCTGAGGTTATCCTAGCTATGTAACTCCCTAAATACTGACTACAGGACCACCTCCGTCTTTCTACCAATGTCATTGGCTCTGATGTAGACCATAATTTCTGGCTGTTCACTCTGACCCCTCGGGATTCTCACTCATTGATATCATTGATCATGGTATCAGGGAGGCAAGATGTCCTGGACTCATACCTTGAACTACAGAAATGTCTGTCTGCTCCCCCACCATTGAATCATTAATCCTTATGGCTCTCCTAGTCCTCCTTGAATACTCCCATGATCGGCTGAGTCACCCTTGGTAATATGGACTTGGCTCTGGCTGCATTTTCCAGGATTCTCATCGGTATTCAGAGCTGAATAGTGATTAGAGTGCAGGCTACAATCAGAGGTATCCTGTTTTATACGTCTGCCCATTCCCTGTCTTATTCCTGTCGAATAATCTCAATGAGTAGAATGAACGAGTGTTTGGTTTGTGTGTAATTTCCCAGCACAAAACTTCCCTTTGTGTTTTCATTAACTGAAGCAAACTTCATAGAAATGAAGTGATAAGTCTGGAATTGCCCTAAATCTGTATACGATTAAGTCTCATTCAACATGATACGTTGAGGAACAGTTGGATTTATTCTACTGTACTTCTGAAAATGTTGCCATTCCATGTTTTATTACTTAATTGTTTCTTTCTCTGAATCTTCTGAATGATAGAATGACAGTCCAAACCTTCATTTAACAAATGGCCTACCAGGCACAAGACCTGAGGTAGTGATCAGAAGTGCCTAACTCTGGTCACATTGTTCGCTTACCAAAGTCATGGTGTGGTAGATAATTAGTGGTCAACATCTAGTACCACCCTGATGACATTAGCATGAACTAAGGATTGAATTTAAAGCTCAATCCCACACTGGATGTTTCCACAAGTCATCATCCTTCCCAATCAGCCTTATTCACTACTGCCTGTTTTCTACATTAGCTTTAGGCATTTTTTAACCCACCAGTTAGATGTGTAATGACACACCTCTGGAGCAAGTGGGATTTGAATCTAAGTCTCCTTTATCTCCTCCCATAGATAGTGCCAACCTGTTGAGGATTTTTAACATTTCCTGTTTTTTTATCACTATGGTTAATATTTTATTAAAGGTTGACATTCACATTGTGTTGCCTAAGGTATTGTTTCAGAAAGGGTTAACTCTGTGGACTATATTAACCTCCACCCAATTGGATGGTGCCAGATAAAGACTTGGGTGGAAAAAGACATCTAGGTCTCCTTACAGTCTATCATTTTAATGTAGCTTTCAACTGATTGCTATTGTGCAATAACCTATACAATATTAAATGTAAGAGTCTTTTCTCATTAGACTTATCCCTTGACTCTACTCCACCACACTCAACAAAGCAGGCCCTGTAGATTCAAACTTAAAAGGAGGATGGTGACAGCAGCATATCTACATTACGGTGAGCATGAGCCCAGCTAGCTCATTCTAAATAGTGGCAGCAGAACAAATCTGAAGACTTACTGTAGCTGCATGATTAAATCAACATGGA
The DNA here is from genome assembly GCF_021869965.1 of Rhincodon typus. NCBI lineage: Eukaryota > Metazoa > Chordata > Chondrichthyes > Orectolobiformes > Rhincodontidae > Rhincodon > Rhincodon typus. The sequence goes on along the minus strand of NC_063335.1, from coordinate 103,164,334 downwards.
CCCCTTCTCCTGCCTTCAACACATCCCCACCTCCTGGACACTACCCCAAGGCCTCCTACCCTCCCTTGACCTCTTCATCTAGAGAAACCAACTGCTGTCGAGACATCAATCGCCTTAACCTCTCCACCCCTCTCACCCACTCCAACCTCTCCCCCGCAGAATGTGCAGCCCTCTGCTCCCTCTGCTCCAATCCCAACCTCACCATAAAACCCACGGACAAGGGAGGTGCAGTTGTAGTATGGCGCACTGACATCTACATTGCCGACGCCAGACGCCAACTCTCCGACACCTCCTCCTACCGCCCCCTTGATCATGACCCCACCCCCGAGCACCAAACCATCATCTCCCAAACCATCTACAACCTCATCACCTCAGGTGACCTCCCACCCACGGCCTCCAACCTCATCGTTCCCCAACCCCGCACCACCCGCTTCTATCTCCTTCCCAAAATCCACAAACCTGACTGCCCTGGTCGACCCATTGTCTCCGCCTGCTCCTGCCCCACCGAACTTATCTCCAACTATCTGGACTCCATTTTCTCCCCCTTGGTCCAGGAACTCCCTACCTATGTCCATGACACCACCCACGCCCTCCACCTCCTCCAGAATTTCCAATTCCCCGGTCCCCAACGCCTCATCTTTACCATGGACATCCAGTCCCTATACACCTGCATTCCCCATACAGCTGGCCTAAAGGCCCTCCGCTTCTTCCTGTCCCGCAGGCCCGACCAGTCCCCCTCCACTGACACCCTCATCAGCTTAGCCAAACTCGTTCTCACCCTCAACAACTTCTCTTTCAATTCCTCCCACTTCCTACAGACAAAGGGGGTGGCCATGGGTACCCGCATGGGCCCAAGCTACGCCTGCCTCTTTGTAGGTTATGTGGAACAATCCCTCTTCCATACCTACACTGGCCATAAACCGCATCTCTTCCTCCGTTACGTTGATGACTGTATCAGCGCCGCCTCGTGCTCCCACGAGGAGCTCGAACAGTTCATCCACTTCACCAACACCTTCCACCCCAACCTTAAGTTTACCTGGACCATCTCTAATACCTCTCTCTCCTTCCTGGACCTCTCTGTCTCCATCTCGGGCAACCACCTAGAAACCGATATCCATTTCAAGCCCACCGACTCCCACAGCTACCTAGAATACACCTCCTCCCACCCACCTTCCTGCAAAAATGCCATCCCCTATCCCCAATTCCTTCACCTCCACCGCATCTGCTCCTGAGATGAGGCATTCCACTCCCGTACATCTCAGTTGTCCTCGTTTTTCAAGGACCGCAACTTCCCCCACTCAGTGGTCGAGAATGCCCTCAACCGTGTCTCCCACATTTCCCGCAACTCATCCCTCACACCCCGTTCCCGCAATAAGAACCAAAAAAGAATCCTCCTCGTCCTCACGTACCACCCCACCAAACTCCGGATCCAACGCATCATCCTCCGACACTTCCACCATCTGCAATCTGATCCCACCACCAAAGACATCTTTTCCTCGCCACCCTTATCTGCTTTCCGGAGGGACCACTCTCTCCGTGACTCCCTTGTCTGCTCCACACTCCCCTCCAGCCCCACTACACCCGGCACTTTTCCCTGCAACGGCAGGAAGTGCTACACCTGCCCCCATACCTCCTCCCTCACCCCCATCCCAGGCCCCAAGAAGACTTTCCACATCAAGCAGATGTTCACCTGCACATCTGCCAATGTGGTATACTGCATCCGCTGTATCCGTTGTGGCCTCCTCTACATCGGGGAAACCAAGCGGAGGCTCGGGGACCGCTTTGCAGAACACCTACGCTCGGTTCGCAATAAACAACTGCACCTCCCAGTCGTGAACCATTTCAACTCCCCCTCCCATTCCTCAGATGACATGTCCATCCTGGGCCTCTTGCAGTGGCACAACGATGCCACCCGAAGGTTGCAGGAACAGCAACTCATATTCCGCTTGGGAACCCTGCAGCCCAATGGTATCAATGTGGATTTCACAAGCTTCAAAATCTCCCCTCCCCCTACCGCATCCCAAAACCAGTCCAGCTCGTCCCCGCCTCCCTAATCTGTTCTTCCTCCCACCTATCCCCTCCTCCCTCCTCAAGCCGCACCCCCATCTCCTACCTACTAACCTCATCCCACCCCCTTGACCTGTCTGTCCTCCCTGGACTGACCTATCCCCTCCCTAACTCCCCACCTACACTCACCTTTACTGGCTCCATCCCCGCCTCTTCGACCTGTCTGTTTCCTCTCCTCTATCCATCTTCTATCCGCTTCCCCCTCTCTCCCTATTTATTTCAGAACCCCCTTACCCTCCCCCATTTCTGAAGAAGGGTCTAGGCCCGAAACGTCAGCCTTTCTGCTCCTATGATGCTGCTTGGCCTGCTGTGTTCATCCAGCTCTGCACCTTGTTGTCCTGGATCTGGGCTAATACGTGTAGAGAAAAATCATAAAGCAATACACAAAGCTTGAACAAAGAGAAAGATAAAAACAACATCAACAGGTTTTTATAGTGCAATAGTTCTGAATGTCAAACAATCTCTGCATGGCAGAGAAGGAATGTGTCGGAATGAGCCTATCATTGCTAATGAAGAATCTTTGATTCAAAATTATATTTGCATTTACCATGTTGTGTAACTGAACTGTTTGCATCTTGAATAAACATTTTGGTGGCGGTGTTAATTTTTAGTTCTTCACTCTGTGCTTTAACTTTGAGCTAATTTTTATCCACAATGTATACTTCCATATGTTACCATGTTAATAGTTTCCAGAGTGAATTTACATAGTGCTTTATTACCTTGTTCTTCTACAGTCTCAGCATTATTCAGCAAAGTGGGGAAGCACTGACCTTCTTCCTATTCAAGAGTGGACAGGGAAAAAAATAATTTGATTAATTGAGCATATCTTGACCTTGTCCACTGTCAATCATCTACCTTTTTTGGCCGTCATCACATTGACTTATGGGAGACTGTTTTGTGCAATTTAGCTCCTGCATTTCTTACATTACAACAATGACTACACTCCAAAAATATTTCACTGGTTGTAAAATGCTGTGGTTTGAAATGGTCGTGAAATGGGCTAAATAATTTAAAGTCTTTATTTTTATTTATTCTATTGTCTTAGCTATTCCTCTGGCCATGATCTCACAGTCTACAGAGAGAAACAAAACTCTTGCCTTCCCCGTGAGAAAGCATTTGATAGTCACCTCAGCAAAACATCTGGGTTTTGAGACACAGAATATGAAGAAAGTATTTGTGAACTAGCATCCTACAAGTTTGTAAAGCTTTATTGCACCAATGAATCATGGAATAAATTGTTCGGGGAAAATAAAATTAAATACAAGCCTACTAAAGGGCAGCATGGTGGCTCAGTGGTTAGCACTGCTGCCTCACAGCACCAGGGACCCAGGTTTGATTCCACCCTCAGGCGACTGTTTGTGTGGAGTTTGCACATCCTCCCCGTGTCTGTGTGAGTTTCCTCCCACAGTCCTAAGATGTGAAGCTAGGTGGATTGGCCATGTTAAATTGCCCATAGTGTTCAGGGATGTGTAGATTAGGTGGGCTATAGGGGTATGGGTCTGGGTGGGATGCTCCCAGGGTCAGTGTGGACTTGTTGGGCCACACTGTAGGGATTCTATAATAAAGATTAAAACAGGAACTTTGAGGCAAATCTAGCAAAGTTGATGTATAAGATCAATAAGATAGTACTAATCTGAAGGTAAGAGTCTTTTCTCGTTGGATTTATCTCTTGAATCTACTCGACCACAATCAACAAAGCAAGCCGTGTAGATTCCAATTTAAAAGGGGGACGGTGACAATAGTATATCTACCTTTTCAAGACCTGCATGGTTTAGAGTGCCTGGAAAAAGTTTAGAGGATGTCGGCTTGGGGATCATTGGATTGAAACCTGGTTAAAAAACAACAGTTACTCCAATGGGTTTAGATGCTGGTGATTTCTTACTTGGGAAAAAGGTAAACTCAGGCAAATTTGTGTTGAGTATAAATGTGTGGCACCAATATCCCAACAAAGTTTTAAACAGCAAGATGAAAATCTCACTCATGAGAAGCAAGAGGTCGATTTGCATTCTTTGCATGGATCAGCATGGTTATATTTGTAGTGTGGGTTTCCACCAGGTTCTCTGGTTTCCCCCTGGAAATTATTACTCATCTTCATTTTATTAAAATGGATTTTCTTATTCTCCTGTTTGCCAGATAGAAACAAGATGATGACACTTCCCAATGTGAAAGACAAGGTGGTACCTTGTTGGCTTCAACTGGCTGCTTGATCCTCCAAGACTGTCCATCTTGGAGAGCAGGCACCAACATCTCAGGGCACATTCACATACTCAGGGGTGCAGCAAGCGACCACACCAGCAATCCATAAATGTTGGCATTGGATATGTACTTGCTTCTCTACACACTCATGGAACTTCTCTGACTCACTTAAAAAAAGAGTTCTGCACTTCAAAGTACGCTGTCAACTTTCATTGTAATACCACCAGGAAACATTGTGTGCAAGGACAAACACCAATTTCATGGATCTAAAAGGGGGGAAATCTCAGAGATTGTCACTTGATCTCTCAGCCTTCAATCACTTTACACCCACTTGTTGGTCACAGTACCTCTGCCTTGCCTTGCAGGCCTTACCTTTCTGAGCTTTATATCATCAATCAGTGTGTAAAGGCAACGGCTACACTACAGTGGCACTACTTCTGTCTTGCCTTGTCTTTTGTCACAGCCACAAAGTCAGGTTGTCATGGGTGGCAGCAATGATCAGTCAATGGTTGGTCATGTTGCTGCAAGTCACCATGCCACGTCAATTTCACACCGGCACCATGAACCATCTGTATGCGGCAAACACATTGTATGTGTATCGATCAAATGATCATGTCTCAAAGTTAAAAGGGAGTGGGCCTCATTCGATTCGGGGGAGACACCATTCAGTGATGGAGTCCTGGCACAGCAATTCAAGGGAAGCCTCCATATCAAACCAAGGGCTTACCGTTGGTCAGTTGGCTGTTTCAGGAAGCCAGGTTCAGAAGGTCCGTACCACTACAGTATATGGAGTGGACCACGGTCAGTCCTATTGGTCTAGCGCAACCAGTCTGCAGAGTCACTGGAAGTCATTTGGTGAACTGCACAGATATGAGTCAGGGATCTGGTCAGCCAACAGAGTTGGGGCTGCCCATCCAAGTCAATCAAGGAAATGGGCAAAGGTCAGTCCTGTGGTCTATTGCTTAAAAGTTGAAGGGTCAGTTACTGGGGACTACCACAGCTGGAGAGAAGCTGCGGGACTGAACTGTCGGGATTGGAGGCAACATGGTGGGATGCAAAGAGGATAACAATTGTGAAGGGGAAGGGGTGGGCATAACTCAACATGTAACAGGGAAAACGATAGTGCATGGGAGGGAAAAGGGTAATGCCGAAGGGGGAATCAGCAACCGTCAGCACCACCCTGGCTATGATGGGTGGACAATGCAGTACAATGTCCGGCATGATGGTGTGGTGTACACCTGGGGCTTGGGGGTATAGTGTGCATATGAGCACTTTACTGAACAGGTTGGGTGGAACATGGGGAGGAGAAAAGTCAATGGGGCTGACAGAAATGACAATCAAGTAACGAAAGTGAAGATTTTGGGGGTTTCCATTACATCGAGGGGCAGAGTCTGTGACTCAGTCTGTGAAGTATGGTCAGTTTCCTTCCATAATCATCCAAATAGCAAGTGCACAATGGAGAGGTAAATAGCTGTCATCATAACCGGAATAGGCAGGGAAAGTGTCCCAAGGGAGAAGGGCTCCACTTTCTTTCAGTACAAGGCCCTTCAAAGCACATGGCGTTAAACAGAAACCATCACAGTGCAGGTGAAAGACACCTGAAATCCTGAAATGCTGTGTGAGAATAATTTCATTAACCTTGACCAAATCCTGGCCCCCAACACTCTTGATCACATCATGCATTGTCAGGAATCAATCCCACTGAGACTGTGAAGCACCAGCAAACAGGGCATTTGCGGCTACAGGATCCAGACTTTCCAGGTAGAAAGTTACCATCATTTTTTTCTATATTTTAAGCTTATTTTAGTTCACAATTACTTTGTTTCTGTCTTCACAGAAGACACACAAATAACTTCCCAGGAATTATAGGGAAGCAAGGGTCTATTGACAAGGACGATTGAAGGAAATTAGTAAAAAAAAAATACACTGGAAATATTGATGGGACTGAAAACTGATAAATCCCCAGGTCTTGATAATCATCATCTCTGGGTAATCAAATATATTCACATATACTCACATTTAAAGTGTTGGCTGTCATCTGTTTCAAAATTCTGTAAATTCTAGAACATTCCCAACAGACTGAAGGGTGGCTCATATAGAGTCGGTACAGTGTGGAAAAAGGCCATTCGGCCCAATGAGTTCACTCTGACTCTCTGAAGAGTACCCATCCCGACCATCTCTTTACCTTATCCCTGTAACCCTGTGTTTCCCTTGTCTAACCCACTTAACCTACACATTCCTGAACACTATGGGTAATTTAGCATGGCCAATCCACCTAGCCCGTACATCTTTGGACTCCGGGGGGAAACCAGAGAACCTGGTGGAAACCCACACACAAATATAACCATATTATTTAAAAAGAAGGACAAGGATGAACAGGGAATTACACATCAGTTAGCCTAACATCAGAAGGAAGGAGGTGTACAAAATGATCAGAGGTATAGATAGACAGCCAAAGACTTTTTCCTAGGGTGGAGGTAGCTATTATGAGGGGGCATAGTTTTAAAGTGAGTGGAGGTAGATATAGGGGAGACGTCAGAGGTAGGTTCTTTACTCAGGGAGTGGTCGGGGCATGGAATGCATTGCCGGAGAGGGTAGTGGAGTCGGCCTCGTTAGGGGCATTTAAGCGGCTATTAGATAGGCATATGGATGATAGTTTAAGGTAGGGATGGAGGTTAGATAGACCTTAGGGTTAGGGTAAAAGTTCGGCACAACATCGTGGGCCGAAGGGCCAGTACTGTGTTGTACTGTTCTATGTTCTATTTTCTATGTTCTAAGTAATATGCTGGAATCTATTTTAAAGGATGTGATTACAGGATACTTAGAAATATTTAGCCAATAGCAACACAGGTTTATGAAGAAGAAATCATGCATTGTCTTCCTGTAACTGTACAAAGCTTTGGCAAGACCACACCTTGAATATTATGTGCAGGTTTACCGTTCTTACTTAATGAAGGATGTATGTGCGATAGAGACAAAAAAATGTTCACTAGACTAATTCCTGGAATTATAAGCTCGTCTTATGGGGACCAATTAGGTCTACTGGGTCTGTATTGACTAGAGTTTAGAGGAATGTGAGGGGATTTCGTGAAACGTATAAAATGCTGACAGGGTTGGACAGATTGGATGCAGATTATATTCCCCAAGACTGGAGTTTCTGGAGAAAGATGTCATGGTCTGAGAATATGGGATAGACCATCTATGTGGATTTCGCAACAACAAAAGATGGTGGAGGCAAAGTCATTGAATATGCTTCAGAAAGAAATAGATTTCATTTCCAAGACAGCAAGGCGTATGGAGAGAGAGAATGTGAGCGTGGCACTGAGATGAAAGATAAACTATGATTATGTTAAATGACAAAGCATACTTGATGGGCAATATTGCTGACTCTTACTTTTATTTTCTATTTCTAAAATTATTTCTTTTACCCACATAGGAATTTAACAAGGTAGTGTATGACAACTTAAAGGGTATAATTTTGCAATATTTATTTTCTGATGAGGAAGAATCTAACTACAGCTTTTGCATTGGTTTTAGTGGGAAAATATGATTTGCTTATAATTATTTTGCTTAAGTTTGCAAAATTAGGAACACAACTGCAACTTTAAGTGAGGACTTACAATATATGGGAGAATGGGACCGTAAAGAGTTAGAAAATCAAACATTAAAATTTGAAGGAGGCATGGATTGCTTTCTGAAGCTAAATTCCAGTGTTAAATTGTAGGATGTGCCACAGATTAAAACTGTAAATCTGTTTATTGTAATGATTAAATATATATGTCACCTACAAATCTGAAGCAAATGATTAGATTCTCCGTGCACACAGTTGCAGTGGCTTTTATTCGGAGTATTGTTACACTAGCTACATAATCAGTAATTCATTCAATTCCTCTACATTATTTACTTGACGCTAGAGACCAAAGCAGATAGGAGAAAATTAATATTCTCTAGTGTTCCTCAGCTTTGCAGCTGTTCTCACATTGAGAAGCTTAAGATATTAGATAAATTCCTTCATTAAAATATAATTCTTTCTGAAATAATCCTTAAACTCACTGCATCGATCTTGATAAGATTAATAAATCAATTACAAAAGCATTTGTAGGGCACAAAGATACATGTTTAACTCAAATGTCCCATCTCTGTTTGGCAATAATTGCTGTTGAAGTCCAACAATCATCTGTGAAAATGAAGGGAGAAATGTTTATTGTTAAACTGGCTTCTCCATTTTCCTGATGCACTTCTCCATTTCTCCTCACATTCTGTACTCTGTGACAAATAGAACATTCCGGTTTGTAGCTGCACATTTGCTGCCAGGGCTCTTATTGGATCTGTTCTGCTAGTTTCCAAGATCTGGAAGTTGCTTTGATGCTGAGATCACCAGGGTCACACACTGCAAATCATGCATATGTACATGCAAAAATTATAATAAGGAAAAGCTATAGTCGGTAATGCAGTTCCAGGTCATAGTATTTTATGTCCTTATCTGTTGCTGCACTACATAAATTTACTGAATTTCAAGGCAATTTTCATTTTATGTATGTGCTGAGCTGTTATGAAACAAAGTCGCATACGTCTCTGTGTGTCAGAGTGAGTGTTTGACAAAGTGATTGACCCACTTCCAGTTGACAGAGAAGGAGGAAAATTATCTTGTATCGAATTATGTTCAATTTTGCAGCTCTGATCTGCTTCCCGACAATGGTTATGCTCCGTATGGCCTTTTCCCATCTTACTTCGTGGCATCCTTGAATTTAGCTGCCATGCCTTAGCTCGCTCATCTAAGCTATCAATGTGTTTTGTGAAAAGTTCAGGTAGAGACCCTTGCAGGTCTCACTTCACTCATCATACCCTTTCAATCAAGGTACTGGCTCATTTACGCATATTCTCTGTTTTTAGCCAGTCAATTTTACATTCGTGCTAATATGTTACCCCCTATAATATGACATTTAATACATTTTCACCATAACCTTAAATCATTCTCAAATGCTTTCTAGATTTATTTTCATTGATAAGGCAAGCAAGCAAATCACAATTTACTTGGTCTTGTGAGGTTATACACTTTGACAGGAAGAATAGAGGAGTAGAATATTATTTAAATGGAGAAAGACTGCAGAAAACTGCAGTGCAATAGGATTTGAGGTCCTTCTGCATAATTCAGAAAAAGTTGACATACAAGTTCAGCAGGTAGCAGGGAAGGCAAAAAGGATGTTAGCCTTTATTTCAAAGGATTGAAGTATAAAAATAGGGAGGTTTTGCTAAAATTATCCAAGACTCTGGTCAGACCACAGCTGCAGTACTGTGAACAGTTTTACATTCTTTAACGAAAGCTAGACTATATACTATAGAGACAGATTTTTGGTCAATAAGGGAATTCAGATCTATGGGGAAAGTGGATTTGAGGATTATCAGATCAGTCATGATCTCATTGAATGGTGGAGCAAACTAAATGAGCTGAATGATCTAATTCCGCTCCTTGTCTTACGTCTTATTCAAAGAATCAGATGTTGTCATCTGAGAGTCACCCATTAAGAGGAAAGGACAGTCTTCAGAACTCTGGCTAATCCCATTAATGAACCCATCAAAAGGTAATTGGATCAATTCTTGAATGACCAGGAAGAAGTGTTTGGGGAAGGATATTGGTCAGAACAAAATGGAAAGATTTGGTTCAGATGAAAGGCTTGAGTGCGTGAGATTAAATGTACAGGCATGTTTGTCACAGATTTTTTAGTTTATGATATCTATGGGATATATTTAGGTCAATAAATGATGAATGGTTCTATTGGAAAATATTATGCCAGACAATTGTCAACAGTAATCCAGCATTTATTCAGTGAGTTATGAGATGGGAATTATTCATTTTACAAATTTTACACAACTGTAATTCCATTAGGCAGCAGTGACACATCATGATGAGATACAAATGTATGTTAAAGTTGCTCCACAGTTTAACCCTGAAGGTATAGACCATCACACAGCAGGTGCTGGAGACTTAATTTCCCTCATCACCAAATAAACTACTCAGCAGACTTGTTTGTAATTTCCATCCATCTGTTGGATAGTCTCATTGCACGTTAATATCGTGCATTTTAGTTATTACTTCAGGATATAAGAAGAGTTTTAAAATATTATTGTTGTGAAACTCATATTAGATTGTGTAACATCAAATTAACAAGGATTTTATCCTCACTGACCAATGTTCCACATCGGGAATTTCACTTCCATTTCATGGCAAGTGTTCCAACATTATCAGCCTGAACTGATTGTACTTACAAATTTCTCTCCTTAGGGGGCAGCATTAGCTAAACATTTCACCTCAATGGAGGGCTCATTTCCATCTAAACAAATAAAACCCTTCAGAGTGGAACAAGTTTTTAGTTCAATTTCAGTTTTACTAATTTTTCGGAAGTATATTGTTTATCAGGATTCCGGGTGAGTGCAAGATGAAACGTTTTGACAAAATGTATCTTTTTTTAACTCAATACTCAAGTTCTTTACTATTAATTTGTGTACTTGACTCAAAGAATATCATGGTAGCTAGCAAATGAGGGAAAATTATTTATTGTGACATTGCTTGATTACTTAGTGTAGGTGTTTTCTGAAAGAAGCTCAGCACCTGTTTATAAGTAGACGTGATAATCATCGCAGAGGCTGAGAGCTGGGTGGAGAGGCAAATGGTTCATCCTGGGAATTTACATTATTTCAGTGCTTTGCGCAGTATAATGAAAATCGAAAGGATAATGAGATGGTGATGTACATCTTCAAGTAACAGTGACATCAGGCAACTGCTGGAGATTGTGAAGTAAAGTCTGTAGTCGTGAGAGGTGTACTTCCAGAGCGCAGCGTCACAATGTACAATGGCGAACATAACACACTTGGCTGAAACCATGCCAGCATCAGACTGCAGTCACTCACAAATAAGGAGGAATCATTACAGGCCACAAACTGCTGGAAGAAACAAGGATAGCCATCTCTCCAGTGTGCAGAAAAGACTCCAGCCACCAACCTCATGCCAACACAAACATGTCAAAACAAACAAACAGAGCGGCACGGTGGCTCACAGCGCCAGGCACCCAGGTTTAATTCCAGATTCAGGCGACTGTCTGTAGAGCTGGATGAACACAGCAGGCCAAGCAGCATCAGAGGAGCGGGAAGGCTGACGTTTCAGGCCTAGACCCTTCTTCAGAAAATTTCTGAAGAAGGGTCTAGGCCCAAAACGTCAGTTTTCCTGCTCCTCTGATGCTGCTTGGCCTGCTGTGTTCATCCAGCTCTACACCTTGTTATCTCAGATTCTCCAGCATCTGCAGTTCTTACTATCTCAGGTGACTGTCTGAGTGGAGTTTGCACATTCTCCCTGTGTCTGTGTAAGTTTCCTCCCGCAGTCCAAAGATGTGCAGGCTAGGTGGATTGGCCATGCTAAATTGCCCATAGTGTTCAGGGATGTGTAGATTGGGTGGGTCTGGGAGGGATGCTCTGAGGGTCAGTGTGGATTTGTTGGGCCAAAGGGCCAGTTTCCACACTGTACAGATTCTATGATCTATGATACAAGTGGAGGAGATGCCAATTTAATCGTGAGTTGCTGCTATACAGCACAATCTATGAGGGAATAGTCATCAGAAGACTTCATAAGGAGAAAGTTAAGAAGAAAGTTTACCTAGGTGAGACATTCACTGAAAGCCAGCACATGTCAAACAGTTGCAGAGTCTCTTCTGCAGCCCTTTGCAAACTCTGAAGGCTTTCAGAACTAGCAGTGTTGGGAGTTGTAGAACAAGCAATTTCAATGGTATTGGACAATGTCAGCCTTATGTACCAAAGAGTGAAAGCACCAGGTTAGTATGTTCCAGTAAACAGTCGTGACTTTTTCCTGATGTTGTCCTCACGAGCCAGGGTGTAGAAGATCCCACTGCAGACTTCAGATCCATCCTAAATATATTTTGATATATATTTCCACTTAGAACGGAATCTCATAATCAAACAAGCATGATTTGACCAGAGATCTCAGATGCCTGGGTAATCCACTGGATCATTTCTTACAGACACACATAGGCTTCCCAATTGTTGCAGGTTTGAAACATTGAAAGTTGGGCTTATCATGATAAAGTCAATGCCAAGTTTGCCCTGAAATGCTATGGGATTGTTTTACAGTCAAAAGAAGACCTAAACACTTGAAGAAGTTGTTCAGTATACTACATAGCTTGAAGCCAGATAGCCTTAATCTGGCAATTTCTGTGAGTTTGGATGAATGTTCGTTGGGGAAGCCCCGATCACTCAACAGCCAATGAAACAAGGCAGGAATGGGAAAACCGTTCATTAAGCGTTTTAGTGCTGACATTGTCAAATGAAATAACAACACAGACAGCAAGATAGCCCAGGAGAGAAAGCAGAATCTTCCCAGTGTGGAAAACAAGATACTTCATGTGTGTCAGATAATGCACCAAAATGGGAAAAAAAGTCAAGAGAGAAGTGGACAATATAAGAAGTTGGAAATAAAAGAAAAGAAATAAAAACAGATTTCTTAAGAAGTCCAGGATGACAAATAGGCATTCTGGTCAGGCATACTAAAAGTCAAAAGATTCAAAATAAACTTTTAGTTAGACACTGCTGCAGGAGTTCCAATTTTGGCAGAACATTTGCACTGGCTAAACATTTAAACTATGGGTCCAGGAGTCATGAATATTCAAGTATGAGGCCAGTTCACTGCCACAATTAAATACAAGGAACAAGAGAACAACAAGACTCCAAACCTTTAACAATCAAAACCTTTTATTCAGCAGAAATACATTTTTACAACTAAGTCTTCTGGAAAGGGTAGCTGAAGTTCTGAAGCAAGACAACAGGACAGTATTCTGTGAAGAAATTTTGCAACTCTTTTACTACCTAGGTAAGCTCAAGACAGAATTTCACACTGAGTTGCTTCAAGATCTTAAGCCATTAAGTTTTATACTCCAAAGAGGGTACCACAACCATTGCTAGAGAAAGCTAAAGAAGAATCCGAAAGAGATATTTTCTAATCAACCTGTTCGGAGATGTTATTACATGAGACTTGAACCTCAAACCTCCTGCCCACAAGAACTCCCAAAGAGCATGGCAGAGATATTTTCAACCCAACCTGTTCAGATATGTTATGGCACACCTCCGGAGCAAGCGGGACTTGAACCTTGGCCTCTTGGTCCAGAGGTAGGGACACTACCACAATATCACAAGAACCCCCAAAGAACCTGGCAGAATGCTACACAGAGGATTAGTATTGGCTGCTGCAGAGTAAATTAGGTAGCGTTCAGAATTTGGAACAGTTCCCATGCCTAAATTTGAGTTTAGGCTGTTGTGATAAATGTGTATGCTGGACTGGCATCACTTTTGGAATTTGAATGTTTTTCAAGAAAATAAAGGCAGTTGCATTTTTTATTCACTCAATGCGGCATCACAGATTATGCCAACATTTATTGCTCATCCCTGGTTGCCCTTGAGAAGATAGTGGTGAGCTGATTTCCTGTTATTTATTGAAGTGTCTTTCAGTTCACTGGAAGTGATTTTTTTAAAAGTTCAGAAAGTCTTCTGAAAGCTTATTAACTTTGGTAATTTTTATTGATTTTTATAACTTTCTCAATCTTCTGCCTTACAATTAATTTTTCCATTCAATGTGATAGTGTCCTAAACTTCCCTGGTTGATAGTGGATGTCTTATCCCTTTACTAGAATCATTCTCTTTCACTGGGACCTTGCTAATGACCATGAGCTACTTTCTTAAGTATCCCCCATTTTTCCTCTAACACCTTTGCTGTTAAGCGCCTTTCCCAGTCCAATCCTGCTCTGCTCTCCTTTACTATTACCCTTATTCAAGCTGAGCACAATTGTTTCAAACCCACGTTTCTCACTCTCAAACTGAATGCTAAATTCTGCCATGTTATGCTCACTGCTTTCTAGGGAATTTTGTACACTGCCATTATTTATTAAACCTGCCTCATTATATATCACCGATCCAAAATAACCTGATCCTTGGTTGGGTCCAAAATATATTGTTCTAGGAAACTATGCCAAAAACACTGCATGAAACCTTTCTCATGGTTACTTCTGTTAATCTGATTATTCAAATCAAATTAAATTAGTCATTCAAGACCAGGTTGATGGTGGGAAAATAGGAGAAAGACAATGCCATTTGGCACATGGAGCCCACTTCATCATTCGATATGATCATTGCTGATCCTTTATCTTAACAGCATGCTCCCACTCTATCCCAATATTCCTTGACACATTTAGCCTTTAGGAAGCTATCCATTTTTTTCTTAAACATATATTTGGTGAAAGATGCTTTGCTTCCAGAACATTAACTGAAACAAAACAATGTTATGTAATCATAGAGAGAGAAATTTTGGCACTAACCTGGGGATATGAGTGATTCTCAGACTGCCTGATGAGTCTGAAGTTTCAAATTAGAACAGACCACAGACTTACGGTTACAATACTGGATTCCAATGAGATAGTCAAGATGCTATTGCGTATCCAAAGTTTCAGACTCAGACATAAATGTTATGATTGCACAGCAGCGTATGTGCTAGGAGAAGTTCATATTACAGTTGTCATGTTATCTAGAGCTATAGCTGATCAACTGAAGCAGAAGGGAAAATACCTGCTGCATAAGTAGAAAAATTTTCGTGTCGTAACAGTTTCTTTCCCAACTTCTGGGAAGACATTACAGTAAATCAGAGACGTGCAAAATGTAGGTGTACCCAGATCAGCAAATTCTACCAAGAAATTTAGTCAAAAAGCAATCTAAATAATTAACTCTTAGGGAAGTATCATGAACAAAGGGAACATTTAACCATTGTAGATGATCTCCTAGTCTTTAATCATGGACTAGAAATACCAAAGACTGTAGGGGAAGAATTCTTCAAAGAATCCATGGAGGACACTTGAGAATAACCAAGTGCAGAGCACATGTACAGCTCTGAACGGTGGTCAGAAATTGAAGATTTCATATTATTCTGTCATACTTGTGCAATCAATAGCTATACACCAATGGCACCCTTGTTATCTTCCAGGAAAGGTAAAGGTTGAGATCAAACATCATGGCCTTTAAAGGAAAACATATTTGATCAACAGTAGACTATTATTCCAAGTAGCAAGAAGTTACCAGATTTCACACTTTCAGCTGAGACAGTGAGCGAAACACTGAACAAAATCTTTTCTGCACATGGATTACCAGATGCGATTATTTCAGATAACCACCCGCAATTCGTGAATGAATGTTTTAAGAGATTCACACAGACTTTGCATTAGTTATGTCACAAATTTCCCTCTTCATTCACAGGTCAGCAGAGAAGCTGAGAGTAACTTATGAAAATCATGAAGATGTTACTGATTAAGAAGAGTGACTGGGATTCAGCTTTACTGAATTACAGAGCAACACCCATGATTAATGAATATCCATTGGCAGAGTAACTAAATATGCATTCCATAACTACATCAAAACCTTGACCAAGTATCATGTTGCAAGACCACAGGAGTGTAGGGACGGTCAAGAATGACCAGAAGTGGAAACAGAAGAACTGAAGATGGTGAGACTGTAAATATTTTAAAGAAGTAATTAAATAATATCAATGTGATACTCGAGAGAAACGTGAGGAGAGATGTAATACAATGAGAATGGCTATGATGGAACAGAGACATCAGCAGTCATGTGAAGAAAAGATGGAAGAGACTGTATTGGTGAGACATGCCATTATGTATTATATCTAACAGAGCAACTAAGAGTTTGCAAAAAACCTACCAGAAAGGGAGACCACTCACTCACAAGCAAGAAAAAAATGGCAGGCCACTATCGACCTGAAGAGACTAAGAGATCCACCTCTCCAATGAGTAGAATAAAACCCTAAGCAATGTGCCTTGCTATCTTTAATGATCAGACTTGTCCCATTTTGTTCAGCATGCCATTGTGAGATGCATCTTTCGTTCTTTAAGTAGGACGGATACTATTGAGGTGGTATTTATAACAAGAGCATGAGCATATGAAAACAGAGTTCTAAGCATTATTAGGTCAGATTAATGGGAGCTTTATACACGACGATGAAGTTCTGTCAAGTAATGTCAAAGATTATACTTGTGATATATCATCTGGTATTCTCTGTTCACTCAGTCCCTTAATGCAAACAGGAGTTGTACAGAAAGACTGATGGTGGGATTCTGATGGTCTCCATGTTTTAAGTTGTGCAGAGCTGAATTTATAACCTTACAAGTCTCATTTCTTTGCTGGTGAACATTGGACAGAAATGGACATTGTATATTGTCAAACTGCTGGTGTCAACTGTCAAATCAAGGGAATGATTTCTGTGTCAAAACAAATCAGCCTGAAGCTCAAAGCATGAGCAAATTTGGCTCCCAGACTCCTCAGTCAGCTCACTCACAAACAGGGCATCAACTAGCCTTGGCAGGTCTGTCTCTTGTCCTTGTCTCAATAAAAGCTGGAAGTTGACAGTTTGAAGTCAGCTTCTGGATATGATTCCAGCATTTGCTCATTTGATCTCTCTCACTTCATACAATCTCAGTCATTCTCTTTTAATAAAATTCCCCACTCTGTGTGAAATTGTGAGATGCATGAAAAGGACTGACATCACTTCTGTTACAGCATCATGTAGAGATGTGAGATGATGGCATTGTGGCAATGTTACTGGAGTAGAAATTGTGATGCAGAAACTAATACTCTGGGGATGCAGGTTCAAATTCTGTTTTAGTCACTGATGGAAATTAAATCCAATTGAATCCAATGCACAAATGAGCATCATTTTTGTGGAAACATTTATGATTCACTAAACTGCTGACCTTACCTGTCTGGCCTATATGACACCCTGGATCTATGGTAATGTGGTTGCCTCATAGACAATTAGGGATTATTAGAAAATATTGGCCTTGCCAGTGATATCCACTCCCCGCTGATGTATAACTTGAAAAATAATAACAGCTATCAAATCTGAGGAAGATCCAAAATTGCAGATATATCAGTACAATTATTATTATCAAAGATTTTTTGTAGATGGAATTTTGCAGATGTTGTCCTTGTTTGTCTCACATAACTAACAGCCTTTGAATTTCAGTTGATGCAAACTGTGTTCATCATCTCCCATTTACACAGCCATTACTTATATTCCTATTGACTTATGTGAAATTCTCAATTCTCATCTTCATATTTATGTCCTTCATGTCCTTTGTTCACCTTAGATCTGTGGTCTCTTCAGGGTTTAAAACATTTCACCAAAACTTCAGCCATTGAAGGATTGATTGATTGATTGATTGTTGTCACATGTACAAAGATACAGTGAGAGGTAGTAGGAACTGCAGATGCTGGAGAATCCGAGACAACAAGGTGCAGAGCTGGATGAACACAGCAGGCCAAGCAGCATCCTA
>NC_063335.1:103103543-103146280 GCF_021869965.1 Rhincodon typus | reverse complement strand
TGTTCATCCAGCTCTGCACCTTGTTATCTACAGTGAGAGGTGTTGTTTTGCAGGCTATAAGTACAGATAATGTTTAGTGTGGTTTGATGTGAAGTTTTCTCATCTTCACTCAATGTTCAGAAATGCTCTACTTTTAGCCAGGGCTTCTCTTGGTGCCTCTCTTCCTCCAAGACCTCAATTATTTAATCCTGGCTTTTTCTAACCTTTTGATCATTACCCCTCCAACATCTTAAGGACTCACTTATACTTGATGACATTTTTGTGGAGTGCCTGGAGTAGCTTTTTTCCAGAAGTAAATGTAAGTTTTCATTATTACCATTTCTGCTGTGCAGTTCAACAATCTTTTAGCTTTGTTCATTGGTGTTGTGCATTGGGAGGAAATTTTGAACATTGCATATCCCAATTATCCATGATCTCAATCAACCTCTGCCTTACCTATTTCATGCCGCTCAATGATTGTGAGTATCACACCCTGACCCTGGCAGGGAACGGCAATGACGATGGTGCAGTGATAATGTCATTTGAGCAACGAGCCAGAAATCTCTGCAAATGTGGACAAAGGTTTCAATCCTATCGTGGCAGATAATGAAATCAGAATTCACTAAAAAGTTGGCCTGAAGGTGACAATCTGAATTGTTGCCAATTGTCATAATAAAAAAAGCTTTTTCACTTTAGGGGAATAAATCTCTTATCCTCACCTGATGTCTTAACTGTCCTCTGGGCAACAAATACTGGCGTAGTCAGTGATGCCCATATTCTATGAATGACTAAAAAACATGCAACACATTCGTTAGTGTGGAGCTGGAGGAGCACAGCAGGCAAGGCAGCATCAGGGGAGCAGGAAAGTTGATGTTTTAGGTCAAGACCCTTCTTCCATTTTTTTTCTTTAGGAAGAAGGGTCCCGGCGCTAAACGTCAGCTTTCCTGCTCCTCTGATGCTGCCTGACCGGCTCTGTTCATCCAGCTCCACACTGTGTTATCTCTGACTCCAGCATTGACAGTTCTTACTATCTCTGAACACATTCGTTAGGTTTATCTGAGATTGCCCAGTTCATTAATGTTTCTCATTGGCTTATGTTGTAAATTTTGGACTGCTTCATATGGTTCCATTGCCACTCGTTATTTGGTGTCATTCATTTTTTAATTTTGATTTTTGTTTTAAGTTTCTAAATCAAATTTTTGCAGTAGTGATCCTGAGAACAAGTCCTGGGGGCATCCTCTCAATATTTGTCCACACCACAACTTAATGAGATAGGATGGAATTGCTAATGGGAAAATCGTAAGAACTTTCCCGCTGACATGAATGTCACCCAGTTGCCAACATGTTTTCCCTTTGCCCTCTTCAGGCTCTTGCAGATGCATATTTGAATGCCCTTGCTCACTGGGCCAATAGATACCACTCTCGTCTCTGCGTCAACAGTTCAAGTTCAAGTTCAAGACTTACTCCAGAACTTCAGCACCAAACTTGATGTTGACACGTTAGCAGAGGCGTTTTAATTAAGAGATTAAACTGTGAATAATCTGCCGCGTTAGGTGGAAGCAAAAGATGCCATGGTGTTGTTTTGAGGAAGAACACTGTGGTTGTCACTGGTGCCCCAGTCAATATTTGCACCTCAGAGGACATCAAGAAACAGTTTGCACCCTCCCCTTATTATCAATTATCGTCTTTGTAAGCTCGCTGTACACAAGTTGATTGTTGAGTTTTCTACATTACAACAAAGACTACACTTAGCCATGACTACTCATTAGCCAGAAAACACTTTGGAACTTCCTGCTGCATTAGGAGATATAATGAACATACAAGTCTTCTGTTCTTTCCTTCTTCCAGCTGTACCATTGTACTTTTCACCTTTGAAAGCAATGTTCTGTGCTTTGAGATGCCAGAGAGCAGGGTAGGAACAGGAATAGGCCATTCAGCCTATCAAGGCTGCTTTATCATTTCATATGGTGATGACTGATCAAACATTTCAGTGCCTTTTACCCACCCTATCCCCATAAGACCTAATGCCGATGATAATCCAAAATCTATCAATCTCTACCTTAAACATGTACACAGCCCTCTGGGGTAGATAATTTCAAACACTCATAACCCTTTGAGCAAAATCATTTCTCCTCAGCTCGCTCTTAAGTGGCAACGCCCTTATTTTTAAACTGTATCTGGACTTCTCAATCAGGAGAAGCCTCTTACCTACATCTCCCCTTTTATCCCTTCAAGTACTTTGTAGCTTTCAATGAGACCACGTCTCATTCTTCAAAACTCGAGAAAATGCAGGCCTAATTTGCCCAATCTCTCTCCATAGGACAGCCCCACCATCCTGGGAACAAGTCTGGTGGACCTTCATTGCAGTCCCTTCATGGCAATAATATCTTTCTGGAGGTAAGGGAGCCAAGACTGTGCACAGTACTTGAGAATGGTCTTCTTAAAGTAGCTGTACATTTGAAAGAGCTTCAAAAGCATCTTTAACATGTCCATGGTAAATTTTTTTCTTACTCTGGTCCAGTGAAGAAAGGTATGAAGACTTGTTTAGTAAATTTATGCATAGTTGACTGGTATAAAGATTGTTTTGAAGCAGGAAATTACAGGTTTACATTACCCTTTGTTTCCCTGGAAAAGAAAACTGCGGATTATAGTCCATTCTAACCTGAGGATGTCACTGCAGTAGTCTCTCAGGGAAATTCTTTTAGTATTAATAAATGTAACTGTTCCCATTGAATCTTCATCTACTGGGCTGAAAAAAAAAAGCTACTGCACTAATTAATATCCTACAAGATACTCGCCTGATTGAGTTGAAATGCTAAACATTTGCCATGTAACAGTTGCTGTAATTCTCTGGAGCTGAAGTTTTAATTATTCAGGATTTAACATTAGGATTTAAAAGAGTCCTTTTGGGAATTTTTTTTTTCTTCCTTACCAAGGAAAGGGATTGCACTGTTGGAAAATTAAAGACTTTTAATTTGAGGTGACTGGTGTCAGCATCAAATAGAATGATCGGGATGTGCTCCATGAGACCCAGGAGAGTACCTCATGCCATGGCAGGGTGGTATTTATGCTTCCCACATCAATCAACTGTTTTTCCTCCTAGAGTGATTGCTAATTCAGTACTGAAGGAGATGCAGATTTCCTTCTCTCTGCAGATCCATGTTCATTATGAAGTGGGTGGTAACTAGCCAAGCTCTTTTCACACAGAAAGTCCTGGGAATTTACAACATGGGTCTCACTGAAGGTGGCGGAGCTATGGTGATTGAATCCTTTCTATCCAAATAGCCATTGTAAACCACTCTAAATGCAGATATCGGTGAGATGTGGGAAAATGTTTGGAGTAACATGAAAGAAAGGAAAACTGCATTTACATAGCTCCTTTCATGAACAATTAAATACTTTTGAAGCTTAATCATTGTTCAAATTTAAGAAATCCAGTCGTCAATTTCCATACAGCAATTTCTCACAAGCAGAAATGGAAAAATAGTAATCTACTGTCATCATAATGATTGAGGGATAAATGCTGCTCAAACAACAGTGGCAATCCAATGTTCTTCCTCAAACAATATTTATACCCACCTCAGTGGGCTCACAATGAGCAGGCCTTTAGCTATCCTGAGCTAGAGGGAAGAGTATTGTTAGGAAGTCAGGAAGGTTGAGTATGGGGAAATCACAGTCAAGGCTTTTGCTTCGGAGTGTATCAGGTCCCCAGGCAGAGATTTTATTTTATTCATTTGTGGGATGTGGGCGCTGCTGGCTGGCCAGCAATTATTACCCGTCCTGAGTTGCTTGC
This sequence comes from Rhincodon typus, assembly GCF_021869965.1. Lineage (NCBI taxonomy): Eukaryota > Metazoa > Chordata > Chondrichthyes > Orectolobiformes > Rhincodontidae > Rhincodon > Rhincodon typus. The sequence continues at coordinate 103,142,508 of NC_063335.1, read as the reverse complement.
GAGAAGGTGGTGGCGAGCGGCCTTTTTAAACCGCTGCAGTACATGTGCTGTAAGTAAATCCAAAATGCCATCGGGAGGGAATTCCAGAATTTTGACCCCACGTCATTGAAGGAACAGTGACATATTTCTAAGTCAATGGAGTAGCTTGGAGGGAGTTTTGCAGGTGGTAGTGCTCCCAGGCATCTGCTGTCCTTGCTTTTCTAAATGGTAGTGGTCATGAGTTTGGAAAGTGATGCCGGAGTAGCCTTGGTGAATTTCTGCAGTGCATCTTGTAAATGGTACACACTGCTGCTCCCGAGCATAGATGGTGGAGGGAGTGGATGCTTGTGGATGTAATGACAGTCAAGCAGGCTGCTTTGTCCTGGATGGTGTCAAGCTTCTTCAGTGTTGTTGGAGCTGCACTGATCCAGGCATTTGAGGAGTATTCCATCACACTCCTCACTCGAGCCTTGTAGGTAGTGTATAGGTTTTGGGGAGTCAGGAGGTAAGGGACTGATTGCTGTATTCCTAGCCTCTGACATGCTCTTGCAGCCATAATATTTGTATAGCTAGTCTAGTTCAGTTGTGGTCAATCGTAACTCCCAGAATGTTGATAGTGTTGGATTCAGTGATGGCAATGCCATTCAATGTCAAGTGAAGTGGTTAGAACATAGAACATAGAACATTACAGCGCAGCACAGGCCCTTTGGCCCTCGATGTTGCACCGACCTGTGAAACCAATCTGAAGCCCATCTAACCTAAACTATTCCATTATCATCCATATGTTTATCCAATGACCATTTAAATGCCCTTAAAGTTGGCGAGTCTACTACTGTTGCAGGCAGGGCATTCCACGCCCTTACTACTCTCTGAGTAAAGAACCTACCTCTGACATCTGTCCTATATCTATCACCCCTCAATTTAAAGCTATATCCCCTCATGCTAGCCATCACCATCCAAGGAAAAAGGCTCCCACTGTCCACCCTATGTAATCCTCTGATCATCTTTTATGTCTCTATTAAGTCACCTCTTAACCTTCTTCTCTCTAACAAAAACAGCCTCAAGTCCCTCAGCCTTTCCTCATAAGATCTTCCCTCCATACCAGACAACATCCTGGTAAATCTCCTCTGCACCCTTTCCAATGCTTCCACATCCTTCCTATAATGCGGCGACCAGAACTGTACGCAATACTCCAAGTGCGGCCGCACCAGAGTTTTGTACAGCTGCAACATGACCTCATGGCTCCGAAACTCAATCCCTCTACCAATAAAACCTAACACACCGTACGCCTTCTTAACAACCCTATCAACCTGGGTGGCAACTTTCAGGGATCAATGCACATGGACACCGAGATCTCTGCTCATCCACACGACCAAGAATCTTACCATTAGCCCAGTACTCTGTATTCCTGTTACTCCTTCCAAAGTGAATCGCCTCACACTTTTCCGCATTCAACTCCATTTGCCACCTCTCAGCCCAGCTCTGCAGCTTATCTATGTCCCTCTGTAACCTGCAACATCCTTCCGCACTATCCAGAACTCCACCGACATTAGTGTCATCCGCAAATTTACGAACCCATCCTTCTACGCCCTCATCCAGGTCATTTATAAAAATGACAAACAGCAGTGGCCCCAAAACAGATCCTTGCGGTACACCACTAGTAACTGAACTCCAGGATGAACATTTCCCATCAACCACCACCCTCTGTCTTCTTACAGCTAGCCAATTTCTGATCCAAACCGCTAAATCACCCTCAATCCTATGCCTCCGTATTTTCTGCAATAGCCTACCGTGGGGAACCTTATCAAACGCTTTACTGAAATCCATATACATCACATCAACCTCTTTACCCACATCCACCTGTTTGGTCATCTTCTCAAAGAACTCAATAAGGTTTGTGAGGCACGACCTACCCTTCACAAAACCGTGTTGACTATCCCTAATCAAATTATTCCTTTCTAGATGATTATAAATCCTATCTCTTATAATCCTTTCCAACACTTTACCCACAACCGAAGTAAGGCTCACTGGTCTATAATTACCAGGGTTGTCTCTACTCCCCTTCTTGAACAAGGGGACAACATTTGCTAGTCTCCAGTCTTCTGGCACTATTCCTGAAGACAATGACGACATAAAGATCAAAGCCAAAGGCTCTGCAATCTCCTCTCTAGCTTCCCAGAGAATCCCAGGATAAATCCCATCTGGCCCAGGGGACTTATCTATTTTCACACTTTCCAGAATTGCTGACACCTCCTCTTTACGAACCTCAATCCCGTCTAGTCTAATAGCCTGTATCTCAGTATTCTCCTCGACAACGTTGTCTTCTTCCTGCGTGAATACTGACGAAAAATATTCATTTAGCGCCTCTCCGATCTCTTCGGACCCCACGCTCAACTCCCCACTACTGTCCTTGACTGGCCCTAATCTTACTCTAGTCATTCTTTTATTCCTGACATACCTAGAGAAAGCTTTAGGGTTTTCCTTGATCCTACCTGCTAAAGACTTCTCATGTCCCCTCCTGGCTCTTCTTAGCTCTCTCTTTAGGTCCTTCCTGGCTAACTCGTAACTCTCAAGCGCCCTAACTGAGCCTTCACGCCTCATCTTTACATAAGCCTCCTTCCTCCTCTTGACAAGAGATTCAACTTCTTTAGTAAACCATGGTTCCCTCGCTTGACCACTTCCTCCCTGCCTGACAGGTACATACTTATCAAGGACACGCAGTAGCTATTCCTTGAATAAGCTCCACATTTCAATTGTGCCCAGCCCCTGCAGTTTCCTTCTCCATCCTATGCATCCTAAATCTTGCCTAATCGCCTCATAATTGCCTTTCCCCCAGCTATAACTCTTGCCCTGCGGTATATACCTATCCCTTTCCATTGCTAAAGTAAACGTAACCGAATTGTGGTCACTATCACCAAAGTGCTCACCTATCTCCAAATCTAACACCTGGCCTGGTTCATTACCCAGTAGCAAATCCAATGTGGCCTCGCCTCTTGTTGGCCTATCTACATACTGTGTCAGCAAACCGTCCTGCACACATTGGACAAAAACTGACCCATCTAAAGTACTCGAACTATAGCGTTTCCAGTCAATATTTGGAAAGTTAAAGTCCCCCATAACAACTACCCTGTTACTTTCGCTCCTATCCAGAATCATCTTTGCAATCCTTTCCTCTACATCTCTAGAACTTTTCGGAGGCCTATAGAAAACTCCCAACAGGGTGACCTCTCCTTTCCTGTTTCTAACCTCAGCCCATACTACCTCAGTAGACGAGTCCTCATCAAACGTCCTTTCTGCCACTGTAATACTGTCCTTGACTAACAATGCCACACCTCCCCCTCTTTTACCACCTTCCCTGAAACATCTAAATCCCGGAACCTGCAACAACCATTCCTGTCCCTGCTCTATCCATGTCTCCGAAATGGCCACAACATCGAAGTCCCAGGTACCAACCCATGCTGCAAGTTTACCTACCTTATTCCGGATGCTCCTGGCGTTGAAGTAGACCCTTCAAACCACCCTCCTGCCTGCCGGTACACTCCTGCGACCTTGAAACCTTATTCATGACCTTACTACTCTCAACCTCCTGTACACTGGAGCTACAATTCAGGTTCCCATTCTCCTGCTGAATTAGTTTAAACCCTCCTGAAGAGCATTAGCAAATTTCCCCCCCAGGATATTGGTACCCCTCTGGTTCAGGTGTAGACCATCCCGTTTGTAGAGGTCCCACCTACCCCAGAATGAGCCCCAATTATCCAGGTATCTGAATCCCTCCCTCCTGCACCATCCCTGTAGCCATGTGTTCAACTGCTCTCTCTCCCTATTCCTCGCCTCGCTAGCACGTGACACGGGTAACAAACCAGAGATAACAACTCTGTTTGTTCTAGCTCTAAGCTTCCACCCTAGCTCCTTGAATTTCTGCCTTACATCCCCATCCCTTTTCCTACTTATGTCGTTGGTGCCTATGTGGACCACGACTTGGGGCTGCACCCGTCGCCCTTAAGGATCCCGAAAACACGATCTGAGACATCACGGACCCTGGCACCTGGGAGGCAACACACCAACCGCGAGTCTCTTTCGTTCCCACAGAATCTCCTATCTGTCCCCCTAACTATGGAGTCCCCAGTGACTAATGCTCTCCTCCTCTCCCCCCTTCCCTTCTGAGCAACAGGGACAGACTCTGTGCCAGAGACCTGTACCCCATGGCTTACCCCTGGTAAGTCGTTCCCCCCAACAGTTTCCAAAACGGTATACTTGTTAGTGAGGGGAACGGCCACAGGGAATCCCTGCACTGTCTGCCTGTTCCCTTTCCGTCCCCTGACTGTAACCCATCTACCTTTTTCCTGTACCTGAGGTGTGACTACCTCCCTGTAACTCCTCTCAATTACACCCTCAGCCTCCCGAATGATCCGAAGTTCATTCAGCTCCAGCTCCAGTTCCCTAACACGGTTTCCGAGGAGCTGGAGTTGGGTGCACTTCCCGCAGATGAAGTCAGTGGGGACACTAGTGGTGACCCTTACCTCCCACATTCTACAGGAGGAGCATGCAACTGCCCTAACATCCATTCCCACTGTTCTGAATTCTGAAAAAAGAACTAGTAACCTTACCAAATCGGTGCTCAGAATCTTTTTTTTTGGTTAGAGGAGGAGGATGGGTGGGAGACACTACCTAAGTAGTGTTTCGGGTAAAGCAACCGCCCAAATATATTACCTCACTTACTCAGCTGTCCCGTGTCTGCTCCTGCTCAGCGTGCGCTCAGCCTATTCACGAGGTAAGTTTTTAAACGATTAACTTACCTTCACGGCAGCCCCCCGCTCTCACTCTTCCCGCTGCTGCTGCAAAAATGGAGGCCGCTGATCCCACGAGGTAAGCTTTTAAACGATTAACTTACCTTCACGGCAGCCCCCTGGTCCTCGCTCTCACTGCTCCCGCTGCTGCTGCAAAAATGGAGTTAGATTGTCTCTTATTGGTGGCGGTATTGTCTGGCATTTCTGAGGTGAGAATGTTATTTGTCTGTTTTCAGCCCAAGCCTCGATATTGTCCAGGCCTTACTGAATTTGGACATGGGCTATTTGAGTATCCGAGGAGCTGCAGTAGTGCTGAACATAGTGCAATCAACAGTGAAGATCCCACTTCAGACTTTATAATGGAAGGATGGTCATTGATGAAGATGGTTGGACCTAGAACACAACCTGACCAACTCCTGCAGCGATGTCATGGGGCTGATGTGGTGCCAGTCAAGCATTGATTTCAGTTTTGCTAGAGCCCCTTGATGCCACACCTGGTTAAATGTGGCAATAATGTCATGTTCAGTCACTCACACTTCACTTCTGGACTTCAGCTCTTTTGTCCATGTGTGAACCAAGGCTGTAATGAAGTCAGGAGCCGAGTTGCCCTGGTGGAAACCAAACTGGGCATCACTGAGCAGGTTATTGCTGAGCAGGTGCTGCTTGATAGCGCTGTTGATACACTTTCCACCACGTAACTGATGATTGAGAGTAGACTGATGGGGCGGTAATTGGTCAGGTTGGATTTGTCCTGCTTTTTATGTACAGGATGTAACTGGGAAATTTTGAGTAGATGCCAGTGTTGTAATTGTACTGGAACATCTTGGCTTGGGTGCAGCAAGTTCTGAAGCATAGGTCTTGAGTTCTATGGCCGGAACTGTTGCTGTCCAGGCCCATAGCCTTTGCAGATTCAGTGTCTTCGACCATTTCTTGATATCACGTAGAGTGTATCGCATTGGCTGAAGACTGGCATCTGTGATTCTAGGGACCTTTGGAGGAGGCCAAGATGGATCATCCAGTTAGCAATCTGATTGAAAATTATTTTGGATGTTTCACCCTTATCTTTTGCACTGATTGTCATTGCTCTTCCATCATTGAGGCTGGGGATATTTATCCAAAAGCTGCAAGACAGAGACACCTACAACCTATTTAAAGTTTCAAAATGTATCCTTTTGGCTGGCCATAGGAACAGAAAGAGACAATTCAGCCTATTGAGTCTGGTTGGCCATTCAATAGATCATGGCTGTTCTGATAATTCTTAACTCTACCTTCCTGTCTTACCCTATAACTCTTGATTCCCTTACAGATTAAAAATCTGTCTATCTCAGCCTTGAATATGCTTCATGACTCCGCCTCAACAGCCTTCTGTGGTAAAAAAAAAATTCCACAGATTCACGACCTTCTGAGAGAAATAATTCCATGTAACTACAAGAAATAGGAACAGCAGTAAGCTGTTTGGCCCCTCAAGCCTGCTCCGCCATTCAAGAGGATCATGGCTGATCTGACATTCCTCACATCCACTTTCCTGCATTTTTCCCGCAATTCTTGGTTCCCCTCCTGATCAAGAATCTATCTATGTCAGCCTTATATACACACAAGGACTCTGCACCTGCTGCTCTCTGTGCTAAGGAGTTCTAAAGACTCACAATCCTCTGAGAGAACAAATCCTCCTCATCTCAGTCATAAATTGGTGCCCCTTAATTCTGAGACCTCATCTTCTGATCCTAGACTGTTCCATCCTCTCAGAGTTGATCCAGTCAAGCACCTTGAGAATTCAATATATTTTTCCCCTTATTCTTTGAAATTTCAGTAAGTAGAGTCCCAACCTATTTAGCCTTTACTCATAAGAAAATCCTTCCATACAGGGGATCATTTGAACTGTTTCTAGTGAAATGATACCTTTCTTTCAATAAGGGGACCATAACTGCTCACAATACTCCAGAGGTGGTCTCACTTCCCTACTCTTACTCTCCAACCCCATAGTCCATTCCATTAGCCTTTCTGATTGCCTGCTGCACCTATGTGCTGGCTTGCTTTGGCCTCACCTCTGTATTAAATGATGATTCTTTATTGTGAGATTATGTTCTCTGTCCTAGACTGTGCCACAGGGGGAGAAAAACAACCTTTCTACATCTACCCTGTCAAGTCATGTAAGAATCTCATATATTTGTTGAATCATACACTACAGAAGATGCTCTTTGGCTCATTAAATCTGCACTAACGCTCCACTAAATCTACACTAGTTGCACTTTCCAGCACTAGGCACAAAATCATTTTTTCAATAAGATTGTCTCTCATTCTCCTAAACTCCAATGAGCTCGGGCACAACCTTCTCAACTTCTCCTCATAAGAAAATCCCTCCATACTCAAGATCAGCCTAGTGAACATTCTTTGGATTGCCTCCAATACCAGTATAACTTTCCTTAGATAAGGAGCCCAAAACTGTTCATGGTATTCCAACTGTGGACTGATGAGTGTCTTGTATAGTTTCAGCAAGACCTCCTTTTTTTAATGCTTCATTCCCTTTGAAATGAGGACAAACCTTCCATTTGCCTTCCCTATTCCCTGTTGAACTTGGATGCTAACTTTCTGTGGTTCATGGATGATAACTGCCAAACCCTTCTGTTCCTTGGCTTTCTGCAGTCTTGCTCAATTTAAATAATGTTCAGCTCCTCAATTCTCCCTGCCAAACTGCGTAACTTCACAATTGCTATCTTATATTCCATCTGGTCATGCACAAACAGCTGTGGGCCACATTGGTGCAAGCCCGTCACAAGACTCCCAAAATATACCTCTCTTCTAAGCTCTGTACTCGTGAGCAGTCATTAAGAGGGAGAGGTAACATTACAAGGTGCCCTGGGGAAACCTCGCTAAAACAATATGACATCAGTAAGCTTAGTTGGCTTGGATGGCTGCTCTGTGATACAGAATGATTCCATCCGTGTGAGTTTAATTCCTGTACAGGCTGAGGTTACCATAATGGTGCCACTTTCTCAGCCTTTCTCCTTGTGGTGACCCTTAGGTTAAACTTCCAATCTTTGTTTCTGTAATGAGAGAACAGCACTATGGTATGCTAGAACCATGGCAATTTTATCTTATAGTCCAGCGCAAAATTTTTGCTGAATTGCTTAACCTGCCCATGTTCCTCTGTGGACTCTGAGTCATTGTTAGCACTTAGCGTCTCACCTATTTTTATGTCCTCTGCAAACTTGGCTACAGTACATTCAATTCCTTCAACCAAGTTATTAATATGTATGTTAAATAATTGTGGCCCAGCATCAATCCCCCTAAGACTCCACAAGTTACAGATTGCCATCCTGAAAATGAATCAACCCTCGTTTGCTGAAATATCTATCTTCTGTTCATTTGTCAATCCTCTATCCTAATGTTAATGTGTTTCAACACCATCAGCAAATACTTTATTAAGTAGCCTAACACTGGCTGCCCACTCACCTTTCACTTTCAAGTGAAGCTAAAAATGGGTAACTCAGAGGCATGTTAATTTTTTCTTACCTGGTGCTATTTTGAAGAAAAGCCATGAATAGTTTTGGGCCCCTTATCCAAAAGAAGATATACGGGCATTGGACTGTCTCCAATCCCACGGATTGATCCGGAATGTGGAGGGATTGTCTTACGAGGAGAAGTTGAGTAGGTTGGGCCTGTTCTCTATTTGAGTTTAGAAAATGAGAGATAACCATATTAATACATTCAAGATTCTTAGAGGACTTGACAGGGTAGAGGTGGAAAGGTTGTTTCCACTTGTGGGAGGGTCTAGGACCAGAGGATATAACCTCAGGGCAAGGATCACCCAATTAGTAAATAGTTAAGGGGAAGTTCCTTCTCTTAGTAAATGTGTGGAAGTCTTTACTATTGAGACTGGGTTATTAAATATTTTCAGGGTTGAAATCGAGAGATTTTTAGTCAGTAAGGTCATGAGGAAAAGGCAGGAAAGTGGAGTTGAAGATTATCAGATCAGCCATGATCTCATTGAATGGAAATCCCATATTGCAAGCATATTCTCAGCTCTTGTCACCGTCAGTGCATTCTCCAAATGTTGTTTAACATGGCAGAGAACTAATTCATTAAAGGTGGGGCCAGTAGGTGGCAATCAGCAGGAGATTTCCCTGCTAATGTTTGATAAGATGCTGTGAAACCTCACAGGGTCTGGAGTGAATGTTGAACACTCCCAAGACAATTCCCTGTCATCTATGCCAATACCTCGAGAGTGTTTGTCCTGCCAATGGGCCAGTATATAATGAAGGTTGGTGCTGTAAAGGATGGTGATCTGTGCTAATGACTACATCAGGCTGTTGCTCTCTCACTTTTGGCTGAAGCTGTCAGATATTGGTTTGCAAGACATATATAGTGCCTTGGTCAATGTTGGCTGGTTCATTCAGTTTTAGTCCTTTTTAACTTTACTGTGGTAAAGTACCACTTCAATACTCTTAAGAAAAATGCAAAATTTTTGAGTTTAATTCATATGTTGCATCCTTTGTGTTAAGAAGGGAGAGACATGATTTCAGTTTAATTTTTAGAGTTTTTGAAGTCTAGATAAGGATGAAGAGGTCTGTTGGCTTCTTTGGTTACATGCATTTTTAATGAGGCTTTACGACTCGTTAAGTGAAGAAATTAGTATTGGTGAATTGGTACGTTAAAAATGGTGAAAAAAAACTGTGCTGTTGTCTATAGCACCAGAGTCAACAGACAATAAGACAGACAGAAAGTAGCAGAGATCAGTGATTCTGTGCCAGAGAGTGGAAGGAGGGGGGTCAATCTCTGTAGTTTGTGTTTGATTACTCTTGTTGATATGTATTGAATTTTTTTAAATCTAGTTTAACGTAGATGATGGACTTCTTGTGTAAGAAACATCTTATACTTTGTATACTAGCAGACTTGTGTATACATGTTCTGCAATTGACCGTCACATTTAGAAAGAAATCTTGGGCCCATTAATCCATATTTCAATGTCCTTTATTAACAACACCTGGGATTTTAACAGTGTGAATGCAATTTCAGAGGGCATTTATGAGTCCACCTCATGTGTTAGTTTTGGAGTCACATGTAGGCCAGAGAGGGAGGGGCAGCCGATTAGGATAACAGACATTAGTGATAACGAAAAAGTCACAGACAAATATGATATTAACAAGGTGTAGAGCTGGATGAACACAGCAGGCCAAGCAGCATCAGAGGAGCAGGAAGGCTGACGTTTCGGGTCGAGTCCCTTCTTCAGAAATGGGGAATGGGAAGGAGATTCTGAAATAAATAGGGAGAGAGGGGGAGGCGGATGGAAAATGGATAAAGGAGAAGATAGATGGAGAGGAGACAGACAGGTCAAAGAGGCGGGTTGGAGCCAGTAAAGGTGAGTTTAGGTGGGGAGTTAGGGAGGGGATAGGTCAGTCCAGGGAGGACAGACAGGTCAAGGAGGCGGGATGAGGTTGGTAGGTGAGATGGGGGTGGTGCTTGAGGTGGGAGGAGTGGAGAGGTGGGAGGAAGGACAGGTTAGGGAGGTGGGGATGAGCTGGACTGGTTTTGGGATGCGGTAGGGGGAGGGGAGATTTTGAAGCTTGTGAAGTCCACATTGATACCATTGGGCTGCAGGGTTCCCAAGCAAAATATGAGATGCTGTTCCTGCAACCTTCGGGTGGCATCGTTGTGGCACTGCAGGAGGCCCAGGATGGACATGTCGTCTAAGGAGTGGGAGGGGGAGTTGAAATGGTTCGCGACTGGGAGGTGCAGATGTTTGTCGCGAACCTAGCGTAGGTGTTCCACAAAGCGGTCCCCAAGCCTTCGCCTTCCCCTTCCCCTCCCCCATTTCTGAAGAAGGGTCTAGACCTGAAACGTCAGCTTGCCTGCTCCTCTGATGCTGCTTGGCCTGCTGTGTTCATCCAGCTCTACACCTTGTTATATCAGATTCTCCAGCATCGGCAATTCCTACTATCTCTCTCTCTCACAGACAAATATGACTTTGGATTGAGAATCTATCAAGGCTTCAATTAATTACACCAAAGGGATTTAGCTAAATGATTCTGCTTTTATTGAAGTTCTGACTATTTGGCACTCCCACCTTTTCAGGTTTACAGCCATGTAATAGGATTAGTAACTAAAAGAAGCATATCATCTTATTTCACAACAGGAAAACATTGTTTCCATCAGACTTCTTTCAGAGCAGAGGTGTTAACGCTCTCACAGCTGATCTTATTAGTTGAATATGTGCCTGTCCAATTTGATCAAATTAGAGAGACGTCCACTGACAGTTGTATGGATGGGATGAAGGACTAAAGGTTAATGGTGATATTTGACAGCTACATGAGAAGATAGATTGTATAGGATGGGCTGAAGGGCTAAAATTGTTGATGATACTTGACAAGCTGCATGACCTTAGATTAGTCCAGTGAACATTCCCATAAGTGCCACACACAGTACCATTGTTTTCTGTATGAGCCAGCAGTTTTGTCTATTGTGTCTCAGCGATAGTAGGAACTGCTGATGCTGGAGCCTGAGATAACAAGGTGTAGAGCTGGATAAAGACAGCAGGCCAGGCACCCCATTTCTGAAGAAGGGTCCAGACCCGAAATGTCGGCTTTCCTGCTCCTCTGATGCTGCCTGGCCTGCTGTGATCATCCAGGTCGACATTTTGTTGTCTGTTCTATCTGTTGTTTTCTATACTGGTTGTTTGTGACACTGCATAAGAGAGAGAGAGAGTTTTGTTCCAAATTGCGAGACTTCTCTTCGGCTAAGAATCACGGACGGTACCAGGATCGAACTTAAGCCTCCAGACCAGCCATCGAGCGAGGGCCCCCCTGATAGGCAGGAGGGCATGAGACTTGTTTTTTTTCCTCTTTCATATATTATTACAGATATACTTATTTATTATTACTTAATAAACATTCATATTTAAGCTAATTGCTGTGGCCGAGCCTTCTCTTAATTATATTTACCCGAATCTGAAAAGAACAAGCTGTGATCCAAGACAACACTATGGATTATGATAGCACACAGCGTAAACACAGGCAACTAACCTCACTGTGTGCGATACAGTGTGCCGTTGTTTGCATGCACTTACCAGCCCTTTAATAATTTTGCACTTTTCAGTGGGAACCGTGTCAGCGGAACTTATGTATAAACATATTTATTGCCTTTCACGCAAGTAAATAGGCCACAGCTCTAAATCACAGAATGCCAGCACACTGGTTGGAGTTTGAGAGAAGGAGTCTTAAAGGGCATTAGCCTATGCAAAATACATTTGACAAACAATTTGACAGTTTACTGTGCACTGGAAAGTTTCTTGTTTTGCAGTAAACCCTGTGATAATGTTTTGAGAATGGTACAGCTATTCCCCTGCCATGGTAAAAACTGAAAGAACTGCGGATGCTGTAAATCAGGAACAAAAACAGAAGTCGCTGGAAAAGCTCAGCAGGTCTGTCAGCATCTGTGGAGAAAAAAATCAGAGTTAATGTTTCGGGTCCGGTGACCCTTCGTCAGAATATCAGTTCTGAGGAAAGGTGACCAGATCTGAAATGTTAACTCTGATTTTTTTCTCCACAGATGCTGCCAGACCTGCTGAGCTTTTCCAGCGACTTCTGTTTTTGCCCCTACAGTGATAAATGTACCAGCCAGAATGGAGCAGAGCTATGTATAAAAAAAATGACAGTTTTAAGCCCTTGAGTTGGCCCTGGTCCAAACCTCAGAATGTCCTCCCTAAATTTTGCTGTTTCCCTTCCTCAGATGCTCCTCAAAAACTACCTATCATTCATCGTGATATTTATGTGGCTCAGTGCCAAATTTTGTTTGATATGCCCTTGCAAAACTTTAGGATATTTTGTTACGTTAATGGTGCTACAGAAATGCAAACAGTTGTTGGCCCTTGGTTTCATGGTAGTTATAGCTGTGCAACCAACCTCCCTGTTCTGAGCATGGGTGAGATAGCTGTGCAATGTCGAAATGCAACTGATGAATATAGGCAAGACAAAGGTAGAAATACCTGCTAACCATTACTAATGAGTAACTAGCATCATAGACTCCCTACTGTGTGGAAAGATGCCATTTAGCCCATCGAGTCTGCACTGACCCTCCGAAAAGCATCTCATCCAGACCCACACCCCTACCCTATCCCCATATCCCTGCATTTCCCATGGCTAATCCACCTAGCCTGGACATCTTTGAACTGTGGGAGGAAACCCACAGGGAGAATGTGCAAACTCCACACAGACAGTTGCCCAAGGGTGGAATTGAACCTGGGTCCCTTGTGCTGTGAGGCAGCAATGCTAACCACTGAGCCGTCCCTAAGAAGATGTTCTCAAATCAATTACTCAGTCTGTGTTTCGTCTCCTAAATGTAGAGGAGACCATATTGTGAGCAGCGAATGTCGTAGATTAGTTGGAAAGAAATACAGATAAATCACTGCTTTACTTGGAAAGTGTGTTTGGGACCTTGGATGGTGAGGAGGGAGGAAGTAAACAGGCAGGTATTATATCTTCTGTGGTTACATGGGAAGGTGCTGTGAGATTGTGGGGAGGTGTTGGGAGTGAACCAGAGTGTCCCGGAGGGAACAGTCCCTGCAGCAGGCTTACAAGGCAGGGGAGGAGAATATATACCTGCTTTGTCATTCCACTAGAGGAAACGGAAATGGCAGCTTACAATGTTTTGGATATGGATGCTGATGGAATGGTAAGTGAGGACCAGTGGGAGCCTTTCATTGTTATGGGAGGGAAGAGAAGGGATGAGGGTAGAGTGTGGGAGACAGGGCTCTGTTAACCTCGGTAGTAAAGAATCTTTTGAGGGAAAAGGCGGACATTTCTGAGGCACACCTGCAGAAGTTGGCGTCATCAGAAAAGACGTGACGGAGACGGAGAAACTGGGAGAATGAAACAGAGTCTTTACATGAAACAGGCTGCGAGCATGTATAGTCAAAGTAGCTGTGGGAGTTCGTGAGTGTGTAGTGGATATTGGTGGCCAGCCTATCCCCAGTAGGTCAGAAGGGATAGTCAATATCTGACAAGTGGAGGGGTCAGGAGAAAGGAATCAGAGGGTAAGCGGGAGGAAGGACATTCCAGATGGATGTGGTATCTCGGAGTTGTTGCAGTTTGCATTTCTTAATGCTAGAAAGAAGGGAAAAAAGTTCCTTGTTAGAACTTTGAAAAAGCTGGAGAATGAAGTAGCACTGAGGAGGGTGAGTGGGTGGGGGCGTGGGGAAGGACATCTCTGACCTAGCGTGAGGCAGCGCTGATGGAGAGTGATTTTGAGATTGTGCACATGGCACTGAATGTGGATCTCAGGATGCGGTAAGAACAGCTTTCTGAGGAGCGTAATCCTGGGTCGATTCAAAACACAAAGGATAGAACTTCAGTCAGAATCCATGTGGGGTTAATCTTGCTGGAGGCAACCACTGTGGGATGTTCATGAAGCTGTTGCAGGTTAGAGACTGGTATAAAAACTCCATTGTTCATTGTTCATTGTTTTTTTAAAAGTCATTTGCAGGATGTGGACGTTGCTAGCTGGGTCAGCATTTATTGCCAATCTCTAATTGCCCAGAGGGCAGTTAAGAGTCATTACTATGGGTCTGGAGTCACATATAGATCAGACCAGGTAAGGATGGCAGTTTCCTTCCCTAAAGGACATTAATGAACCAGATGTTTCTTTTTCTGACAATCAATCATGGTTTTATAGACAATTCCAATTTTTAAAATATAATTGAATTCAAATTCCATCATGGCAAGATTCAAATCTGATTCAAAAAAATTCAAAATGATTCTCTCGCCACAGGGAAATGAGATGAAATGGCACGATCTGGGACAGAAGATATCAGTAACAGTTTGATACATGTGGATTGAGGGTTGGGAGATCCCACAAGGTCCCCGGTGGGCCCTTGGAGAAGTCAGTTGCATAAAAGTTTAACACAACTCTTACCTTGAAAGTCTCCAGAATAGGAAAGGCCACCTATCATTTCAGGTTACAAGTGCCACTACAATGGTAAGCAGAATTCAGTGACACTGTTACAGAACCATCACAGTTTGCAGCAACACTGCATCTTTTTCTTTATTCATTCATGGATTGAGGGTGTTGCTGGCTATGCAGCGTTTATTGCCCATAGGGCAGTTCAGAGTCAACCACATTACTGTGGTCGAGAGTCACATGTAGGCCAGACCAGGTAAGGATGGCAGTTTCCTTCCCCTAAAGGACATTATTGAACCAGATGGGTTTTTCCTGACAATCAACAATGGGTTAATGGTCATCACTGGATTCTTAATTCCAGATATTTTCTTGAATTCAAATTCCACCATCTGCCTCGTGAGGATTTGAACTCAGGTCCTCAGATAATTATCTAGGTCTGTGGATTAACAGTCCAGCGATAATACCACTAGGCCATTGCCTCCCCCGGAGGAAAAAAAAATTATCTAGGACAATAGACTCTGGGCCTCCTATACCTCCACTTTATCCTGAGGGAAACCTCCAGCTGCAACCTCTTCATGTGAAGGCAGGTTGGCAGCAGCTAGAGTTTGCTACTGGTCCTAGGCTTGCTGACTTATCTGGTCCTCCTCTATGAGATCTTGGATTGTCCACAGGCCTCATTGTTAAGATTGGTTGTGATGGCTTCTGGTTTAGAGACTTGATTATGGTCAACCTGCAGTGATATAATCAAGACTGTTTGTGATCAGGATTCACATTCCACACAGCTGAACAGAAACTGAATGAATTTCACATGCAGGGTGCTATGATTACAGCTGTCTTTAGCCTGTACTGTGAAAGGGCTTGATTGATATAATTGCTCCAAAGGGCCTCAGCAGTACAGGCCATGTGCTCAGAGAGAATGAAAAACACTTATTTCCATCCACACAGGATTTGGCCACAGCCATTTTCCATTTATAGTGTGAATTTACATGTCAGTAGAATATGGAAGGCAATGGAGGTCCCAATTGGCTCAGTGAGTCCCAGGTTCAGCCTGGAAAACAAAGGGCCTCCCAAACTTTTACATTCCTTTCTTCCCTGCACTCCCTGTTTAGCCCATCAGGACTGAGCTTCCACATGTTTCCCACCACATAGTATTTGTTTTACACCATCAACTTCCCAAATCCCCCTAAAACACGGCCCTACACCTTAGTCAAGCCAACTTTATGTTGCCCAGTCAAGGTCGAGGTGGTTGCAATCATCAATGATTCGCACTCTCAGAGTAACCCTGGTCCTCCAATGCATTCCCATGTCTCTCCCTGTTATGTGTTATGATTCTATATTTCACGATTTTTGTCCCCATATGCATCCCGGCATGCTGCCTCCAATCCCCACTATTGCACACCTTTGACTTTCAATAAGCTGACCCCCAGGACCAGTTATGACCCACACTCTGACCCACTTGGATGGTCAGCTCCAACTGATAACTGATCAGACCCCTGATTGATATCTGTGCAGTTCCCCAACTGACTTACTGTGATTCCTCAATCAGGTTGCTCTGGACGTGCAGGTCTGACCATGGCCTACTTCCCAGACTGCAGCGATATGGAGCCCTTGACCCTAGCTTGCCTAGCGGCTAACTGACTGTGTCTAAGCCCCTGGAATGATAACTAACATTGATTTACTGTCAATGAGACCCCTAACTAAAGGCTGTCTCCATTGCTCTAACTGAGGCCTACTTTCCTTAAACATTGATACATAGCCACATGGCTGATGCACAGGCAAGGTGTTTGCAATTGCTGTCTACACTGCTGATACATGGTGCAGGTATATGACATTACTGCAGCACACTACTCGAGAGCTATGTGTTCACTCGCCTTGACTGACGATTGCTGAAATTTATGAAAAGCTGTCTGGCTTTGTGTTCCCGCAAAAAGATAATGTGAAACAGAAGTATTGTGAGCCTTTAAACTCTGGCTGAAGGGGCAAAACACAAATTGCAAGGCAAAGCAAAGATTCAGTGAGCATCTAAAAAAGCACAAAGTGACTAAGAACTAAGACAGTAAACAATCAGCCCTGAGATACAGCCTGGTCCGATCCTTGAGTTGGGTGCCTGTCCCTCAGTGCAAAGGGCCCTGGCAGCAGCATTGCAATGAAAGGTGCTGATGTGTTCCAAAGTGAAGTATTGAAGTGGAGAACTGTGTTGTTAGGGAGTCAGAGATGTGCCTTAAAGGTGCAGTGAGGCTGGTATGTGTCCAATGCCAACTTCTATGGAGGGGGATGCAGGTGGTCACTACCCATGTAGCTTGCCCTGAGATATTGCTGACTGATTGAGATCTAGAGGAGTGAGCATCAAGTTGGAGCTGCTAGATACCCACTCTATAGTCAGGTATCATTGCTGCCTGGTTTCTATCCAGCAGCTGGCAGAATGGGAAATGAAAATATCAATCAGGCGAGAATGGGTAATAATGACATTCTGAACCGAAGCCTCTCGCCTTTCACTGGCACAATTCTCATTTTGCTGTTTGAAACTTGGTTGGACAATAGACATTTTCTTCTTGATGTTGAGAATCTCATTTGTACGCATCTCACTCTGTTTCCTCAACTGACTCACCTTATTCTGGGGCTGGGAAGATATTGCCTCAGGAGGATGTCCTCAGGATCATTCAAGTCCAATGTTATACCTAGGCCCAGGCTGGGGAGCAACTACAGACCTTTACAACTAAAATGGAGCAACAGTGAGCCCCGCTTAAAAAAAAAGACCATCATTATACTACCTATGCCAGCCTGACTGCCAAGAACTGTTCCTGCACGATCCTATGCCAGTCTCCTGTTGCCAAGGTAATGGATTTGGTTGGTTTTGGGCAAGAGTCTGATGAATTATAAGGCAAGGAAGATTGATGGTGATCAATTGAACTCTGGTGTCCCCTGATGCCTACACTCCTGTTCTTTTGACTTAAGTTAATACACTATTGGATTCATTGATTGCTCTCCCAATGTTAAACATTAAGTCTGTTCAGATTCTTTGGAGTCCTTTACCCTCGATTACTTTAACATCAATATGCACAATGACCACTTTACAGTTCACACCTTTGAACTTCATTGAACTGCAATGAACTTCACAACATGAAAATGCTGTGCTTTGTTGAAAATGCAAAATAAAAATGGAATAAAGATAAATGCTGAAACACAGTTAGTGAGTATCTGTGCACACAAAACAGACTTAATACTTAGGTCATTTTTTTTATCAGGACTTCCAACTTCATTATGACTGTTTATTTATTTGACTGTTTATATACATTATTTAGTGAATTTTATTTTTTCAAATCTTTCTACAGCATCACCTACAAATTGATAATTTGACATTCTTGATAAGCAGGGGTTGTGAACCATTATCAGGAGTAGGTTCGGAATGTGAAATAATCGGATCTGCAATGTTCTTATTGAGTGGGGTAGAAGTATTGAGGGGCCAGTGGTTTATTCCTGCTCCTAATCTATATGTTTGTATATGGAACCAATTTATACTGAGTTTCAAACTCCAACCCTCTGATATAAAGTCAAAGTTGCAGCCATTCTAACAATGAGGCTGGAGATATTTTTCAGTACAACCCTCACTCCACTCACCGGTCACAAGCTAAAATGACCTCAGCATCTGTGTCTTTTATCCTTCGCTAGTGTCTCATTCACATTCTAGTTTTCCCCCAATCCCTAGAGCCCTTCCGTTTAATTAGTCATCGTCCATGTGGAACTTTATCAAATGTCCTTTTGAAGTATGAATGCAAAGCATTGTACAATTTACAACAGTTAATTTGGAATGTCATTCCCCATAGATTTGAAGGAAGACGGATGGCCATCATTCATAGACATAGTGACTATTGCTTACAGGATTATTATATAGATATCCCTCAAGTTTACTTCACAAAATCAATTCCATTATTAAGGCTATAGATTTTGTCGATGGCTGTGTTTATTTTGTTGTAATTTTGTGAATACAGGGCTGTTTCTCATCTGCTGTTTCTTTGCACAATAAGCACTGAATCTCTCGTAACGATTTTCAGTGCCTCACAAATCTCTTTGCTCACTCTCAACACTGTCAAGGTTCTGGGGGGAAGCACTCGACTGGCCGAAAATTGTGCCTGAAGTTGCTACTTCAATGTTTTCTTAATTCGGGAAGAATTCTTTAAGTGAGAAAGTCATGCATGCCACTCTGTAATTTGAGAATGGTAAGAAAGGGAGATCAGGGCATTTCAATTTATTAACATAATTCTTGGATCACAAGATTACTTGAGTTAGTTAAGAAGAGTCAAAGAACACTCTGAAGAGGTGACTGAAGAAGTGAGCAGGAGAATGTCTGGGATTTTATTAATATAGACTTACAGAAGTCAACGGATATAGTTCCTCATAAGGGAATTTTAGATGAACTTGAATCTCATAAAAATTATGATAATTGTTGAGCTAGTTAGGCAGTTGGTTGAATGGTAGGAAAGAGAAAGTAGGAATTAGGTAAGTAGGTAATTAGATAAATTAGGAAGTAGGTAAGTAGATAAATTGGCAGGACATGATTAATGGCTTAGATGTAGAATCCATACAGAAATAAGAAATAGGAAGAGGAAGACTCTGGTGAGAGAAATCTATTTGCCTTTGAGCAGAAGATATATTGTAGGACAGAGAATCAGCTGGGGGACAGTAAGGACATATAATAAAGGCAGTATATTAATCACGGGTGACTTTAATCTTCATGTACATAGAAATCAAAGTAGCCAAAAGAAAGACTTTTTTGAATGCATTCAGGACAGTTTCTGACAATAAGATGGTGTGAATCCAACCAGGGATTAGACTATTTGGGATCTAGTAATTTATAACGATGCACTTTTAATTAATGATCTAAGAATAAAAGATTCATGAGGGAACAGTAACCTTGACTTGATAGAACTTAGCATTCAGTTTGTGAGAGAAATTTGTATTGAAACCAATTAAGTTATACATAAGTTTGGGTAATTGCAAAGGAATGAGAGCAGAGTTGGCTAGTGTTAGGGATATAGCTGATAAGAAAGTGGACAGCTAAAGAAATAGTAATGACTCACAAAAAAGTTATATCCCATTGAGAAAGAATGATTCTACAAAGTGATAAACCAGCGATTGTCCCCCAGGGAAGTTAAAGATTGCTTCAAATTGAAAGAAAACCATACGATGTGGCACAAATTAGTCATCAGCTAGAGGACTAGGAAAGTTCCAAGAAACAATATAACATGATAAAAAAAAGTGAGAAAATTAACTTTGAGGGAAAACTTAAAACTAACATCAAATGGGCAGCATGAATATCTTTAAATATATGAAGGAAGATAGAGGTTAAAGTAAACAAACATAATACCTTTATAGAATTGGCCTGGGGGAGTAAGAACCAGGTAATAGCAGAAGACACTAATAGCATTCCAAGGAAAGAAACAAGGGGCTAAATGGGGAGAAGAAATAAACACAATAACTATCATTAGAGAAAACATGCTAGGGAAACTAATAGGCTAAAGACCATTAGTGCCCCGCACCTGATGAGATGTATTCTTGGATATTAAAGAGATAACAGATATGCTATTAATAATCTTCCAAGAATCCTGGGATTCTGTAAAAGTCCAAAAAGATTTGAAACTACCAAAGTATCACCCTTATTAATAATGAGAGAGAGGCAGACAGACAGAAAATGTAACTGTAGGCCAGTCAGCTTAATGTCTGTAATTGGGAAAATGTTAGAGTCTATTATGATCTATGTAATAGAAAAACATTTAGAAATACATCATATAATCAATCCGAGTCAGAATAGCTTTACAAAAGGAAAATCATGCTGAACAAATTTATTAGATGCCCTTGAGGAGGTATCAAACAGGATAGATATAGGAATCTAGGAGATGTGATATATTTGGGTTTCCAAAAGGTGTTTAGAAAGGTTAAGCATGTTAGGCTACTTAATAATATTAGAGCCCATTGTGATAGAGATAGCATATTGTCATAGATAGAGAATTGGATAACTACTAAATGACAGTGAATTAAGTAAGAATGGTATTTTCAGGATGGAAACTATAACTAATGGAATGTCACAGGGATCAATTCCGGGGCCATAATTATTTACAATATACATTAATGATTTGGATGAGGAAAGTGGATGTACTACCGTCAAGTTTTTGAATGTTGCGAGTATTGGTGGGAGAATGGGAGTGAGGATGAGATAAAGAGTCTGCAGAGGGACAGGCAGGTTAAGGGAATGGGCAAAAAGAAAAAAAAATGGCGGGTGGAATATAATTTGGGAAAATAGGAAATACATGAAGAATAGTAGGGCTGAATATTATTTAAATGGAGAAAGTCTGCAGAAAACTGGGAAAGGATTTGTGATTTGGAATTTGTGAGTCCTCGTGCCCAAAATCACAAAAATCTAACATCCATGTTCAGTAGATAATAGTAAGACAAAATGGAATGTTGGCCTTTATTTCAATAGGCAATAGAATGTAAAAGTAGTGAGGTCTTGCTAAAACTATGCAAGTCACTAGTCAACCACAGCTGGAATACTGTAGCAGTTTGATCCCCTTATATAAGGATAGATATGCTGACATTGAGATATTCCAATGTAGGTTCATTTGCTTGAACCTGAATGTCAAGAGATTTTCTTATGAAGAGAGGTTGAGTAGGTTGACCTATACTCTTTGCAGTTTAAAAGAATGAAAGGAAAACTTACTGAAACATAAATGATTGCTAGAGGGCTTGTCCGAGTAAATATAGAAAGGTTGTTTCCCCTTGTGGGAGAGTTTAGGACCAGAGGGCATAAACTCAGAATAATGGGGTTTCCATTTGGGATAGAAATGAAGAGGAATTCCTTCTCCCAGAGGGTAATGAGTCTGTGGAATTCCCTACTGCAAAAGCCTGTAAAAGTTGGGGCATTAAGTATATTTAAGGCTGAGAAGATTTTTAATCAGTATAGGAATCGAGGGTTATGGGGAAAAGGCAGAAAAGTGGATTTGGGGATTATCAATTCAATCATGATCTCATTGAATGGCAGACTAGATTCAATGGACTGAATGGCTGACATTTATTCTTATGTCTTATGATCTTATGTTTGATCTTAATCTTGAAGATTTTTATCTTTCTGCACACCCTTTCCGGGCTCATCTTGTCCATGAGACTTCCTGCTATCTGAACCCTATAAACTGCTGATAATCTGCAATCCCTTCCTGGTAGACACGCTAACTAATATTGTGAATGTTTCTTCAGGTTTAGTCATTCTGTCCTTTAAATCTGCCAACACCACCCCAGTTGTAAAAAAAAATTCTCATTTATACCTTGAAAACCACCGTTTCATTTCCAAAACCCTTTTCTCTCGAAAGTCCTGAAATATGTACTTTTCAAGGGATTTCTGTTTCTTCTCCTGAAATGTGTTGTTGTCCTAGAAAAGTGTCACATATCTTGCCCAGAACTCCTGCCGATCATTAATTTCAGCCTTCCACAGTATTGAAACCAGTCTTATCAAAGTTAGAATTGACATTCTCTGTCCTTCCTTGTTATTCTTGACATTAGGCAAAGATGCCCAAAGCCACTCCCAGCCATTGAGAAAATCTAGGCAAGCTACCACATAAGGTGAGCTGGTTAGGGGCCAGGTGGGTAAAGAATTATCAGGTGTCCATGGGGATTCTAGGGGAATGGTCAATGTTGGGTGTCTGGGGAGCAGGGGCAGGGGAGGAGGGAGTGGGTGTACAATTTATACCTGGCACAGGGACTTCATTCAAACAAGCAAATGAGGAGCAAAACTAGAACTTTTGGCAATTCAAGACGGTTCCCTCATTCATTAAGATCATGCCTTTTTCTTCATTCATTCACAGGATGAGGGCTTCCCTGGCTAGGCCAGCATTTAGTGGCCAGGTCGTGAAACCAAGAGGCCATGGACTGAACAATATATGATTTTGTCTTAACTTTATCTCATTTTTTAAATATATAATTATGTAATTAAATGGCGCTAGTTTTGTGGTGACTTCTACATATTTTATTGCATTTTCACATATACAAGTAGCAATAAATTTCTATCTATCTATTTATTGCCCAACCCAGAGGGTAGTTAAGGGTCAACAACATTGCTGTGGGACTGGAGTTACATGTAGTATAGATCAGATACAGATGGCAGTTTCCTTCCCTAAAGGACACAAAACCACTGTGAAAATCTTACCCATTCATTACTTGCAATCACAAGTGAGCCCTTTTAGATTGTCTTGTCCATAGATCAGATTAGAATATTGATTAGCCTTGGAAAGAGGCTTATCTCTTGCTTTTAACACCTTTATGTCATCCAATTAACAATATGATAATTACCAGCATAATTCTATGACAATAACAAATTTAGCTGATAAAAATAGTCCACATCATTACATCTGATTCACTGTGTTTGTTTTAAACAAACCTTCAGCTTTTCCAGCATTATTGTGACAGTTCAGTCTATTACTGCCGAGCCACAATGCTTAATGTAAACAAGTACACTTTAAAACCAATGACCTTTCTAATCATTAGGTCATCACCAGGCTTTATATGTCTTCATCTGATTTTGTTAAACTTCATTTCGGCTAATCCAGCAAACTGTAGGTTAATATCTACAGGTAAACAGAGATATCAGTAAAATTATTAGCCTTGAACACAGGAAAAGAAAAAGACAGGAACTGGAGTATTCCATTCAGCCCGTTGATTCTCCTCAGCTTTTTAATACAATCAAGGTTGACTGAACACTTTCAATGCCTTTTACCAAATTTAACAGTAGCTAATAAATATGCTTCTTTTACGCTAATGGCGGCATCTGACAAAATCAAATGGCAAGTAACAGGTCTGCTGCTTGAGCTCTAAACTAACACAACAGAGTGTGCCAGGTGATTGATATGCTGGACTGTACCTTTTTTGACAATGTAACTTGTAGTTCAATATGGGCTAGTGTAATGGCTTCTTTAATGACTCACCAAGGGGTGAGATTTAGAAGGATGAAAGCTTTTGTAGACATAGCACGATTTAACACAACTCAAGTGGAATAATTAGGATGCGAGTCCAAATAATATTTTATTTTCTACTGCAGCTTATTCTACAAGAAAATCTGGCCTTTAACACTTTAGCCTGAATATGTTAGTGTCTTCCTGTAGCTAAGTGACTGAATGACTAATAATACCTTGAGAATAGATTGCTATGTGCATCAAAACTGACAAAATGTTCTCTACAAGGCTCCAGAAAAAAAAAACGTTTTACAGAAAAAAATATATTTTGGGGCCAAATTTCCTTGTCAGTCCTATTGAGTTTCTACTCTCATTTTGCAAGTCCAGGAGAAATAAACAGAGGCAAAATCACTGGGACCAAGTTATGTTGGATTCATTTGAGATTTCCAGCATGCCATTGTAAAAATGTAGACTTTGCCCAGGTTTCCCATTTGGGGTTGCGTCTCTCTGCCCTATGAGTGGGTGTTTTCCTAGGCAATGTGTAACTGAGTATTCAGAGATCAGGACGCTGAGTCACAGGAAATGCATCAAAATTTTGAAAGTGTACGTAGACCCTAATAGCATCGTTCACTCCTAAAGTAATCCATCATTACAGGATTCGGTTAAATGATTTTTTTCTGAACTGCTTCCAATTCATTATATCCTTTCTTAAATAAAGAGATAAAAGAAGACTCAAGAAGGCAACTCACTGCTGCCTTCTCAAGGGCAACTAGGGATGGGCAATAAAAGCTGACCAGCCAGCGATGTCCACATCCCATGAATGAATTTTTTAAAAATTTGCACACTGTACTCCAGATGTGATCTCACCAATGCCCTAAACAGCTAGAGCAAATGTCTCTACTTTTATTCCACTTGCCTTGCAATAAACCAAAACATTCCGTTTGGTTAGCTGATAAGTTTGTAGAAATTCTTGAACAAGGACACCCAGATCATTCTGTACTACAGAGTTCTGTGATCTCTTTTGATGTAAATAATATGTTGGTTTTCTATTCTTCATATTAAAGTAGACAGATTCATATTTTCTCACATTAAACTTCATCAGCTACATTTTTGCCCAGTTATTTAACCCATCTATATTCCTTTAGAGACTCCTTATGTCTTCTTCACATTTTACTCGCCTACCTGTCTTTGTGTCATTAACAAATTTAGCAACCATGTATCCAATCCCTTCATATTAACTCGGCTGTGACCGGAGATAATCAAGCTCCATCAATCTATCCGTTACACTTTTAATATAAATGCGTTTCTTCAAACACCTTTTGTTTCTCTTATGCACTGCTATCCAGATTAAAAGAGACTTTCACTGGCTTTCTTTAGCTGACTCAAAACAATGTGTTTATTCTACACAAATCCTATTCTTGGTAGAGGTGGAAAACACTTGTTAGCATCTAAGGTATTGATCAGAATTAAGCTATATTCCCTTAATCTTAAATACAGTCACACGAACACAATGTTAAAAAAAGACAACTATCTGAGGGTGTTGTTTGTGAAAAAAGGGACGAGGAAAAGAAAACGCTATGTGCCAAGACATTTCTCACAGTCCACTGGGTTTTCTGTTGATAAATTTGAAATACTGACAGCTGTAGACTGATGGAAAAACTTCAGTTTTTCTCATAAACAACGTGGATCTGAGTCTTTCAAAAGTTGTCACAGTTCACCAAGGTTTTACAATGTCAAAAATATTGACATTTGGAAATTTTACCTAAGAACCTTCTACTGTGAAGAGGAGAGACTGGTAGCTTCTGGACAATGTTCTCTCGAAGCTGGGTGGCAATGTAGCCACTCGGAAGTTCCACACATTTGTGCGGATGCACTTGTTTCCACTTGGAAGCAGCTGCTTTGCATCCTCGGAAGTCTGTGCAGCAGAAAGAATAATTAGAGGGAACATTCTTTCTGGGTGGGGGTCTTCCTTATTTACTATTTTGTTCTGTAAAATACAAATCTAAGTTTAGAAAGGGTTCCTGTCATCAGAGACAGAAGACCTGGATTCAAGTCTCATTTTCTCCAGGGTGTGGCTCAATGGTTAGCACTGCTGCCTCACAGCACAAGGAACCCAGGTTCAATTCCAGCCTCAGGTGACTTTCTGTGTGGAGTTTGCATATTCTTGTCACGTCTGTTTGGGTTTCCTCCTACAGTCCAAAGATGTGCAAGTTGGGTGGATTGGCCATGCTAAATTGCTCATACTGCCTAGGGTAAGGGGTGGCTCCTTGGAGGGTCAGTGTGGACTCAATGGGCTAAATATCCTGCTTCCACACTGTAAGGATTCTATGATAATGTAACTGGAAATTGATTAGAAATATCTAGGAGGCTCACAGTGTTTCAAAGCCAGGCTTTCCAATAATTAAGTGCCAACAACCCCACCACTCATCTCCTTGAAAGCTTTTTTTACCTTTTCTCCAAAGTCACCTGATTTTCTGTAAAGAGAAGTACACTACACACTAGCTGTTGACTTCGTTCTTTGCTAAAAACATAGGGTAAACTCTTTCCAATCAAATAAATGTCCAGACATATTTTCCAGCCTTTCACATGGTCTTCAAATATTAATATGCATTCCCAGCTATATAGAATGTAAATAGTTGCAGGCCCATCACTGATCTCTATTGATTTTCGCTCATTACATCTTGCAAATCAAAACAAAGTAATCCCTACTCTCTGTTTCCCATTAGCTAACTAATCCACTGTCATGGAATTATGTTTCATCCCCTCCCCTCCACCCCTCAGTCCTCCCATTTCCCCCATGAGCCCTTATCTTGTGTACCAAACTTTGATTTGGCCCCCTGTCAAATGCTTTGTGGAATTCCAAACACAACACACCAGCAGAATCTCCTTTATCCTCATCACTTGCTACTTTCTTAAAGAATTCTAGCAGTTTAATTAAACATAATTTCATTTCTACAAAACCATATTGACTCCACCTGATTATATTGAGGTTTTATATGTGTGCTGCCATAACCTCCTTAATAATACATTCTAGCATTGTTCCTAAGGCACTTAGACGAAATGACAGTAGATTCATGGTTTCTTTCCACTTCCTTTTGTGACTAGAGGAATTAAGTTCATTATTTTCCAATCTGATGGGATTTTGCAGAATCTAGGACTTTCTGTAAAATTGAAGCCAATGCATGTACTGAACAACCATTTCTTTTAAGGTCCTAAGACAAATTCCAACTGAACCTGGGCACCTCCGGTATTTAGCTCTAATATTTTTCTCAGAAGTCTTTCTCCAGTGGTTGCAATTAGAGTCATAGAGATCTACAGCACAGAAAAAGACCCTTCAGCCCATGTGTCTGTGCTGGTCAAAAACAACCACTTAACCATTGTCATCCCATTTTCCGGCACTTGGCCCAACATTGTAAGTGCACATCTAAATACTTCTTAAATAATAGGAGGATTTCTGCCTCCACCTGCCTTACAGACTGAATTCCAGATTCAAGAGACAAGACCTATATGCAATTAAGAAGTAATAGACTTATTAACGACAGACAGTGTGGTTTTGTGCGGGTTAGATGGTGCCTCACTAATTTGCTCGGGTTTTTTGAGAAGGTGACGAAGATGATTGATTAGGGAAAAGCAGTTGATTTTGGACTGCATGGACTTCAGTAAAGCCTTTGACAAGGTCCCTCATGGCAGATTGGTACAAAAGGTGAAGTCACATGGAATCAGGGGTGAGCTGGCAAGATGGATACAGAACTGGCTTAGTCATAGGAGACAGAGGGTGGCAGTGGAAGGATGCTTTTCAGAACGGAGGGCTGTGACTAATGGTGTTCCACAGGGTTCAGTGCTGGGACCTCTACATTTGAATGAAATGATTTGGAGGAAAACATAGCTGGTCTAATTAGTGAGTTTCTGTACGATGCAAAGATTGGTGGAATTGCAGATAGTGAGGAGGATTGTCAAAGAAGACAGCAGGATATAGATCAGTTGGAGGCATAAGCAGAAAAATGGCAAATGGAATTTAATCTGGACAAATGTGAGGTGATGCATTTTGGAAGGTCATGTACAGGTGAAAATTATATGGGAATAGCATAACCGTTAGGAGTATTGATATGCAGAGGGATCTGGGTGTGCAGGTGCACAGATCACTGAAGCTGGCAGCACAGGTAGATAAGGTAAGAAAAAAAGGCTTATGGCATGCTTGCCTTCATTGGAAGGGGCATTGGCAACAAGGATAGACAAGTCAGGCTGCAGCTTTGTAGAAGTTTAGTTCGGCCACACTTGGAATATTGCGTATACAGTTCTGGTCCCCACTCTACCAGAAGGATGTGGATGCTTTGGAGAGGCTACAGAAAAGATTTACCAGGATGTTGCCTGGTATGGGGGAATTTTAGCGATAAGGAAGGTTGGATAAACTGGGTTTGATTTCACTGGAACACAGGAGGTTGAAGGTGCGACCTGATAGAAATCTATAAAATTATGAATGGCTTGGATTGGGTGGAAAGTACAAGGCTTTTTCCCAGTGTGGAGGGGTCAATTACCAGGCGATACAGGTTCAAGGTGCAGAGTGGGGTGGGGATATGTTTAAAAGAGATGCAAGAGGCAGGTTTTGCACACAAAGGGTGGTGAGTACCTGGAACGCGCTGCCAGAGGTAGTGGTTGAATTAGACACAATAGCAACATTCAAGAAGCACTTGGACAAATACATGAATAAGAAGGGAACAGAGTGATACGGATCCTGCAATTAAAGACAGTTTTAGTATGAAAATACAGGCTTGGAGGGCCGAAGAGCCTGTTCCTGTGTTGTATTGTTCTTTGGTCTTTGTTCTTTGTTCTTTTCCCACCATCGTCTGGGTGAAAAGTTTTTCCTCACATCTCCTCTAAATCTTCCACCCCTTCCCTGAAATCTCTGCCCCTGGACATTGATCCCTCCATCAGGGGCAAAAAAAATTCTTTCTGTCTACCCCATCCATACCTCTCATAATGTTACATATCTCAATTATGTCCCCTGTCAATGTTCTCTTCTCTCAGGAAAATAACACCAGTCTGTCCAATCTCTCTTCATAACTGAAACTCTCCAGCCTTTCACATAGTCTTCATTGTTTTACATTCCTCCATTCCTTTCATGTTGTGATTTATATTTATTCCTAGGATACTATTTGTGTCTTCTATATTGTCGCCAGGTGCAAAATATTTATTCAATAGATCCTTTTTTTCATTCCTCATACAAATTCTCACACACTCTCTCTCGTGGAGCAACATTCACTTTAATTACTCTATTCCTTCTCAAATCCCAATAGAAATTCTGATTAATTTGTTTTTGAAAATTCTACAGAGGCTTTCTCTCAGACTCTACTTTCTACATGACTTTTTTTTTGGTTATGCTTTTCTGCTTTTTATATTCTGCCTAATCTTCTGACCAGCCACTATTCCTTCATGGGAATGTATGCTTTTTCTTTCTATTTATTTTAAATAATTTCATTAACTTCCTTTAATTTCATTATTTAGCCACCAGGATGTTCAAGGATATCTGTGCCCCTACAATTCTGGTATCTTGGGCAACTCCAATGACAAATATTTGACCATTGGTGACCAGGACTGGTACCTTAACATTTGGAATATTTCCTTTAAACCTCTCTGCCTCAGTGCTTCACTTTCCTCATTTTAGGTACTCTTTCAATCACATTTCTTTCATATTTATTTTATAATCTGAAATATTACCTCGTGTGGCTTGATGTCATATTTAGTTTGATAACATCCTATGAAGTGCCTTTGGCAGGTTTGTGACGGTAAAGTCATCATAATCCTTTCTCACTCTCTGTCGTACTGTACTGCCTTTATATATGTACATAAACTGAATACAGCTCTCTGATACACTGTTTCACTCCTGCTTCTGTTTGAGTCTCATCCACATTTTTCTCCTTCTTTGCTTTGCTGTGCTCTGCTTTTGACAGGTTAGCAGCACCATATGTATTACTATCGCATTTATAAAGGTAAACTCACCATGATCCCACTCTCTGATTGGAGAGAAATGACTGGTGGAAGTTTAAACTAAGGGGAGAGGTTGAGAATCATATAATCCATACAGTGTGGAAAGAGGCCATTCTTGCCATTGAGACTACCCTGACCCTCCAAAGTCCATCCCATCCGGACACACACCCTATCCCCACGTTTACTGTGGCTAATCAACCTAGCTTGTACATTCCCTGGTTAATGCAGTACAACTTAGCATAAGCAATCCACCTAACCTGCCGGACTGTAGAAGGAAACCAGACCACCCAGTAGAAACCCATGCAGACATGGAGAGAATGTGCAAATCTACACAGGCAGTTGTCCAAGGCTGGAATTGAATCCAGGTCCCTGGCACTGTGGGCCAGCAGTGCTAACCACTGAGACACCAAGCCACCCATAGAAGGGAAGCAGGAACTGAATCGATGTTGATAGCATTTTTCCGCATTGCAAAGTAGTTATCCAGTTAACTGACCCCCTCATCACATTCACATCCTGCTATAGCACAGCTGTTTGTCCACGTTGTTAAAGGTATGCGATATGTTTTGAATTAGAGAATATGAAGTACCAGAAGAGGATTTCAAGAGGGTCTAACACATTTTTGCACTGCAGTTCCAATGTTGAGGCACAAGCTCTTGTTTAGGATCCAGACATGCAGTTCATAATGCCAAGTCACTGACTGGCTGGAGCTGGAAAAGTCATGCAAGGGAGAATGTTGTAAAAATGATTTGCCAAAGGATTAGGCAGATCTCTCATAACATCAATTAATGTCAAAATGTGTGCCAATACTGAACAGAACTTTGAACAAAGTTTAGTAGAGTTTACAAAGCATCGAGGTTATATTCCAGGCATTTAGAAATCTAAACAGTATGAGATTATAACAAAAACAGAAAACACTAGAAAAATTTTATCCAGTCAACATTCCAATTTTTGGTTCTTATCTGTTCTCAGTTGAGTTGTTTGCAAATCAGATTTCCAAGTTGATTATTCTAATCACTTATTAAACTATTTCATATTGCTTATTGAACTATTTTATTATAGAATGATTCACAACAGCACACCTTCCTTCACACTCTGGTTGGCATGTGCATTTTAGCAAACATCTTTGTCAAACAATGTTTGAAAAAAAGAAACTCGAACATAACTTAATAAAGTGGTTACTTATTTAGACATCTGCCCAGTTAGCTTTCCTATTCCTGTAAAAAGATTCGCCGGTCATGCCCTGTCTGCTGTCTTGTTGCTTTCCCTATGCCTGGGCAATTGTCTTATATCAAACTACTTATGCTGCTTATTTCGCATGAATCAAAACTTATGTGATTTCTTGCAAAATAAATCTTTCAGCAGCAATCTCATTCTTTACCTTTCTCCAAACTAATTGTCATCTCTATATTCTGAGTGTATTTGAGAAGTATCCCCATGCTCAATGGTGGAGAATGTAAGGTGAAGTTTTATTTGGCTGGTGACAACTCTGCACATGTACAAATAATGGAGTTCAAGAATTGAAGAGTTCTTTGAGGCCTCCTCTTGTGGGGTAGAGTCCCTACCCCTAGACTGAGAGACCCAAGTCCAAATTTTTACCTGCTCCAGAGGTGTGTAATAACACCTCTCAGCAGGTTGATTTGTAAAATAGGTTAAATTATAAAAAAAAGGAGAAGAGCTCTATATGAAATAAATGGCCAACATATGCTTGCCATTCTTGTGGAGTCATTGAAATGTTTCCAGCCAGTAGTGTGGTGGTTGTGGATGTTATAATTTCCATATCCCACGCAAGGTGTGTAGGGAGTTCTGGTCTGTGTGATTGGTAACGCTGCTGGAACTCGCAGGCAGCCTGGATCGTCCACCAGGTCCCTGGTTCTGACACTGGATTCAGGTTAGTGAAGGTGGAATAATAAACCAGGAGGCAGGCGTTTCAGGGCAAAGAATCTCTGCGTTTATTAAATACAAAAGTAAGTATCTCGCAAGAAATAAAAAAAGGCAAAAGTGATAAACAGGGAAATAATACAAAGGTGAATAAATTACAAGAGATTAAAAAAAATGCAAAACAGTGCAACTGACACAATCAGTTATGAATTGTTAATGCAGGCCAATTACTATTATGAAATAAACAGTAGTTTTAAACAGAGACACTCTAATCAGACTTCCTGACCTTGGGGCGCCCTGTGCTGTCACCAACCCACCTTCCCCTCCCTGCTAGCTAGGTTGGATACTTTGGGTCTCGGGAAAAATAAGCTCACCACTGGGGATAAATGTGTTTTGAATTACAGCTGGCCATTCCCGCTTGCCGGAGCTGGTGCTTCACTGAAGACTTTGGACGGTGTAGACCTTCAATCTAGGTTGAGTCCGCTGATATGGTATGATGTGTTGTGGGTGTATCGGGTGAGTACTTTGGTTTTCTTGCTTTTTGGTGGGTTTTGCGACCGGGTTTTCACCTCAGGACGTGTCTGAAGCCTTGTAGTTTTGATCAGGTTCTCGGAGGTCGTTGGTTGTTCTGTCTGCAGGTCGTGGTTGGGCGCCAGTGGCTGGAGATGGCTGTAGGAGCCTTTCTCAATGCAGTAGCTCTCTGGAGTCCTTCTCACTCTATGTCTATCACAGGTCCGTTGGTAGCTGCAGGGAATAGCCCTTGAGGAGGATCACTCTTCTTTCTTCTCTCCTTCTCTCGCTTTCCCTTTATTCTCTCTCTCTCTCTCCAAATGAGATTGGGCCTACAATTATG
Source organism: Rhincodon typus (assembly GCF_021869965.1). Taxonomy (NCBI): domain Eukaryota; kingdom Metazoa; phylum Chordata; class Chondrichthyes; order Orectolobiformes; family Rhincodontidae; genus Rhincodon; species Rhincodon typus. Next base: position 103,110,199 of record NC_063335.1, on the reverse strand, counting down.
CTAAATTGCAGGTCTCTTATCTTGGCGCCAAATCTGGCTTTAGCAAAATGTATTCACTGCGAGGTTAATCACTGTAAGGTATTGTCATTTCCATTTTTTTTATTTCTCTATTTTGTATCTAAGATTTGTACCTAGGTACTTTGCACTATAGATGGTGCTGTGATGGGCCCTTTATTCATTTACGGTATGATGGTGTCGCTGGCTAGGTCAGCATTTATTGCCCATCCCTAATTTCCCAGAGGGCAGTTAAGAGTCAACGACAGTGCTGTGGGTCTGGAATCACATGTAGGCCAGACCAGGTAAAGATGGTAGTTTCCTTCCCCAAAGGACATTAGTGAACCAGATGGGTTTTTCTGGCAATCGGCAATGGTTTCATAGTCATCATTAGATTCTTAATTCCAGATATTTATTGAATTCAAATTCCACCATCTGCCATGGTGGGATTCAAACCCAAGTTCCCCAGAACGTTATCTGGGTCTCTGGCGACATTGTAGACTTTTCACTCTACTCCAGTATTTCTGTACGTGTGACAATAAACCTAATTCTAATTCTAATTCGAAATAAAACTCAATACTGCCCTTGAACAATAGCTTTGGTGTAATTGTACAAAATAAAACAGTAGTCGAGAAGCCGCATTTCTGTCGCTGATTGTCGTGCTCCAATTTTACACTCATCTTTTTTCATATTGACCTATCACTGCCCCTGTGTATGCCATGAGTCATTGACCCATCCCATAGAAAACAGGTCAATTGAATGCTTCATTGGAAATGCTGATATTTTCATTCAACTAAAATCAGATTTTCATTAATGCAGACTTGTGCATTATTATTAGAAAACATGTTTGTTTTATGCAATTCTTATTGATAGAGTTCAACTGTAAGGACGTGCAGATTTCACTGCAATTCCCTGTAGACTTTACCAAACTATTTCAGGTTTTTAATCACCATATCCATTAGAATAAAAATTATAATTTATACTTCTTGTATTTTAATTTGTGACAAACTTTGTAACTGGAAGGCAGATATTTGTTAAATTATAGCAATCAATGTTGAGACTTGGCACTGGTTCCCTAATTTGTCTGATTGGTGGAATATCACACGTTTTTGGGATCCCAATGCTAGGTCAAATTGAGAATGTCCTGGCCTGCACTTGCTGGTAGTGAGACTAGTGGAGAAATCCCCTGAGAAGCAGTCTCCTAATTGACCGCTCCCCAAAGTGTAACTTTTCTCTACATTCTCTGTGTTATGTGATTTATTCCATCATTGCTGATGGTAGTTTACTGTTTTCACCAGTTGAGTATTAACCTTTTTTTTTCTCTTCAGACTGCTTTCCCAATATCTCATCTTTCTAACATAGTGTGTTTGGATTTTATGTTCCCCTGACCAATGGATTTGAAGGCAGGGCACTCAGATTACTGTGAGTGTCCTCCCTAACGCTTTTACATGCATTCAGGACCTGACTGAAACTTTACTTTGGCAGTCTTGATGAAGCTATCAGCTTGCCCAAGCACCCTATGGTCTGTTACAGCCCACAAGAGGGCAATTAATAGGAACAAAGGCTTCATTCTGCTTCATTGCAATATAGCACAATGGCGTAAACCCTATGCTACGTGAGTACTTTAGAAATTTTACTTGGTGGGGCGAGTGACGGGCAAGGTTGGGACCTCCATTTCAGATCCCCTGTGCATATCAAAGGCACCTACCCAAAGATCCCCCTTTACTAGCCCCCTACACCCACACTCCCCTAACTCATTCATTAGGACATCTGAATGTGACTCCAGCAAAAAAATCTCAACACTTACCTTGGTGTCTGGTACCAGCAATTTTCTCCATGGGGGACCCTGCCTGTATTTCCACCAGTTGCCACCAATCCAGCCTGGCACTGTAAGCCAGCGGCTCCCTGAGGTGAGTTGTCCTGTTTCTGAGGGGGCAGAAATCTCCCATCCAGCCCATTCATGACCAATCAGCTGCTAAATGTCTGTGGAGAGCGCTGTTCTTTCCCTGTACTGGTTTCCCACCCACTGTTTTAGCCAGGAAGGTGGGGCCCTCAGTATACTTGTAAAATCCAGCTTATGATCAAAATATTTCCTTGCTCCTTACTTACTTCAAACTGCTTCTGATTTGTTTTTTTCTCCAGCGTTCAAGGCACTCACTATTTCTAGGGGAGGACGGGGTCAAATTCCCCTGATATTGGCTCCTCTCTGGTCTCTCGCCCAAGTAAATCGCTGAGCAAGAAAGCTTTTATTCACTTTACCCTATTTCCATATACAGCACTAGTAAAGCTCTCTCAAACAGTGCTGTGGGAATGACCAATTTCTTTTTACAATGTTGATTGAGGAAGAAATATTGACCAGGGCGACAACTCCGCTGTTTTTCTTCAACATGCCGTAATGAGATCCTTTCGGCTCACAGAGAGTGAAAATAGGAGTTCGGCCTTGTAGCTTATCCTACATATGGGACCTCCAACCATGCCATACTCCTTCAGTACTGCATTGAAATGTAATTCTAGATTTCGTGCTCAAGTGCTGATGTGACAATTGAGGATGGCAATCAGAATGGGAGCCATGTTTAATTGTTTACTTCTTTTCCCAATTGTCGCAGCGTTCTGTGCCAATTCCATTGAAATGGGGTTAATACAAAATAAAGATGGATTAAACCAGGGGCAATCTTGTCTTTTTTGGTTTAGTACCAGAACATGTGATGAGTTCATTTAATAAGCCTTTGAAGAAGCTTTGAAGTTACTTTTTCAAATTGAACACAATCAAACTGAATGTGCTACTTACCATACTGATGCAATCCTCCCACTCAGCACACTTAATAAAAACCGTGCCGCAAGATGACAGTATAATAAAGCAATGTCAGTCCCTAAATTAGACATGCTGCCTTCTATCGTGCAACTAATTATTTTTCCACTTTAGTAACAAGAGGAAGATTTTGTGGAAGTCATATATCAGATTTTCTTTATATAACTACTGAAAAAGTTCCCAAGAGGGTATTGTTTTTCATGGTTCATTCATCAGTGTTTCAGATTAAACAAGGGTGACAACTGGAATTTTTCTCCCAACACTAAACTTTTAATGCAACGCTAACAGTTTAAGCCACTGAGAATTTGTCTACTCTTCATAATTACAGCTAGTTTAGGAAAATAGAACTGGAGTCTTTATCATCAAAGAATTGTGCACTGAAAGCTAATTAAAATTCAATAACCATAGAACCATAGATGGTTACAGCTCAGAATGAGGGAATTCAGCCTATTGTGTTTATTCTGGCTCTCTGAAAGAGCAATACATTTAGTCCAACTTCCTCGCCTTTCTTCCCATAAACTTGCAATTGGTTTTCTCTTCAGAAATTTATGCAAGTCTTCTTTGAAAGTTTCAACAGAATCTGCCTCCACCCCAGAACTTAAGTAGTACATTCCAGATCTTAACTGTTCGCTGAACAAAAAGATTTATCTCATATCACCATTCCCCTTTTGTCAATCATTTAAATCCATATTCTCTGGTTTTCAACATTTTTTAAAAGTATTTTTCTCAGGATTTGTTGCCCCATTCTGCTAGCATATCTACAAACCTCCTGAAGTTTATCACCTATATTCTGCACTTTTCGAAGTATTTTCGAGCTTTGTGTCAACTGAATGTTTTGAAATTGTGCACCGTACCTCATAGTGAGCTCTTCAAGCTCTAACTATCACCAAAATCAGTCATTCCAACACTCATCCACCACAGCATTACTTTCCCTCGCCTAAAAGACAACAATTCGCCAGTATTCGCAGCTCCCGTTTGCTCAACCACCATTAAATCCAGGCTGCTACTGTCCCATTTTCTCCATGGGTTTTACATTTGCTGACATCTGTTATGTGGCACTTTATAACACGTCACGTCCACAAAACTTTAACTTCAAATAAAGAAGATTGGCAGGTGACCAGAAAATTCTGCTTTAGCTTTCCACAAGATATTCTGGTATGGTATTGCTTGAAGACGAGTACCCGTTTAGAGGAATACCTGAATCAGATACGGGGTAACATCATTTCAGATTGTCACAAACTAAATTTGAAATTAATAACCAAAAGCAAACATTTACAAACAGGCCATACAAAGGGGAAAAAGAAACCTTTAGCTCCATCAATGTCCAGATTATCCACACAATAGTATATTTTCAAATAATATTCTACCCAATATAGGTTTTACCCCAACAAGTACTTGTCAATCACAACCTTGAATATTTCAATTATTGCAGCATTCATTGCTTTTTGGGTAAGAATTAAGACTGTGCCCCAACTGTGAGATTCCTCAGAGTGAAACCTACTTTCTTATATGCTAAAAGACCTGCTGAGATTCTCCAGGACTTTATATTTATATTTCCAGCATCTGGAATATATTAATGTTATTTAAATTTTCTGAATTCTTTCTTTGTTGATACATCTCACTCCTTTAGTGTTTCTTCATTTCCTTTGCCTTTCTTAAAAATTAATTCTGTTTCCTTGAAAAAATAAACTGCTGTGGATTTTCTTTGCACTCTAGTTTTTAATAGCACTATTCATATCAATAACCACTCTCTGTGTAAAACAAAAGAATTCTTGTTTACGTCCCTTCTTTGATGAAAATCTGAAATTTATGGCATTTACACACTGACTGATGGAAAATATTTTTAGAATGCAAACATTGGCAACAAATTTCTGCTGAATACCCATTACTCTAGTGAATACATGCACTGATTTTTCTAACGTCCCCAAATCACCGAAATATTTGTTTCCTGCTATCATCATAATGAATCCTTGCAGCGCCATCTCTAAGGCCTTGACATCCTTTTGCAACTGAACATGGTATTCTAATTATGGATAAAAGATTCACTTGTATATTTTCAGTTTACCTATTTGTTTTGGAAGGCATCATTTTATTAAAACTAGGCTTGCAGCTTTATCAAATTGTCCTGCTAACTTTTCAAAATGTATATATGGAAACTGCTGCCTTCTCCTTTTCAAGCTTAACATCCATTGCTCATTCCTCTCCTATTTGTTTTCCTGATAAAAATGGATCGTTTTGAATTTCACCTTATTAAATGTCTTCTTAAATCTTTAGTGCTTTTCTTTTGTCTTGTTTAATTTTTAAACAGAGATGCTACACTTGTAAGTTTTAAGTTTTAAGATCACTATGAACAAGGATAAGTCAGGACCTTGCGGGAAAGTACTAAATTGGGGGACGGAAAATTATGTCGGCATTAGACAGGAGTTAGGGATTGTAGACTGGGGGGAGTTGTTATGTGGGAACTGTTTAAAGATCTGCTGGGGAGTGTTCAGGACTAGGATGTTCCATTAAGAAGGAAGGATAAGGATGGCAAGGTAAGGGATCCTTGGATAATGAGGGAGTTTGTGAAGTTAGTCAAAAGATAAAAAGAAGCCTACGTAAGGTTTAGGAAGCTAAAATCAGACAGGGCCCGTGAGGAAAATAAGGAAAGCAGGAAAGTACTCGAGCAGGGAATTAGGAGAGCAAGAAGAGGTCATGAAATGACCTTGGCAAGTAGGGTTAAAGAGAATCCCAAGGCATTCTAAAGATACATTAAAAACAAGATGATAACCCGGGAGAAGGTAGGACGATTCAAAGATAAAGGAAGGACTTGTGCTTGGAGGCAGAGAATGTGGGTGAGATCCTAAATGAATACTTTGCATTAGTATGCATCCAGGAAAAGGCTTTGGAGGATAGTGAGATTTGTGTGGAGCATACTAATATGCTAGGGCATTTTGAGATCAAGAAAGAAGTGGTGTTGGATCTCTAGAATAGCAATAATGTGGATAAGTCACTAGGGCCTGATGGTATCTACCTGAGGTTTTCGAGAGAAGCAAGAGAGGAGATTGCTGGGGCCTTAACCAAGATCCTTGTATCTCTGCTAGACACCAGAGAGGTTCCAGAGGACTGGCAAGTAGCTAATGTTGTTCCTCTGTTCAAGAAGGGAAATAGGGATAATCCAGGAAACTACAGACCAGTGAGTCTCACATCAGTGATTGGGAAGCTATTGGAGAGAATTCTTAGGATTAGGATTTATGCACATTTGGAAAAGCATGGCCTAATTAGAGATAGTCAACATGACTTTGTGTAGGGCAGATCATGTCTTACTAACTTGATTGAATTTTTCGAGAAGGTGACAAAAGTGATCGATGAGGGTAGAGCAGTGGATGTCGTTTATATAGATTTTAGTAAAGCTTTTGACAAAGTCCCTCATGGTAGGCTCATCCAGAAGATTCAGTCGCACGGGATCCACAGTGACTTGGCCATGTGGATTCAGAATTGGCTTGCCTACAGAAGACAGAGGGTATTGGTGGAAGGGTGTTTTTCAGGTTAGAGGTTAGTGACTAGTGGTGTTCCCTAGGGATCCGTACAGGGACCTCTGTTGTTTATGATTATATATAAATGACTTAGATGAAAATGGAGATCAGTGGGTTAGTAAGTTTGCAGACGATACAAAGATCAGTGGAGTTGCAGATCATGCAGAAGGTTGTCAAAGAATGCAGTGGGATATAGGTCAGTTGCAGATATGGGTGGAGAAATGGCAGATGGAGTTTATTCTGGTTAAGTATGACTTTGGGAGATCAAAGTTAAGGAAAAGTATGCAGTTAATGGCAGGGATAGTAGGAACTGCAGATGCTGGAGAATCTGAGATAAC
>NC_063335.1:103082258-103098543 GCF_021869965.1 Rhincodon typus | reverse complement strand
ACCTTGTTAACTCAGATAAGCTTAATGTAATTGGGTGGAGCCAACATGATTTTGTCAAATGGAAATCATGTATTGGGGTTCTTGAAGAAGTAACTTATGCAGCAGATAAAAGGGAACCAGTGGATGTATTGTACTTAGATTTCCAGAAGGTATATGATAAGGTGCCACACCAAAGGTATTTTTATTCATTTGTGGGGCGTGGGCATCATTGGCTGGCCAGCATTCATTGCCTATCCCTAGTTGCCCTTGAGAAGGTAAAGGTGAGCAGTCTTCTTGAACTGCTGCAGTCCACCTGCTGTGGGTTCACCCACAATACCATTAGGGAGGGAATTGCTAATTTCTGGAGGCGTATACCCACTACCTTGGCAACTGCCATGATTCCTATAGAGATCTGACAAATGGTGCATAATGTAGGAACGTGTGAAATTGCCCATTTTGACAGAAAGAATAAAAAAAGAAAAAAAGAATAAAAACATCTAAATGGTGAAAGATAGAATGTTATGATTTATTGTGAGTGCAATTGAATGCAAGAGTAGGAGGCTAAACATCCATTCTGCAGGGCAATGGTGAGACCACATTTGGAGTATGCATACAGTACTGGTCGCCATCCTTACCGATCAGTGTTAACGCATTGGAAACAGTTCAGTGGAGGTTTGTGAGACTAATAATAATGAGCACATTATCTTATGAGAAAGGCTGGCTAAGCTGGGATCGTATCCTCTGGAGTTCAGAAGAGTCAGAGGTGGCTTAATTGAAACACATAAGATCCTGAGAGGAGTTGTCGGGGTCAATGTTGAAAGTATGTTTCCTCTTTTGGGACAATTTAGAGCTAGATATCATAGATTATAAAATAAAGGAGTGCCTGTTTGAAACTGAGATGAGGAAGCAACTTTTCTGTCAGAGGGTTGAGTGTCTTTGGAATTACCTTCCTCAAAGGCAAAGAATGCACTTGTGTGACAATGGTAGATAGATTCTGGATAATCAACGTAATGAATGATAATTGGGGGGCTATGAAGCAATGTAGAGTTGAGGCTAAAATCAGATCAACAATGATCTTATTGAATGGGAGGGCAGGCTCCCATGTCTGAGCGACCTACTTTTTCATGTCTCCTTGTTCGTATGTTCATAGATTTAGAGCTCCACATAGTGATGCTAATATTCCTGGCCAGATTATGAACATTTGAATTAGGAACAGGAGCAAGCCATTTAGCCCTCAAAGCCTGCTCCGCCATTTGATAAGATCACATTTAATTTGGTTATGACTTCTATTTTCTTGTTTACCCTGATTCCCTTGGCTCTCGTATCAGACTAGAATCCATCTAAGTCAGCCTTAAAAAATGTTCAGTAATTCTGCCTCCACTGCTTTCTAGAAAAAAAATTGCACAGATTGACTAATCTTTGAGGGATAAAAAAATCTGTATTGCCTTCTTTACATCTCTCAAGCGGAAACATCCTTTCAGCATTCACCCTGACAAGTCTTCTCAGGATCTTACATCTTTCGATGAGGTCACCTTAGATTCTTCTAACTCCTATGGATACAGGCCAAGGTCGATCAACCTTACCTCATAAAACATGATGAATTTGATGAGGTAATTTCCCCTTGACCTTAATTGATTAAGTGAAAGGTATGTATACCATTTACATCTAAATATCTCAATATTTCAACCGTCCTCCACTCACTGCATTTTGTTGGAAAATTTTCTGGTGTGTTAATCATGAGGTATCCTTTGTTCTGTTCCTGAACCTCATAGAGGCTCTTTTTAATTAGAATCTGTAGATGGTTTCTTGTTTAAGATAAAGTTTACCGAATAATTAGATTGTGCTTCTCTGTAAAATGGAGTGTTTGCATTGAGCCAAGTCCTGTCTTTCCTAAATTGACTGGTACAGTTGGCAATTGAAATTCTGCAAGACATTACTAGACGCTACATATACAAGAAGTATATCTGCTCAATTCTCTGAGAAGCAGGTGCTGCAGCAGTGTGCTGCTTTGCTGTTTGCTATTTGTCTCATATTTCACCCTCAAAGCAGTTCATTAAACCCTCACCACAACTCCATTCAACTTCCACATAATTTTGGCAACACCATACTATTATAGAATTGTTACAGTATGAAGTGATGCTATTTGGCCCATCATGTTGTCTGCAAGAGCAACTCATCTATTTAACTGCTTTATCCCCTCCAAACCAGCAAACATCCAATATTATCAACCCATTCAAATACCAATGCACTGCAACCCTTTAATCCATGTTGACATGCTTCCATTTTGTTTCTCCAAGACTCTGCTCAGTGTTTTTTCAGAAGACACAACCAAAAGCAAACTGCAACCAGATGGAGCAGGACAGGATGACATGTTTCATAGAATCCCTCCAGTGTGGAAGCAGGCTATTTGGCCCACTGAGTCCACACCAACCTTCCAAAGAGCATCCCACCCCATCCCTGTAACCCTGCATTTCCTATGGATAATCCATCTAACGTACACATCTTTGGACTGTGGGAGGAAACCCACGCAGACACGGGGACAATGTGCAAACTCCACACAGACAGTCATCCAAGGCTGGAATTGAACCAATGTCCCTGGTGTTGTGAGGCAGCAGTGCTAACTACTGAGCCATCATGCTGCCCCTTTTCACTTGGCTCCCAATCCTGACTCCCTCTTTCCATCTTCCTCCCCTTCCAAAAGAAAAAGGAATGTGATTGACACTCCACAAGTGATCAAGCAAAAATAGGATGTGGCCAAACTTCTATTTCTAATGTCCCTGACATTCTGAACCAGTCATAGGCTATGGATCAAGAGTGCCAGACAGTTTGGTCAAGTGAATTGACCCTGGTGGAAGAGAGTTTGCTACTGCAGTGATCATGAATCCCAAGTGATGCATTGCGACCCGATTACTGTGCATTTAAAAGCCTGAGGAAATATTATAAATGACAAAACAGAGCTCTTGAATGTGATCAGGGAAAATATCTACAAGCATTTATTGAATCAAATAACAAGGTAGAAAACACTTGTTTTTACCATGTATTTCAGATTGCATCTTGGAGATAGATAGTGTTCCTACGGAGTGTCAGTGGTGGAGGGAGTAGATGTTTGTGGATGTGGTACCTGTCAAGCAGGCAGCTTTATCCTGGGTGGTGTCAAGCTTCCTAAATCACTCTTTGCTCTGGCAAATTGATTGGCCCAATGCCCTGATCTCTTCAAGGGAGCTGACAGCACTTTGTAATGGTGGATTCTTTTACAACCATTACTTCATGTGGCTGCACTTAGTGAACTCCTTCTGATTGAAATAATCGTAATGCTTGGACCATTTAGACATACTGAATATTGGGAATCATAAATCTAAAATACTCAATAATTAAATCTTGACCCTCTAATACAATCTGCCTCAAACATTGGTTAGGTTTTTGGAAGGAATTTGAACAGAATGACAGCAATGTGGTATTTTGTATGACAACTGTGAGATTGGTGTTCCATAGTCGAGAGCACTATTATTGTACAATGCCTTTATATCAAAGCTACTATTTATATGTTTTTCCCGTGAATGTTAAAGTAAATGATAGAGAAAATCAATTCCAGCATGGCAGCCAAATATAACTGTAAACATTAAAATTAACTGTGGATTAAGGCTGGACTCCTCTTGTTTTGTTCTTCTGCTATTTGAGATGCTTCAGAATTTGATAATGAGATGTCTCTGTAAGTCATTCTATATCCTTCTTTCCCTTCCAGTGCTATTGCCCAATCAACTGGGCAAATATATGACCTGACATTTTGTTAAAAATTCATTCATGGGTATCAATGGCTGGGCCAGCTTTTACTGTTCATCTTTAGTTGCCCTTGAGAAGGTGGTGAATAGCTCCCTTCATGAACTACTGTGTTCTCGGCGCTGTAGGTAGATGACAATGCTGTTCAGGAGGGAGTTCCAGCATTTTGATCCAATGACTCTGAAAGAATGGTGATACATTTCCAAGTCAGGGGGAGGAGAACTTGCAGGTGGTAGGTGGAACCCATATATTTGTTGACCCTGTCCTTTTTGATGGAAGTGGTTATGGGTTTGAAAAGGACTGCCAGAAGATCTTTGCTGAATCCTTGGATTGCATCACGTAGACAGTCCACGGTGCTGCTATGAGTGTCAGCGTTGGAGGGAGTAGATGTTTGTGGATGTGGTGGCAGTCAAGCAGGCTACTTTATCCTGGGTGGTGTCAAGCTTCTTGAGTGTTGTTAAAGCTACACATATCCAGGCAAACTATTTAGAATTGTTAGTGGGGTCTACGGTGGTATCCACTTGCACATATGGGAGCTAGATACATTAATGCACAGGCCCTGGTTTTGTAGGCAGAAAGAACAAATAGACATATGGCACATGTTTCAACTCAGCGAAATAGCTGTTCCCTGTTTCTCTTGAACAATCAGCATTAACCTGTCTGCTTTATAACTTAAACAAAGCTTGTCAATTAACTGTCAGTCATCATTTAATTGGTGCATTCTCCATTGCAATGCCTCTCCCAATCGGAACCTACTTGCCAACCAATCAACGAAATGTTCTCATACAGCATAACAAAGGTTACTTTCTGTTTTACATTGGCATTTCTTGTCCATTGTCCTGATGAGTCTAAGATAAAAAATCTTTGACAGAATGTGTTTTTTCACAGCAATACAGACGATCCTCTGTTGAAGCCCATCTAGTAGCAGTGACATCTTTCAGAATACTGTCAACTGTTATGAAATAATTTTTTTTTGTATATAATTTCTAGAATAATTTCTATTTTAATCTATGGAATTTCAAAATTAAAAACTACTAAACAGTGAATTTTCAATGCAAAAAAAAACAATTCTGCTGACCTGGAAGATAATTCTGACCCTGGCACAATAAATGCACATTGATTAACTTTGATGAACATGCTGTCAGACCAGAAATCAGTAACCAGCATCGTTGACACTCTTTGTAACATCGGCTCATATTCCCATTACTCAGTGAAAATCACAGAGAATAAATCCTATCACGGCGCTGTCTGCGAGGAGAGATTAGGCTCCGGTGAAATCTTTTTCATGATGGAGCACTGCAACACTGATGAAAGAACTGACAATCATTCTTCCCATTGCAATTCATATGCAATTCATGACAAATTGCATTTAACGTACCCATGGTGCACTGTTGTGGAGGAGAGTGTTGATTACTAGAGCTTCTGATGGAAGATAATCCCTGAAGAACTGTGACAGAGGTCATGATGGCTTAGGAAGGTCACCCAAATGTTCAATGTTTTCCAATATGAACAGATGTTCTTACAGAGAATCTTGAGAGATCAGAGCTGTTAGCCACATGCAGGAGGCTGGTCAATGGATATGAGGAGTCAATATGGATATGCATGGACTCTTCATCAACTTCTTGCCCCTCTAAATTCAGCGCACACACGTATACTCTCCAGGCCTCAGGCAGTCTGAGGATAACTGCCGAGGTTATCCCAAGACATAGGGCAGTGAGGTCAACAATCTGCCGAGGATATCCCAATCCATAGGGTAGTGAGGTCAACAAACTGCCTCCACCACATCTGTCAGGGAAAGGGGAGTATCATATAGAAATGCCCTTAAAATGATTAAGTGAACGTGCTCCATGTACTTGACTGCTACAGGTGAATAGATAGTTAAGGTATTACTGCTTGTGTCTGATCATGTTTGAAAAAAATTGCCAATTATTGTGGTAGGGCAGGGTTATGGGTGGACTGGTGGTGATGGGGTTGAATGACGATTTGAGGAAACTGGGAATGTCACAGTATGAAAATGTGGCGGCTCCTCTCAGGAGAATGGGTACATAGTCATAGGATCCATTCACTGGATGTGGTTGCAGAGCAGTTGCTTGTTACTGGAGTGCAATCTCTTCCTTTTAATTGAAGTTGGTCATTGGCCGGTGTGCAGACTCTGTGCTGTCGAACGCACCTGGTAGCAAAGTAAATCTGGTGAAGATGCCTGATCTGCTCAATCTCTCAGATTGACAGACGAATCAGTTTAATAGTGTATGATTGGCTGACCCTCTTGAAGAGGGCATTGGTCACAACGTTGACTCAATTATTAGAATTAGAATTAGCTTTTATTGTGTCATAATTACTCAAGTACAGGGATACATGATTACAGCGATAAATGAATATAGTTGCCATTTCCAGTACCATTGTGGGTACAAAGATACTTAGGAACAAAATCTTAGCTATAAATTAGAAAAATATTTTAAAAAGGGTAAAATTTCAGCGTTACAATCCTTAAATTTCTAAAGCAGAGAGTCTGCACTGGGCTTTACCTTAAGGCCAGGAGTCCATGCTGGGTTACAGCGAGACTGCGAGTCCACGTTGGACTCCCTTGAGGATGCCAGGAGTCCTCGCTGGGATTCCTCGAGGAGGTTGGGAGTCCGCGTTGGGCATACTTGAGGTTGGGAGTCCATTGAGTCTGTCCAAGGAATGATGGTAAATAAAGAAGAAAGAAGAGAAAGTAAAAAAGCAGGAAAAGTAGAAAAATAAGAAAGGAAACAGATGGAATGGACAAACTCTGGCTTAGGAACCCTACTCCACCACCATCTTGAATATTGTGCTGTTGATTGGGAGATGCTATACATATCTGCAATAGAACATGGTGCAGGGTAGACCACTGAGTCCATCAAGCCAATTGACTACTTCAATGCTTTTTACCCTAACCATACTCCAGACTGTATACTGGCAATCAGAATTCTGCCAATGTCTACTTTAAATATTCTCTAAAGAGTGAGATTCCACAGCCCTCTGTGGTAAAGAAGGTTCACAGTATTCTGAGTAAAATTATTTCTCCTCATCTTGGACCCCATTCTCCTTGTGTTCTGGACTCAGCAACCACAGGAAATGACTTACATTCATCTGTTGTGTCTGTTGCTTTAAGTATTTTGTAAATTTCATTGAGCTAACCCATCATTCATCAGAACTCTAGACAAGACAGACCTTGTTTACCCACTATCTCTTCACAGGACAGTCCTGCCATCCAAGGAAGTCTGGTGAACCTTTGCTGCACTCTCTCATTCGCAATAATCCCTTTCCTAAGATGCAATCAAGTTAACCTCCTAAACAATTGAAGCAACACTTCATTATTCAAATCCTCTTGCAATAAAGGCTAACAGTCCATTGACTGTATGAAGAACTTGATGCATGTGCATGTTAGCTTCCGTTGACTTATTGACAAGGTCCCTTTTGTACATCGACACTTTCTAGGATCTTAACATTTAAGAAATAGTCTGCTCATCTGTTTCTTCAACCAAAGTGAATAGTCTCTCATTTTTCCGCATTATATTCTATCTGCCATGTTCCTACCCATTTACTAAGCCTGTGCAAATCCTCCTGAAACCTTTCGCATAAAACACACAGTCCCACTTGTATCATTCGCAAATCCTAAAATATTAGATTTGGACCTGATCCTTGCCAACATGCGAATGTTCCATTGATTTCTGTGTTTTCTGTGTGTTAGCCAATCTTTGATCCATGTTAATACATTACCACCTGTATCATGTGATTGAATTTTTCAGCCAACCTCCTGTGGAGAATATTATCAAATACCTTCTGAAAATCTAAGTATGCTATATCCTTCAGCTCTCCTTTATGAATTTTGTAAGCAACATCTTCAAAAAACTCCAACATAGTGTTCAAGCATGCTTTCCGATTAATAAATCTGTGCTAACTACTACCAATTAGATAATTATCAACCAGTTGTCAATTTATCCCATCCTTTATATTAGTTTGTAACAATTCCCTATTATTGATGTAAGGCTGTTTTCTCCCTTGCTCTTTTCTAAATTAGTCAGGTGACATTAGCAAGCCTCCAATTTTTGGGAATTATTCCAGAATCTATAGGCTTTTTAAAAATAATCAGCAATATATCAATATCTCCATAGCCACATCTTTCAAGACTCTGGAACATAAACCATCAGAACCTAGGGATGTATCAAATTCAAAGCCCCATTACTTTCTCCAGTATAATCTTTTACTAATGTTGATTTCCTTCAACTCCTCATTCTCCCTAGGCATTTGAATTTCTAATTCTGACAGATTTCTGGTGTCTTCTTCATTGAAAATAGACAGAAAATAATCATTTAGCATTTTCATTTAATTTTTCAATACCTGGCAAAGCTTTTATAGTTTGTACATTTCAAGAAGAATTCTCTGCGTGACTTGCAATTCAAACACAGTTGCATATTGCAGATTTTGTGAATGGAGCTGAGTTCATGCTCAACATTATTTAAATCAATGCAAAAGATTGTGGAAGCTTAATTTCTACTGATAGCAACTGGCATTCTTAGTTCTGTGATCCATTATTTTCATTAAACAATTTCAAGAAAATTGCAGCAAAATTATCAGAACAAGCAAGTGGGACCTGTACTCCATAAAATACACTTAAAATTGCAGCTTTATGATTACAGCACAGAAAGTGAATCTTCCATTTGAATAAACAATAACTTTGGTTAAAATACCATCATCTTCCCTAAACCTCAGTTAAGCCCTTGCTGAAAGGTAGACCTCAGATCTTTGAAAGATTCTTGGTAACTGTTGCATATATTTTTTTCTGAGTCCATGCCGAGGCTTAACCAAGCACAGTGAACATACATCATTTGAACATATTAGTCACTCAGGCCCTTAGAACTGAATGTCACGATTGTGTAATTATCATGTTATATGTTTATTGTGAAGAATGCTAAAATGTCAGAACAAGTTGACACAGAATGCTGCAAAGTGGTTAGCAATTTTCATATGACTGCCCATTGTCACTTTCATCCAGAAAAGCACTCAGGTTAATGTGCTTGATGCTGAGATATCACAAGGAGAGACATTTCAAATTTATTTAACTCTTGGATGCCACAAGATGTCCTTTTCAA
The DNA here is from genome assembly GCF_021869965.1 of Rhincodon typus. NCBI lineage: Eukaryota > Metazoa > Chordata > Chondrichthyes > Orectolobiformes > Rhincodontidae > Rhincodon > Rhincodon typus. The sequence goes on along the minus strand of NC_063335.1, from coordinate 103,089,673 downwards.
AGTGGGGAATTTAAAGCTTCTGAGAGAGAGAAAAAACGTCATTGTTTATTTGTGGGATGTGAGTGTCACTGGCTGGCCAGCATTTATTGTCCATCCTTAGTTGCCCTTGAGTAAGTGGAGGTGAGCTACCTTTTTAAACTGCTGCAGTCCATTTAGTGCTAGTACAACCACAGTGCTGTTTGGGGGAGAGTTCCAAGATTTTAACCTTGCAACACTGACGAAGTGGAGATATATTTTATAGTCAGGATGGTGAGTGGGTTGGAGAGGAAAAAGCAGGTGGTGATGTTCAAATGTGTGTACTCTCTCGCAATTATTATTTCCGACAATCGCATCCTGGCAATCCAGCCGACGATGTCGACCAATGTCGGAGAAGAGATCAAGCATCTGTTATTATCCTTATATAATATCTAACCATATTTAGATACCCCTCCCCCTCATCTATGGATATTTTTCTAACTCCGTTCTTGGCCTGTGCTCGGGCAAACTCCTCCCAAAATTTGTTTTTCATGAATTGCCCAATTCCCATTTTGTTGGTCAATTGCATATGTGTCAGGCCCCTCAGGCCTGACGTTTATTGATCCCAAAAGTGGGTCAGTTCATGGGCACCCTTAGAGGTCCCGACGATCATAATTTAGACAATGAGATGAAAAGTGGCTAAAAGACGAAAATGATGATGATGGCTACCGATCATACTCTATGGTGCTGTATGCCTGTAAAACCAGGGTGGACTGGCAGTTTCGGGCTACAGCGGGAACAGACGTTTATGACAATGCTCTTTGCTGACTGAGTCTTGACTCTTCTGGCAGGAATAGGTGGGGCCAACTGTGGTTCAGCACCCAAGGTTGAGGCCTGAAGAGGGACAGTGTCCAGGGCTCGTCCAGCTTTCTGGCCTGAAGCAGTAACTGCGGCTGGACCTAGATTGGGAATTTTTGGATTGGGTCTGGATCAATGACTAGTCTGAGTCAGGATCAGGATGCAGTTAGGCTCCACTTTCCCCTAGTTCCCCTAGAAACACATGAGATTGGTGGTTGTTGCTTTGGGCTCTGTAGGCTTTTAACTGTTTGATGCGATACATCCCATTTTTTTCTGTATCAAGCAAAATTCCCAACAAGCATAGGCTTGCCTTGTCCACCACAGAGTGGTGACCTGAATATGTGAGGGACAGGAATGTTTCTAGCTGGAAAATTTGTAACATTACCCATGGCCCTATCTCATACTCCCTCGGGTTCACATTCTCATCAAAGTACGCCTTGCTCTGCATTTCCCTTTTCACCATTCTGATGGCTGCTGCTTTGTGCAGCCTGTACATTTTCTAATAGAATTTTTCACAGTTTTCTCGTGGCAGAAGGCTTTGATCTCAGGCTCTGTCAAATCCAGTCCTATTAAGGGATCAAAACCTTTCATAGGGTGTCCATTTATTAGAACATGTAGTGGGTGGTGAATCTAGTGGAACTGGGTGGTGAATTCCTTATCACCATGAGGACAAAAGGTAAAATTATATTTCAGGGTGAGTTGTTTTGTTGGATGACCCTTCTCAGCATCCCTTTGAGAGAGCGATTCACCTTCTCTACAATCCTGCAGGATTGAGGATTGTGGGCAATGTAGAACCTTTGGCTCATCCCAAATATATTCATCACTGCTGGCATCAGTTGGGCTGTGAAATGGGTTCCCTGGTCTCAATCTATATTGGAAGGAAGACCCCATCAGCAAATGTGCTGAATTGAGATGTATGCTGCAACATTAGCAGTGTTTGTTCGAGTGGGCAATACCCCTTACCCATTTGTTAAAATGTCCATGATCACCAGGATATACTTTCCCCCTTTACAAGGTGGATGTAATCCATTTGAACGTCAGCCCACAGTCCTGTTACTGGCCTAATATGCCTTAACACTCCCTTATTGGCATCGTTGTCTAGATTGTTCTGTTGCAGATGATACAATTCTTGACATAATATTTTATGTCTTTTCTCACTTCTGTCCACCAAAACAATCCATTAATTATGACACTCATGGCCTCTGTCCCTCGTTGACCGTGGACATTGTGGAATTGATAAATCATTTGATTTCAGTCCTGAACTGGTAGCACCATTTGTCTTTGAGAGCAAGTCTGTTCATAGTACTTAACTTGACCTCCTACATGTTGTACAAAGCAGGGATCGTTCTCCCCTGTAATTGCTTTCACTTGGTTTTGCTGCTCAGAGCCTGTACTGGATCTTCTACCATGGTTTGCCTCACAGTGATCGTATCTATTTGTTTTGGAATGTGGGGTAGGGGGGCATGCTACCTGATTCACCTTTGTGGGTGCCCTGTTTAGCAGATTTATTTGTCGTTATGTTCCCAGCTGGAGAAGCTTAGTGGTAGATTCTAATCTTAATGATGCAAGGCCGGCAAATTTTCACTGGGCATTCCTTTTAAGGAGGATGGAGAGTGGGATGGCTTTAGTGGTGAAACCATCAATGTGATTATGACCGTATCCCATTGAGCCCAGAAAGGAACATGACAAACTCACGTCCCTCAGGACAGGCTAACGGGTTATGGCCTGGATGCGCTTCCCTTCTATCTTATGTTTGCACCGAGGTATCCTAGTTCCCAACTATGAGACCTGGGACCCTGAGATCTGTGCCTTCCTGGGGTTAAGGTTTAGTTCTAGGCTGGTGACGAGGATTAACAGTTCCTTCAAAACTGTCAAATATTCGATCCTTGTCTCTGTCTACAGGAGGAAGTCAATCACATACTGTTCCAAGCAGTACGGTAGGGAAAAAACCTCACAGTCCTTTAGCAAGCCTCTGATGAAATATTGATGGAGAATTGTGAAATCCCTGGGCCTTCCAGATCTATGAGTATTGCCGGCTCTAAAAGACGAAGGTGAATTTATATTGGCAGTGCTGATGGAGGGGCATGGAGCAAAATCCATTATTAATGTCAGCACAGCAAAATATTTTGCCTGTGAGGTCTACCTGACCATGATTTCGGGGTCACCATCGACCAGAGGCCATCCCACATTGTCCCATCTAGCGTTGCACACAGACTGAGGAGAGGTGCAGCTCTGTCACACTTTGAGGAGTGTGTCCCATGTCCGTAGGGTCGGGGAGGGGCATGGAATGGGCAGGGTACAGGAGTTATTGGTGGGATTTCCTCCACTAAATGGCACTGTGTGATCTCCTCCATCACATTAATGGCTGCTTTCTCTCGGGTCCTTCCAGCAGTATGGACTGTGGTCTTGAGCCTGGCTCCTGTCACAGCACTAACTGCCTGGGTATCCTGTGATTCCTTAAGTAGTGGCCCGTGTGCCCACAATTGTAGCATTTCCTTTGTGATGGAGGCTGCTGCTCAAAGCTCTCTGCTGCTGATCTCTATCACTGGCAGGGTGGCTCGGTGGTTTGTAATGCTGTCTCACAGCACCAAGGACCCGAGATCAATTCAACCCTCGGGCAACTGTCTGTGCGGAGTTTGTACATTCTCCCCACGCCTGAGTGGGTTTCCTCCAGGTCCTCCTGTTTCCTCCCACAGTCCAGGGATATGCAAGTTAGGTGGATTAGCCATGGGAAATGCAGTGTTACAGGGATAGGGTAGGGGTTTGTGTCTGGGTGGATGATCTTCAGTGGGTCAGTGTGGGCTGGATGGGCCGAATGGCCTGATTCCATACTGGAGGGATTCTATGCCTTCTCACTGTGAGTTGAATGTGTGAAGGTAGATAGTTCTAATAATAATTCCCCTCCTGTCAGTCACCCCCTCTGTATCTCCACACGGGACCATGTTTTGGGGTTTTTACTGGGTGTATTTTACCCCTGCCTGATTTGGGGTGCTCTGATTTATGAATCTCTTTTTCCCAAGCCTGGGCCATCCTCCTTCTCACCCAGTATTCTGTGAGTGAGTGCTATCTGTGAGGTCAAAATCTTTGCAGGCTTTCTACACTGCCCCAGTGGTGAGACAAGAGTTTGGGTCCAATTTGCCCTGTTTAGCAGTGTCAGTGCAATCCGACCTAAGTTACCGAAGGCTCTTGTGAACAGTGTCTGCAGACACTTGTCAAATGCAGTTGGGTACTCTTCCTTTTGCTGCCTACGTTTCTTTAATTTATCCACAGGATCCCCCCTATTGTCTCCTACAGTGCCTGGGATGATTGTTTTCAAGGCATGCAGCTCCCTTCCTCCCACATTCAGAGGACTGGGGAAGGCAGGATGGAGCGCGGGGATCAGGCATATTAACATTAATTTTACCCCCTCCATATGGTTCAGCCTTTGTTGGTGGGTGCTGTCGAAAAACATATGGGGTCAACTCAGGGCTAAATACAGGGATCATTTTTGCTTTCTCTGCCAGTTAAATCACTTTAAGTGGGATTGTGTAAATAATTGAGATATCAAGATGTAGAGCTGGATGAACACAGCAGGCCAAGCAGCATCAGAGGAAGTAGGAAAACTGACGTTTCGGGTCTGGAACCTTCTTCAGAAAAACTGTGTAAGTAATGTGTGTAAGTGTAAGTGTTGTGTAAGTAATTGGATTGTTTCTCTGGCCACCCTGACAGGTTGTGGTCAGTGGGTTTGTCGGAGCAGGGTAATATCCTGGGAGTGCCAAAGGATGTACTCCCTACAGAAAGGGAGCTGTGGGTCCCCAATCTTTGCTGCTCTTGGTATATATCCACACTTGAAAGCAAAGGCAACACATTCCAGAAGTTCCAGGGTCACAGATCCAGAGAGCCTGAGTTACAGTATGACCAGAGGCTGAGTGATGTCATGAGCTACAAGGTGAAGCAATAATGATGAGTGATGAGCCTGGACAGAGAAATCAGAAAAGTACAATTTCCACGGAATGGGAGAGTGATTCCACTTTGAAAACATCAATGCACGCATGAGGAAGTCAGCAGGAGGCGATTTCAGGATGAGATGTGATTGGGCAAATTATCCTGTTTGTCTCAAATCCATTCCTTTAATTGGACATTGGTGAGTTGGCAACCACATGTTTGAGTTACACAGCAGTGGAGTGGAAGAGGACAATTATTAAGCAAAAGAATATTAAGGTCAGATCGAGGGACAATGATCTGTGGGAACTTGTAATCAGAGAAGAATACCCACTCTTATCACTCTGCATTTACTTTTAGATTCATATAGCACTAAAAATAAACTTTATTCTACATTTTATTTGGAGTAGATCTGAATTGTACTTAAATTCAAAAATTGACCTTATATTTAAAATGTTGCGTCTTCAGACCACTGGTTTAAGGTGATGGATGGGATATTCTTTGAGGGACACACATCCAGAGAATTGGGAAGCATTCCTTTTTAACATGTGCCTTGTAGATGAGGGACAGATTCAGAATCAGAAGATGAGTCATTCAATACAGCCTTTGTCCAATCTTTGACCTTCATGTAGCCACAGTTTTACTATTGGTGGTTTCTAGTCAACACTGACTCTAGGAATTTAAATAGTATGGGGGTTTGGTAATATTGAAATAATATTGGTTAAATATTTAAGAGTGATGTTGAGATTATTACTGGTATTGCATGGCACTTGTGTGACAAATGTTCCTTGTCACTTAAAAGCACAGCCAGAAAGTTGGCCAACTCTTGGTTTAACACTAGTATTTGTAATGCTGGAGACTTCAGGAGGAAGCAGAAATGTATCACCCATCTCAGCACCTTAAGCTGAAAATGGTTGCAAAGGCTTCCACCTTGTCTTTTGCACTGATGTGCTGGGATTCGCATCATTGGAGATAGACGTTTCTGTCCAATTTTGTAGTTTTAATGTCCCAACACCATTTAGGACTAGATGTGGCAGGACCGAATATGGCAGGACTGCAGAGTTTAGATATGACCAACTGGTTCCAGGATCACTTATTTGCTGCTATGTCACGTTTCCCACCTTCACCGTGTTGCTACCTCATTCTTAGGCATACCAGCCAATGCTCTGGCAAGCACTCCTGCTCTCTTCGTTGAACCATCATTTGGCTTGATGGTAATAGTCAAGGTGTGAATAACATGGGCCATAAGATTACAAATTGTGGTTGAATACTATTCTGCTGCTGTGCTGATGGCTCACAGATGCCTATTTTGAGTTGTTAGATCTGTTGTGAATCTATCCAATTATGTGCAGGAGTAGAGATCTATAACATAATGGATAGTGCTCCTGGTGTGAAAATGGGACTTTGTTCTCAGAATGACTAGCCACTCCTACCAATATTGTTATCTGATACATGTGTCTGTGGCAAGTAGTTTAGAAAATTGGGTCAAATAGTATGTTTCCCCCCTCTTGTTGGTTCCCATCACTCGCAGTAGGCCCATAACGACAGATGTGTAAGACCATATTTTTAATTTTTCTACATTATTGAGAAGGGAACTGGGAGAAGGACCATTTTTAAAACAAGAGACTGTGGAAAGGATTACTGCACATTTTAAAAAGCAGGTTCTGGACACTCATTGTGAGTGTTGTTTACACTGCTGGGGAGGTTTCATTTTGGACAAGCTGGAACCAAGGAGCTGGCTAATCGGTCTGTGTAATTGTGACCAGTTGTCGATGAGAGAGGCTTTCTACTGCCAACATCTGTGGTTCTGAGGTGGCCAAACAGCTCATGGGTATCAATGTTTGACCAGAAGCTTTTGGATCTCTGAAAAGGAAAATGTTGTCCTTTGTCTCTGTTGTAACAAAATGTCTGAATCCTGAACAAACGTCAATTCTCTAAATGCAATTCTAATACTTCACAGCAGTATCTGAGCTTAGCTTTTTGCTTTGTCTTAACACAGATTTTTTTGTCAGACTTCCTACCCACCTTTCCCCTGTCCTCCAAAAGGCATTTTGTGTTTAGCCTCATGTTGTTACTGGACTTATTTAAAAGAGGTACAAACTTGCCTGAATTTGAGGCCTCAAGTATTTTAATCCATTGACATGCTGCCATTTGTTGTCTATGTTGTGATGGCAAATACTATCAGCTTGTGATTGGGAATGCTTTCTATCACCATCCCTTGCCTTCATTTTGTCTAACAAAAACCAATGATGTGTCTGAAAGATTCTTTTGCACCAATCTTCAGCCAGAAGTGCTGAATGGATGATCCATCTTGACCTTCTCCAGAGGTCCCCAGCATCACAGATGCCAGTCTTCAGCCAGTTAGATTCACTCTTCTTGAGGCTGGCTAGTTCACTCATAAAATGTCTCTGTCTTATCTGTTAAAGGTAATAGCTTACAACAACTGCTGCAGGAAAGATAAACCAGTTTTCTTTGGGCTAACAGTGAGTTTTGACTTTACAGACCAGAGACCACTCTAAACTGGGGAAGAACTGAACACTAGAGATAGTAGGAACTGCAGATGCTGGAGAATCCGAGACAACAAGGTGCAGGGCTGGATGAACACAGCAGGCCAAGCAGCATCATAGGAGCAGAGAGGCTGACGTTTCGGGCCTAGACCCTTCATCAGAAAAGCTTTTCTA
>NC_063335.1:103054865-103081858 GCF_021869965.1 Rhincodon typus | reverse complement strand
AGGGGTGTTAAGTTACTTGCTTTTTAAAACTGTCATCACTCTTTCACAACTATTTTCTTTAAAGAGCTCTTTCCCATTTCAGGATTCAGTTTTTAAAAATGTGAAATAAAAAGGCACACTCCTAGCAATATTATTTCTCCTGCTATTTCATTCTAATGTGTTTATTTATTCTTCTGACTTTGAAGTATTTTAGGTATCCAGTGATGCATTTATCCCTGGTATAAATGTTTTTAATCTTGTAGCATGTTGGTATTGTGTTAAGCTGTTTCCCAAATGGATCTAATTATTTTAGTATTCCCAATACTAATTTATTTTCCATGTCTTAAACTTCACAATATATCCACAGTCCAACTAGACCATAGGGATGCTCTCTCATTAGAGGGAGACAAGTGGTGGTGGTTTAACCTAAGAGTTACCTTGCCTGAGGCAACGGGAGAGTTTGAGAAGAGGAATCCTTCATGGTAATTCCAATAGATGTGGGAGTTGAACCCATACCATTGGCATTACTCTGCATTGCAAACCAAGTGACCAACCAACTAAGCTAACTAACCCCCTAGAACACAGCAATGCTGTATCTCTATACTGCTTACTGGGGTTTTCTCCTGTAAATTTGCATTAAAATTTCTACCTTCTCTATGCAAAATAGAAGTTTCCTAACTTGTTGTGAGTAAAGTGGCTGTGTTCCAACTTTCTGATCCAACTATACGAGGCCCATTTTTCTCATGTCCCAACTGATGGTAATATTGGTCAAATCAGGTGGCATAGTGAAATGTGGCTTGATATACTGTCGGATTTATTTTTTGCAATTTGTTTGTTCTGGTGGTCAGTTCTGGAGTGTATTTACAAAGGGCTGCCAATGTACCTTTAACAAAAGAATTTCAAAGATTCAAAATACAGGGGTTAAAAAAGACACAACCACCAGCTTGTGGTTAGAAATGTTTTCTATCACCATCACCTTCCCTTGACACTATACAAAAATTATTTGAAGCAATCTTATTATAAATGTCAGAAATAAAGATTCAATCCTTTTACCCTCGAAAACAACCTCACAGACATTTGTACTTCAGGGAAGGTCAATCTGTTTCCATTATAAAGTTTTTTGTTAAGTGGGTGAGGCTTAATTACTTTCCAGTCAGCAAACTCTTATATGCATTCAATGCTATTTTAGTTACTGGATTCACTTATTTCACAGTTCACTTATTTCTGGACATAACATCCCTTAACGTTCAATTCACAGCCTTCTGACTCCGGAACTTTTCTCTTCTTAATACTTAGCCACCCAGGACTTCTTTTCTTCTGTCCTGCCCACTTTTGAGATTGCTAAACTGCACTGCTAATACTACAAGAGGATCAGTCTGTAACAAAGGATGGAAAGTGAGAGTTGGATTGTTAAAGAGTTTGAGTGCTGGTGGGGGGGCTGCGGTGGTGCTTATCCACAGTGCGAGGGTAAGACTTGACAGGAAACAGGTGAGTTGGGAGGAGGGTCCTGGGGAAGTCTTGTTGGGGTTGGGGGGAAGTCTTTTAGGAGTTGAGCAAGAGTTGATCAGGTCAGTGGATTCTGTAAGCTTCTTTTAGACTGTGGAAGTGGATACATGTTCCTCTTGATCCTAGAAGGGGCAATTTTCCAATTAGTTCAGAGAGCCTCTTCTGACTGAGGCTTTCACCCAGTGGGCAGGCTTTCCCACTTAGACTTAAATTTGCATTGTGTCCTTTTGTGAAATATGACTCAGATTTGCATAAATTCATGAGGGTCCAGCCTGTTTCAAATGGGCACCATACCTGCACATAAAACAGCGCAAGTTAAGATTGAAAATTTCATGCCGTCGTGATCAGATATGTGGCTTACTCATTTTTAATAGCCCACTTGGTTTGCACTGGTACGTATGATTAAAACCAACCTCAATACTTATTTTTGTCAATGAGTCATTTAACACCCTAGATGCGTTCTTTACATATTTGAGCTGATCAACTCCTGCACATTTTAATCATTAAATCTGCTTTCACACAGTTGTCATACAGTATTCCCTAGCCCAAAACTGCCGCATGAACAACTTTTTGACCAATTTTTTTGTCTGAATGGCTCATTAGCTGCTTCAGACGTCTGAAATTATTGCTAATGCATAGTTGTTAGGCCCTTTTTTAAACTAGTTACCGATAATTTTTTTTTCTCTGGATTTGCTCATTCCAAAACATTATGTTCTAATAACTATATGAATGCTTAATTTTAATCAATTGGAAGATTATTTCTTGGAATTGTCATGTAAGAGGCAACGTTGAGCTCTCAATTCCTTATATAGAAAATGGGACATTCAGTTTCATTTTTACTTACTTTTTCCACATTTAATTCAGTTTGATTTCATTTTAATTTATGTTTTGAGGTCGGGTCTGCCTCAAAAACAACTAAATTAAATTTTAAAATATAGATTGTCTAGCACTCAACAGAAAATGCGTAGTTTTGACTGTTCAAAATCTCCCATTTTGCATTATGCAAATATTTTAAAATGTTTTCTTACACAATGGATTTGATATATTTGCTTATGTTGAAATTACCGTATTTATTTAATCACTTGCTTGTTCCTTATTTGACAATATGTGTGTGTATTTATCCTCATCAATTGTGAATTTTCTTATTCACAAGCCAAAAACATCTTATCATTCAGATTTGCAGATTCTCAGCAGAGGGTGACTTTGAGCTGAGCCAAATAGTAAAAAAAATGGCGCTAACAAATAAGTGATAAGTCAAATGGGGGAAATTATTAACAGTTAAAAAAATAGTTGTGACTGAAATTCATTCATTAGAAGATGTCAGGATTAACAAACTTGGGTACTTTGTTAGCACATATTATCATAGTCTTTTTTCTTCCTTTAAATCAACCTGATAAGTGTGTTATGACATACCCTGGAGCAAGTGGGAATTTTACTCAGCGATATCACTTCTGAGTCATAAGTTTTTCAATGCACTTTAGAGACTTGAGCATATAATCTAGACCAGTACTTCAATGCAGCACTGAGGTAATGTCAAAATGTTGGGAAATGTCCTCTTATGGATGAAACATTAAAACAAGTTCTTATCTCTTCTATCAGATAAGGGGAAAAATCCCATGGTGTTATTCAAAGAGCTAGCTTTTTTGATTAATGATTAAGTTTTATTCACCCTTTACTAAAACCAATGATCAAGCCACTTTGTTTATTGACATATCTTTTTGTTGTCTACAAACCAACATGGCTACGTTTTATAAGAACACAGGAACGTAGGAATAGGAGTAGGTCATTCAACCCCTCAAACCTGCTCCGCCATTCAATATGATCATGATTGATTTGTGGCTTAAGTGTGGCCCTGGGCCCATATTCCTTGATATCCTTGCTCAAGTAAAAACATGTCTATCTCAGCTTTAAATTTAACAAATGAGTTAGCATCGGCCACCATTTGAGGAAGAGGGTTCCTTACCTCCACTAATCTTTGAATGTAGAAGTGCTTTCTAACATCTCTCCTGGATAGCTTGGCCCTAATTCTTAGGGTCCCCTGGTTCTAGCATCTTTAACCAATAGTTTAACTTTATCTACCCTGTCTTTCCATGTCAAGATTCTGAAGACTGTGATTAGATCACCCCATAACCTTCTAAATTCTAGAGAATATAGGTCTAATTTGTCTATCCTCTCCTCATAACTTAGCCCCTGGAGTCTAGGTTTCATCCTTGTAAATTAGCGTTGAACTCTCTCCAGGGTCAAAACATTCTTCCTGAAGTGTGGTGCCCCGAAATTCTCACAGAACTCTAAGTGTGGTCTAACAAGGGTTTTGTATAACTATAGCATAACGTCTGTATCCCTATACTCCAGTCCTTTAGATATAAAGGCCAGCACTCCATTAGCCTTCTTGACTATTTTGTACACTGGTTCGTGACATTTTATAAAACTGTGCACCTGAACCCCCAAACCTTGTTGGATAGCCACAGCATTTAATATTGTGTCTTCTAAAATATACCTTGATCTATTGCTTTTCGGTCTAAAATGGATAACCTCACACTTGTTTGTACTAAACACTTTTCTGCTGACAATACGTTTTAACTAATGCATTAATTTCCTCATTGGTTCTATCTTCCCCTAATCTTGAGCATGACTAAGAGAAAGACCCTGAGATTAATATTTGTGAAATCTATCTCTTAAACTTGCTTTCAAATCTTCTGCATTAGTTTGTAAGTCTTCAGGTTTTTCTTCTACTACACCATAGGAGCCTCGGAACTTAATAGCTTATTTCTCTTCTTCATATTGCAAACCCATTTCAAGTGCATGCACTATATGTCTAATGTCTCCTGTGGAAAGTTTTATTTTAAAAACCCTGAATTGTGGCAGGTTAATTCTCTGCATGTGGGCCTCAATTTGAAGGCCAACATGTGTTACATATTCCTGTTTAAGAGGGGTTGCTACAGTTGCAGATCAGGAAGTTCCCACTAAAATTCTAATCCACCAATTCCCTTCTCCTCAACCATTGTCAAATAGAGAAATCATTTTGCAAAGAAAATGCCAACAAAATTACAAAACAGATGTGAATAGCAGTTGGTCCAACAACGATCTTTTGTCCAGAAAGAATAAGCTATTTTCCCAATCATTGAATGCTTTTCATAAGTAATTGTGTTTTTTGAAACACTATAATCCATTTTCTGTAGGTAGATACACAAAACCATTACCAAGCATGCTTCTAGATTTTGAGATAGTAGGAACTGCAGATGCTGGAGAATCCGAGACAACAAGGTGCAAGGCTGGATGAACACAGCAGGCCAAGCAGCATCATAGGAGCAGAGAGGCTGACGTTTCGGGCCTAGACCCTTCATCAGAAAAGGGGGAGGGGAAGGGGGTTTTGAAATAAATAGGGAGAGAGTGGGAGGCGGATAGAAGAGGGATGGAGGAGAGGATGGGTGGAGAAGAAACAAACAGGTCGAAGAGGCGGGGATGGGGCCAGGAAAGGTGAGTGTAGGTAGGGAGTTAGGAAGGGGATAGGTCAGTCCAGGATTTCACAAGTTTCAAAATCTCCCCTCCCCCCACCGCATCCCAAAACCAGTCCAGCTCGTCCCTGCCTCCCTAACCTGTTCTTCCTCCCACCTATCCCCTCCTCCCACCTCAAGCCGCACCTCCATCTCCTACCGACCTACCTCATCCCGCCCCCTTGACCTGTCCGTCCTCCCTGGACTGACCTATCCCCTTCCTAACTCCCTACCTACACTCACCTTTCCTGGCCCCATCCCCGCCTCTTCGACCTGTTTGTTTCTTCTCCACCTATCCTCTCCTCCATCCCTCTTCTATCCGCCTCCCACTCTCTCCCTATTTATTTCAAAACCCCCTTCCCCTCCCCCTTTTCTGATGAAGGGTCTAGGCCCGAAACGTCAGCCTCTCTGCTCCTATGATGCTGCTTGGCCTGCTGTGTTCATCCAGCCTTGCACCTTCTAGATTTTGACCCTGTTTTTGCAGGTTTTAATGAGCTCATCCCTCATTTTTCAAAACTCTACAGCATACATGCTCAGATTCCACAATCTCTCCTTCTCAGACAATCCCAGCATTCCAAGGATTAGTCTGATGAACCGCCATTGAACTCCGTCTGTAGATATAAGACCAAAACTGCACACAGTATTCCAGGTATGGTCTCACCAAGGTTCTATACAACTGCAGAAAGACATCTTTATTTCATTTTTTCCTGTACTCAAATTTCCTTGTCATGAATGCCAACATGATATTTATTTTCCGAATTGCTTATTACAGCTGTATATGAGCTCTTCATGACCCTTGAATGAGGACGCTCAGGTCCTTATTGATATCAATGCTTTCCAATGTTTCACCATTCAAGAAATACCATGCCCTAACCTTCTTTCCTACCAAAGTAGATAACTTCACAGTTATTTGCATTTTATTTAATCTACCATATTCTTACTATTCACTTAGCCAGTCCAAATCCCATTGAAGCCTTCTTACATCCTCTTCACAACTCACATTGCTGTCTAGTTTTGTGCTGTTAGCAATTTGAGAATGCTACATTTGGTCCCCACACCCAAATCATTTACATAGATTATGAAGTACTGCTGTCCAAATACTGACCCTTGTGGTACCCTGTGAGATACAGCCTGCTATCCTGAGATTAACTTGCTTACTCTTGCTCTCTGTTTCTGTGCGTTTATTAATTCTCAATCCATTGTCATTTTAACCCCAATCCTGAGGCCTCCACTTTTTCTTACTAACATCCTAAACAGAACTTTAGCAAAAGGATCTTGAAAATCTAGAAATGCCCTATTCATTGATTCCCTTTCATCAGGATAGGTGATGGTCTATTGGTATTGCTACGTTATTAATCCAGAGACTCAGGTAATGTTCTGGGGGCCTGGGTTCGAGCCCCATCATGGTGGATCATAGAATTTGAATTCAATGATTATCTGGAAATAAAAGTCTAATGAATCTGTTGCTGATTGTTGGGGGAAAGCCTATCGGATTCATTAATGCTGTTTAGAGGGAAATCTGCCTTCTTTACCAGATCTGGCCCCCATGTGAATCCAGACTCTGAGCACTTTTTACTCTTAATCGCCCTTTGGACAATTAGGGATGGGCAATAAATGCTTGCCTAGCTACTGATTCCCACAATCAATGAATAAAAATAATCTACAAGTAAAATCCTCAAAAAGCTCCAGTGGATTTGTCAAACATTATAAATCCATGTTGACTGTATCCAACTATATTGTTATTTTGTTAGTGTGCTGGTTAACACATCCTTTATAGTAAAGTCTAACGCTTCCTCTACAATTGGCATCAAACTAACTAGTCTGTACTTCTCCAATTTTGTCTTCCACCCTTCATAAATAGCAGTTTCACAATTGTTACTTTCCAGTTTCCAGGAGCCATTCTGGACTCTATAACATTTTGAAAGATAACCATCATGCAGCCATATCCTTCAACATTCTGCAAATGTGGCTCTGCTGATCATGATGTGAACCAATCAGAGGGAAATATTTTAAACTACTGTCAATTGTCACATACCTTGGGAAGATGTGATCTATTAGTCCCAGGCCTTGCTAGTCTGTGAGCAGTAATGGTTGAGATCAGCCATATACCTCAGAACCTTCCAGTAGGTATTAACTGTATACAGTTCTAATGTCAAATAATGAAACAACATTCGCAGAATCCCTACTGTATAGAAACAGGCCATTTATCCCAACAAGTCCATACCAACTCTCTGAAGAACATTCCTCCTAGACTCACCCCTTATCCTATCCCTGTAACCCTGCAATTCCCATGGCTAATCCACTGAACCTACCCATCTTTGGACTGTGGGAGGAAACCAGAACACTCAACACAAACAGGGAGAATGTGCAAGCTCCACACAGATAGTCACCTAAGGCTGGAATTGAACTCAGGTGTGTAGCACTATGAGGCAGCAGTGCTAGCCACTGAGCCACTGTGCTACCCAATTGCTGTTTCCTTGTGTGTGCTTGGTATATTTACATCTAAGAGAAGAATGAAAAGTAAGGACACTTTTAGTTACTCTGATTTAATAGCGTATTCAAAACAAGCGAGCAGAACTAACATCCTTCAGGATGACAGTACAACATTACAATTTTTAAAAATGAAACCAGCGGCAAAAAAAAAGGATTAACATCAATCAAATATTGTATGAACTTATGAGGCTAAAGGTTTTCGAGAAACTATTGTCAGCTACTGTTGTGTTAACCATTGGACTTCAGTTAATGGTCAGGAACAGCCTAATCAACATTTGCCTGCAGGGTGTTTTCAGCTATAAAATAACATGAGAGTGATGAATGCAGATATGTTCTCACTGAATGCTTCAGTAAGCATATCAGGCAAAAAAAAAATCTATAGCTCCTGTGGCCCTTCAATTAACTTAACAGAAAAGAATTCCTAAAATTGCTCGTGTCTCCATCTAGCTCAAGCCACCATGAAGGAAGAATTATAAATCTGTGGAAGCCGGCTTTAACAGCATTGCAAATCACCATTCTGTAATCCATTAAAAGATTAAATATTTTCTAATACACTTCAAAGAAGCTCAAAAGGGTGCTTAATGTCTCAAGATGTAAGTCTCCAAGGCTTCTAAGGCAACTTTAAATGCAGTTTAATTTTTATTTTCAACTTTAAAGGCTTTTTTTCATGAGAAGTGAATTAGTTTCATTTTATGAATGAGACAAGCAATGTATGTGACTATGATTTTTCTTAAGTTTACTTAGTGAAAGAACTTTGCAGTTTACCCTTCAGTATTTAGCCTTAAGAAAGTGACTTTAATGTAATTTTCCTTTTCATCTCTTACTTTATCAAATCATATTCGTTTGGAGGATTACTAAGGTACGTTAAGTGACTGATTTCAATCTAAGTCAGGAGGGATCTGGACAGACTAGATAAGGAGAACCAATTCCTTTTGGTGGATATTGAGAAACAGAGGGCACTGATTTAAGGTGACTGCACTGTGACATGTGGAAAAGCTTTTTTATGTAGCCACTGATTAGGATCTGGAATGTGCTGCCTGATACTGATTCAGTCAATTCTCAAAACAGAATTTAATTATTATCTAAAGAGGAAAACATTGCAGGGTCAAGAGGAAAAGGCAGGGGCATGTAGATAGTGACGTGGTCCTGCAGAGAGCTAGCATTGACATGTGGGCTGAGTGGCACGCTTCTATGATGTAACTATTTCCTGGTTCTAGGTGCCACGAGGAAAGAACACTTTACACAAAGAGTTGTGATTTGGAATTCCCTGCTTGAATGAATGGTGGATGGAAATTAAGTATTAACTTCTAAGAGCTAAATACCTGAAGTGGAAACTTTTGCAAGGTAAGGTGACATATGCAGCGGTGTTGGACTATTTGCATGAAATACCAGTATCTTTCAATGATGAGCAAAGTGGCATTCTTCTGGGCTGTATAATATAATTCTAAGATTGTATGATTAGCCAATGCGTAACAAGGGAGTGTAGGCTCAGTATTATCACCAGACAGAAAGGAAAGAGGCTGGAATGTTATTCATAGACAACCAAGCCCATTCTTTTCCTTTTCATGGTAAATGTTTTTTTTTACCAGACTGATTCCTGAGATGGTAGATTGAAATGTGAAGAGAAACCAGATTGGTTAGATTATATTCACTGGAATTTAGAAGAAGGAGGGAGGAATCTCATAGAGCCTTATAAAAGTCTAACAGGACTGGAAAGGATGGATGCAGAAAACATGTTCCCCAGGAGTCCCAGTCTAAGGAAATACGGTCGGCCATTAAGGACTGAAATGAGAGAAATTTCTTTCACCAGAGAGTGGTGAGCCCGTGAAATTCTCTGTCACAGAACACAATTGAGGCCAAAAGATTGATTATTTTTAAGAAGTAGTTAGGTATAGTTCTTAAGGCTAAAAAGATCAAAGGGTATGGAGTGAAAGAGGGAACAGGGTACTGAGCGGATGATCAGTAATGATTGTATTGAATGACACAGCCATTTGAAGGGCCAAATAGCCTACTCCTGCTCCTATTTTCAATGTTTCTGTGGTTTGCATATGTGCAGCAACTTTCTCTAAAAAGCATGGTTTTAAATTGCCTGCATGCGTCATACTATATATTTATTCAAATTTGTGAAATGCCCTGATCGTTGTGCATGCACAATGTCAATGATGTCAATTCTTCATCATCTGAGTGTGTGAATTGCTTCCTGCCCATTTTTGGGATTGCGAATTTGGCGCTGGTATGATATAGAAATATAATGACATCAGGTCTGATGATGCCTATGGGTGATTGTCATGATGTTGAAACTTTAATGCGCATGGGAAGTTGAGTCACATTCATGCACATGCCCAGTTTATCCATTTGAGAGGCATTAACAAGCAGGACTTTAATTACAATGCAGTTTGTTGGAATAGATGTCCCCAGTTGTCAAATATATACAGGCATAATAGGTTAAAAGCCTTCCTTTTGTGTTGTCTGTCTGCAATTTCAAGAGGGTAAAATTAAATTGCAGTGAGAGAGCAAAACAAGTAATAATAGATCAGGTCTCCACTATACAGCTCACATCATTTTAATTTCCACTGAAGTGAAGTTCAGCTTCAGTTAAAACCAACTATGACAAAATTGATAAATTGGTATTTACTTGTTGCGAGAGGTCAAGTGAATAATGATCGTAATTATGTTTGCAAATAAGAATTTCAGGCTTATTTTAACTTGGAATCCGAGAATATGTAACTTGATTTTTCAAAATGAAAATGTATCTAAACATCAAGATCAGTTCAACATAGTAGCAGTTATTATGTTTATCGCCTTAGCATAGATGAAGCAGCTTTTGTGTGGTTATGATAACTCAGTCCCTTCTATTAGAGATAAGAGTTTTCTAATTAAATAACCCAGCAAAGAACAGTCCTCTACCACTCCAATGGATAATTTGCACACCTTCATCACTATCTAAATAGGGATAATTTGAATCACTCAGGGCATCTTATTTAGAAGTACTCACTATTAACTGAACCAGTAGGGGAGGTGATGGTCTAATGGCATTATTGTTGCGCTGTTAATCCAAAGGTTAAGGGAATGGTCTGGGAACCTGAATTCAAATCCTACTGTGGCAGCTTGTGAAATATGAATTTAATGTTTTGAAAATAATGTGGGATTAAGTGTCTAATGATGACTATGAATCCTTTGTAATTGTTGGGGGAAAAAAATTATCTGATTTATTAATGTCCTTTAGGGAAGGAAACTGTTGGCCTGGACTACATGTGACTCCAGACCCACAGCAATGTGGCTGACTCTTAACTGCCCTCTGGGCAATAAACACTGGCCTAGCTGGTGATAACCTCATCACATGAATGAATAAATTTTAAAAAATGCTAGATTCAAATTAGAATTTGTGAGATTGTACTACATTTATCATTAAACTTTCCGCTTTCACTTTTACATTTTTGCCCACACTTCTTAGAACTACATAGGATTTCCATAGGATCATGCTGAAGGTTTCTCTGAGTCCAATTAAGCAGTAAAAATGATATTAGATTGGCTGTGTTGTGAAGTTAATGACATTTAATTGGATCACACATGTAAATATTGCAAATCACCTGCTGAATCACCAAAGAAAAGCCTTGGAAGAAAGTACAAGATTCTGCACTCAGGTGATGCCTCTTTCTGTGGTTGTGACAGGGGTGCAACTTAGAAACAAGACGAATTTGTTGGGGGAATAGAATTTGTTGGGAGAATGGGAGAATTGCGGGCTGCGAGGTGGGGATGTATTGCAGATATCATGTTCGCGAGATTTCCCCCAAAATTGACTGTCCAAATCAGGTGTTAACAACAGTCCCTGAGCAGACGAACAGTGGTCTGGCAAGTCTGAGGAAAGTTGTATTATTGAACTATGCTCGATTTGATGGCTGCTCTGGGTATTTATATATCCAGCTGCTACTGGGGATTTCAGCAATCAAACCTGAGTTCACAAGTGCATTGATTAAGTGATGGGCTTGGCAGAGCAACAAGTTTCACCACTTTGCTCATAGATGTCGGCAGTATGGTGTGTAAGCAGCACAGGCTGGAAGGCCAAATGGCTTACTTCTGCTCCAATTCTTCTATATCAGATCAATTCATTTCTTTCTATGCGCAAAGTGGTGAAACTTGTTGCTTTGCCAAGCCCATCACTCTATTATCATATTCAGGGTCAAATAGTATTTTGCAACTGAAAGCCCTCATCCCAGACCAAAGGCAGGAGCTAGTTGGGCATGTGAGGATGATTTATGACACTGAGGCGAGTACAAGTTTAACACTTAAGTGCCAGTGGCTATACATTCATGTACTGGCTCATTGACATATTTGAAACAGTGGCAAAATGTAAATATACATTTACACATACAATTGGAGAGTATTGACAGTGCCTCCTACTCCGTACCCTGCCTGAGCAGAATCATGTAGGTGAAGGGTGCATTGGAGCTCCTAGAGCAGCCCTATTTGCTCAGCTGTGCTCCGGGAACTAAGACCCACTTGGCCAATGCAATGTACCCCTCCTCCATTGTGGGAGTTGAAGAGAAACGAATGTGTGAATGAAATGCTCCTTCAATGAGGGATGGTTACATGTGAGTGACAGGATAGGCAACCAGGGCACATACAGAGTGAGGCAGCATAGGAAGTTCTCACGCAGAATCTGAAAGTCCTGAGTTTGAAAAATGATTTCTCGTTTCAGACCAGAGTATGGTATTAGGCTAAACAGAGAAGAACCTCCTTTTTGTTATATTTTGTTGTAGCATTACCTCCATAGACAAGTTGATCCATGAATGTTGTGAAACTGGAACCATCTAGATCATTGCAGATGGGTGAGAGTCAGTGTTACCATTCAGTGGCATTGGTAAAGTCTTTGCAGGTACCCTCTGTACTTCCAGTGATGCGATGGCAATTCTCACATTGCAACTAATATGATTCCTAAAGAACCTCCAGTGTAATGTAGGTGGATTGTTGAAGACACAATTCTCTCAGCTGTCCTTCAGCTCTAGAGCATATCATCTGTGTTCTTGTAGTCTGTACGTTCCTTCATTAGTCCACCTTCATTTCCAGACTTCCAAGATGGAAAACTGAGATGTTTTTTACCCCAACAGGTGCAACTGCAGGCTGGGATGGAGGCCATTGAGCACCATAGCGAAAATTTTGTCGGCTCCAAGACAAATGTGAAGTTTGTCAAATACGTTGCTGCTGCTGTGTAAAGCTCAGACATACTCAGTGATACATTGATCCAGGGCAGTTAGTGTGCCCACTTCACCAACACGGACAATTATCCTGAACCCTTAAGTGGAGTTCTGTCAAAGGTAAGCTCTGTTGCAATGAGTTATACCAACTCTATTTCAAACAGTCCACCTACTTGCCCTTGATACCTTTTTGCAGCAGGTTTGACCAATATCTGTACTCTTAATGCCTCTTAGTTAAATTTACTGTATTTGCAGGCATTAATCATGCCATCCTCTTTTCTCCCCAGCTACAGCTTGCTTTGGCCGTCACCTCTACTTCAAGGGTATGAATGATGAACATGAGGAACAAACCTGGGTCCCCAGTTGTATCTCAGATAATGGAGTTGAATAGACCTGGACAAGGCAGATCATGTTTATTTGGGTTGGGGGTGTTGTAATTCCTTTTGGTGATTTTTACATTGTGAATTGTCTTTTATATTAGCTGTGTATTTCTGTTGACATTTTCAATGAAGTATCTTTCAGATTCTTAAATGAGTACCACAATTGACATTGCCAAGTAGACCCTCAGCAGCATGACACCCTATGATAGAGACTACTTTATGTGGTTTGTTAGAGTCCGGGAAAACAAGGAGAACTATTCTGGGCACCATCTAGAGAAAGCACCACAAAAAGAAACACTTTCTACACACAGACTGGCACCATAACATATATGTCCAGTCCACTGCATCATTTCAGGTACCTTGAACAGTATGACTGGCACAACGAACAGTATTGCTGGCACAATGGCCAGTGTTACTGCCACTGTGACCAAAGTTATTGGCTTCAGGACCTGTATTATCTACTGGTCTTGATTCCCATAGTACACTGGTCATTCCATGGTCCAGTACTACCGGTTTTTCCCTCTGGGACTAGGGCTCGTTCCACCATCAAGATTATTATTAAACGTGTGATGGGCATCTTGAAACAACAAATGAGATATCTGGACAGAAATGGTGGCTGGTTTGCAAAAAGTCTCACCAATATTCTCAAGTTAGTTGGTGGATGCTGAATTGTTGTGTGTTTAAATAAGTATATTTGATTACCATTGATGTGAACTGTGCCTTGATTCGATAAGCCTGGGTGCAGGCTAGGAGAAAGGTAAGCAAAGTTTCAGAAAGAGCTAGAAGCTAGAACTGTAGCATGTACTAGACTTTTAAAAGCACCGTGAATGAAACCAATTGCCCATCTAAGATACAAATATTTGACAGGTGCTGCAGTTTGCAAAACTTTGCCACCTGAAGGAACATATCTATGGAACATGTATGTGGCTGATGGAGTGGATGAGGAGGGGATGGAAGGATCAGTTCAGGGTTCAGAGGGCAACAATACACCAAATCTTTCTTGTGGTTAAGGAGGAGTCCTAGTCCTTTCTAGACCTCACCAATTAATGATTTAATTATTACTTAAAGAACCTCCTCTTCACCCCCAAATGGGTTTTCATGAGCTATAACCCAGATGTCATTGGCTCATCATTGGCCTGATAAGGGATGGAGACCAGTGACGACAATGGAGCTACAGTACTTTCAAGGAATTTTAGGCCAAATATTTTAGCTTGGAAAATGGTTGTTAGTCAGCCCGTCCATTTTGAAAGAGAAATGAGCATAGTTTAAAAAGGAAATTCATATGGTATTAGAATTATTTCCTTTCTCAGCTTTAGAAAACCAAAAGTGACCTGCATTTGTATAGCACTTTTAACATAGGAAAAAGAGGCAATTTACATTAGTGTTACCAAATAAAATTCGACACTGAGCCTCAGAAGGAACTTTTAGGGTAGTAGGTGAAAATTGTTGAAGAGTCAGGATTTTTAAAGTTTTGTTTCAAAGGATGTGGGGAGAGTCAGCGAGGTGGACACATTTAGGAGGGGAACTCTGCAGATTATCGCTTAAACATCTGAAAACCTGGCTGTTAATGGTGGGATGATTAAAAAAAAGGATGTGTAAAAATTGGAGGAACATTAAGGTGTTTGAAGGCTGGAGGTGACAGAAATATATGACAGTAGTGCCAAGTAGGGACTAAAATCAAGAGTGAAAATGTTGAAATTGGGTTCTTGCTGAATAAGGAACGAGCAGATCGAATGAGATTAGAGGTGATAGATGATTGGAGCTTGGTGTGAGAAAGGATTAGGGTAGAAAAGTTTTGGATGAACTCAAATTCATCATAGGTGGAATAAGACAGAAGGCCAGATGGAGAGCAGGGAGAGAAATAAACCCAATTTATTACTAAATTCTTGAATTTAAAATAACCTTGAGAGTGGTATGAATGTGTAGGCATTTGACATTAATGGTTTTATGAGGGTGAAATGTCATATCCACTCTGTGTTGAGAATGGTATGGTCCCCAGACTGTGTCCAATAAATAGGTTTGGTTCCACTTTAATCAGCCATCAAATGTGTGCATGCTTGGAATCAATAAAAGACTCACCTTTCCTGTCAGAGGACAATTCCTCATTGGTTATTGGACAACTGACCATGATAGGCTTGTGCCCACAGATGGGAAAAAAAAATGCATGCATGCCTCCATTACCATTATTCTTTGGTTGGCACCATAGACACCCACCATATCCAGTAAATTTTAGAGTATTTTCTTCTCAGTAACTCAGTTGCAGTAAAACACAGTTGAGCACAATTTGAGGTTTAGAAAAGAAAAGTCAGCTTAGATATTCCCATGTTTCTGATCTGTGGGCACACTGTGCAGTGAGGCAGGAGGGGGCATGGGCATTTCGGAGGGGTGGACCTGCCAAAGGTGGACATCAACAGGTCCAGGCAGTGAGGGGTTGTTGCACCAGGCTGTCTGCCCCCTTCCATGGTTATTCCTGTCCTGGAGTGTAGATGGGCAGCGGCCTGCAGAGACCACTGGCACAGCACAGGCTTTTGTGATAAGCTGGCTCTGGGGCTGGAAGTGTATCATAACTCCCGGAAGTGATACTTTAATTTAGTTTTGAGAAGCTTCCATTACAATTCTGGACACGTCCACTGTCTGTTTGGCTCTTTGTTTTGTTTTCACTACTGTGCCCCACCAGGGTTTAATGTTTATTTTAAAAAAATCATTCATTCTGTATTTCAGATGCTAATTTGTATTCCAAAATGCAGATATGACGGGCAGGAAATGCTCGCACTTTTAAAGGTAAGCAAAAATAATACCAGTGCCCAGGGCTTAGGCCTGAAGTGGGTACTGCACGACAGGGTAGTAGAGACAGAAACCTGCAACTCAATGAAAACTTGTCTGGAAATGCACTGCAAGTGCCATAACCTACAGGGCTAAGGCCCAAATGCTAGAAAAGTGAACTAGGCTTGTTTCTCAACTGGCACAGACATGATGGGCCAAGTGGCCACTTTCAGAGGCATGCATTTTCTAAGATTCTTTCATTATTCCCTTTGCATATTCAAATAACTGGCCTAATGCCAATTGAGCACCTCTCTTATCATCCTTTGATTTCCCATGAAATTGCCATCTCCTGTGTCATCCAGGCAAGCCATGTCCATATAGGCATTGTATTAAGTGACCATTGCATGTGTGACTAACAAAGTTTGTATTTAACACATTTTGAAATATGGAGGTAGGGGAGCCAGCTAGTGTTCCACCAGATCCACTGTTGATATTATATAGGCCAATATTGACCCATACATTCCTGAGCCCCCACCCTACCATGGCAATTGCTATCCAGCCTTTCCCCCATCATTGCCCCATCATTGCCCCCTCCATCCCAGCTTCCCCTCTCTATCTGATTACAGTCCCTCATAACCCAATCACAGTCGCTACCTTTTTTGTGTCTTTTATTACCCTTTACAGGCACTGTAATACCTGAATTTGATATTTTTTCATTATTTGTCTGATAATAAACTGTGTGGCTCAACATCACATTTACATTGGAACTATTCATTCAAGTTTTTGAGCAAATTCAAATTTTTAGCCTGCCCTGTCTTCCTTTATGAGGGTGTGGAACATAGAATTATCTTTCATTTCCCCTGTCAATAAACGTACATATGTGGATTGAGAGTCCTCAACACACTTAGGGACAGCCAATTTTCTGGTAGCAATTTGTTTAGATATTGTGTTCTGTGTCTGAAATTTTGCATTATTTTCCATTGTTCATAACTTATTTTATAAACCACTATTATTTTCTGAAAAAAATAAAACCCTCATGTTTCTGCAGGATTTACAAACTGTTTCATACTGCATGTTATCTGAGGAAAAAAACCAGGGGTCATTTTTATATAATGATGCAGTTCATTTCCTGTTGCTTAACCAGAATATCTAACATTCTAATGGATGTCTAATTTACTGTTAACATTAAAGTAAAATGGGGAAAAAGGAGTCTAACTGGTATTACTATTGGCGTACTAATTGTATGGAATTACTGCATCATTCCTGCTTAAGTAGCCTCAACAGCTATACATAAAATTATTCTGCTAAGACTCTTTAGCAGATGGCAGCCTTTAGCAATAACATTCTGCAGCCTGTCATGCAACAGAGTGCATTAAAGTAAACAGTGTGCTAATGCCACACCCCTAGCAAGGTAAAACAGAATAGATTTTCTGTCATGAGTTGCCAATTTTGACATAATGACGGATTATGTTTGCATTACAGAGAAGTCTTACGGTACAACAGCCTGGTTACTTTTAATATGGCCACTGCAAATCTAGCATTTCATTTTCAGCTGATGGATTCATCTTGTTTCAGTCAGTTTTGGAACACTACATAGGTATTTTAGTAGCTGTCTAAAATGACACTTTTACTGACTTCCCAATTTATAAAATTAGGACAATCACCGACCTCCAATATGTACCAGTGGCATATGTTTCAATAGAAGTGAATAAAACTGAACAAAGCTTCTGTCATGTAAATTGAAAGTTACAGTGATGCACTTCTCAGTATTTATATGAAACAACTGGTATTTCATATTGCATGAGTGCAAATTGTAAACAGGTTTGAGGAGTAATATCATTTATTTTATGATAGCCTTCAGTATAACAAGTTAGAAGTTGTTTATTACCATGTTTACAGCAAAATTTACAATGGTTTTCAAAGAAATTTTACGTTACATATAATTTTAGGCATCCTTGTTTGCTCTATTATAAAAGCTAAATGCTAACATGACTAAATGCTATGGATTACATTTGCTAATACCGTCAACAGCAATAGTGACTAGTTTCTTTCATTTGCAAGTTGTATATCATTCAGTTTTAAACAGATTTATCTCTTATTGAACATGTTAGTTTTATTTTAATTGAAGAAATTGTACTATTGCAGCGCAAGGAAGCAGAACACCTTTTTGTGTTTCATTGTTATTGCCAGCATCAAGTGCTCTCAGATTAATTATGGTGTAGATTGGATGTACTGGGAGATTCTCCCTGCTCCAACAATCAACCTCAATCTAAGCCTCAGAAGGTCACCTTCTTTCTAGTTGCCACACCAACCGTTTTATGATGTCTCTGAATGAGGCTTTTAATTTATAATAGAATCATAGGGATTTCAGTTTGGAAGGAGGCCATTCAGCCCCAAATGCATTTTGTCTGTTGAGCTGTTTTCAAATCCCATTTCCTTGAGTTTTTCAAATAACCTTTAGTGCCCTTTTTCTTCTGAAGGTGCTTATTTAATCTTGTCTTAAACGGTGTGATTGACGACTTCAGTAGCTGCTTGTGACAAAGCATTTCATATGCCACTGACCCTTTTGTGTGAAATAAACTCTCTAACCTTGTTTCATCATTAGAATTCTGTTGAATTCACAATTGGCTGAATGGCAATTTTTGTGCTGTAGATCTCTATGAACCTGAGTTAACTAATAATTGGCCAAAGATTTTGCTATTCAGCCTGACAGAAACTATCATTAGTTTCCACTAGATTCGGGAATCGTATATTTTGCAGGACAGTATTAAGCTATTCAGGCCATCATACTTGTGCTGGATCTTTGGTGAAGACTTCTACTGGGTCCCACTCCCCAACTATTTCCTAATAGTCCTGCATTTTCTTCCACACTTATCAATTTGCTATTGAATGTTGCTGTTCAATGTATTTCCACTTCCTTGTCGGGCAATGCTTTGCAGATGAAAAATTAACGCTGGACAAGAGAAACATCTGCCTGTGCTGCCTCAGGTTTTTTTGTCAGTAATTGTAAATTTGTCTGCTCTGCCTACTGCATGTGGAAGCAGTATCTCTCTCTTCACATGATTTTGAACACTGCAACTAAATTTCCTCTGAACTTCCGCTGTTGATACAGAGAACAATGCAACTTTGCTGGACCCTCAACATAACTGAGGTGCCTCATCCTGCTATCATTTAAGTGTACCTCTTATGCACCCATGTCCAAAGCCTGGATATCTTTCCTGAAGTGTATTGTATAGGATTGCACACAAACTCCAGCAAACGCTAACCAGTATTTTGTAAGCAATAGGTACATTTTTTTTAACTTTTGGACTCTATTTCTCTATTAATAAATTAAAAGATCTCACATGTTTATTTTTGACAGCTCAGAGTCCTCATGTCTGCCTGCTTGTACACCCTTTTCGAAAACAGTATGATTTAGTTCACATTAAGACTGTTCATTATCCTGACCGAAATGTACCACTTTACATGCCTCTGTGGTAAGTTTCATAGGTGATGTATATGTCCATTTCATCAGTTTATCTATATCCTCTTGTAGTTTCTTACTATCCTTCTCGTTTTTTAACTACTTTTTACCAGATCTTCCCTCAAGCCTCTCTGATCTAACTTATAAACTATTCAGCATAACTATATCCAGTTATAACTGTCAATCCTGAGTACGTCTATATTGCATCTTTTCTATGTTTCCATATCCTTACTACAATAAGTTGGCCAAAGTTAAATATACCTCAGCAGCTATGGGTGAAAAATATCATGTAGGTAATTGCAATCATCTTCTTGATTTTGCATTTAAATGCTTTATACAGAATAATCCAATAGATTTTCTAAGACCTCTTCTACAAGGAATCATTGTGCCTTTTTTGACCATTCAGGTTCCTAACAAGCAGGAATCTACATTTCACAGTATCTGAAGCAATCTGCTCAAATGACACAGGCATCTAAGGAACCAAGGTGTGGGATCTCTTTGGTGTGTAATGGTGATACAGTTGGAGTTTTAGCAGCTAAAGCACTTGAAATTTAGCACCGCATGCAATTAGTTATGCTTCATGAAACATTTAGGACAACAATGTGTAAAATGTTCCAAAGTGCTTCACCATTAGACTAAATCAAACAGGTCACCAAAAAGCTTAGTCAATGTTTAAAGGAGGAAAGAGAGATAAAGACAAAGAAAGAGAGGTTTAGGCGAGATGTTCCAGATATTGGTAGGTAAGCCAAAAGTAGAATCATGAAACTTGGAGTTGCGTGAGAACTAGAATTGGAGGAGTGTGGAAATTTGATTTTATGATTTCTGGTGGCTTGGTTGGGTGAATTGGAGGTGGGTGGGGTGGGGGGAGCGGTGGGTTTGTTGGTGGGGGTGGTGGTGGGAGGCATGGTTATCTCACTCCCAACTCCTCTTGTTTCACCCTAGCTAACCAAGTGTCAGCCTAAAAACAGAGCAGCTGATGGCCAACCATAAGATTGTGAATAACATCTAGCGTGGGAAGACTGGCATGAGAGGAGTTAGGCTTATCAAGGACATCAGCTATGGTCTCCAATTTTAAGGTCTCCTTCCTTTACACTCTCTCTTTATTGCAGTTGCAAAAATAAACTGAATAAGTGTGACTTGTGAAAATAAAGTTTGCAACAAAAATTTCAGTCGTTTGACTTCTAATACTTTAAACTTTATTTTTCAAATCGACGGGCAGTTTATGGTATTGGCACACATATACCTTATATATTATTGGTTTACACTGGTTTTGCTGTTTCAATCAAGGGATGTGGGCATCACTAGCTGGGCCAACATTTGTTGCCAGTCTCGGATTGCCCTTGAGAAGGTGATGGTGAACTACCTTGAGAGTACTGATAGGCAGAGGGATCTGGGTGTAGCGGTACACAGGTCACAGAAAGTGGCAACGCAGGTGGAAAGGGTAGTCAACAAGGCATATGGCATGCTTGCCTTCATCGGCTGGGGCATTGAGTTTAAAAATTGGCAGATAATGTTGCAGCCTTATAGAACCTCAGTTAGGCCACATTTGGAATATTGTGTTCAATACTGGTTGCCGCACTACCAGAAGGATGTGGTGGCTTTGGAGAGGGTACAGAAAAGATTTACCAGGATGTTGCCTGGTATGGAGGGCATTAGCTATGAGGAGAGGTTGGAGAAACTTGGGTTGTTCTCACTGGAACGACGGAGGTTGAGGGGCGACCTGATAGAGGTCTACAAGATTATGAAGGGCATGGACAGAGTGGACAGTCAGAAGATTTTTCCCAGGGTGGAAGAGTCGGTTACCAGGGGCCATAGGTTTAAGGTGTGAGGGGCAAGGTTCAAAGGTGATGTACGAGGCACATTTTTTACACAGAGAATGGTGGGTGCCTGGAACTGCCACTGGAGGAGATAGTGGAAGCAGATACTATAGTGACTTTTAAAGGGCGTCTTGACAAATACATGAATAGGATGGGAATAGAGGGATACAGTCCCTGAAACAGTAGGGGGTTTCAGTTGTGATGGGCAGTATGTCAGTGCGGGTTTGGAGGGCTGAAGGGCCTGTTCCTGTGCTGTAATTTTCTTTGTTCTTTGTTCTCTTTGTTCGTCAATGACTGCAAGAGACACAATGGAAGAGAATTTCAGGAATTGACCCAACTGAGGAAGATGATATTGATACTGAGGAAGATGATATATTTCCAGGTCAGGATAGTGAGTGACTTGGAGGAAACTTGCAAGTGGTGATGTTTGAATACATCTGCTGCCCTAGTCCTTCAAGTAGGGGTCATGGGTTTTGAAGGCGCTGTGTATGGAGCCTTGGTGCATTTCCACAGTATATCTTCTGGATAGAAGACACTGCTGCTACTAACTTTGGTAGTGGAGGGAGTCAATGTTATGGGATGTGATGCTAATCAAGTGGCCTGCTTTGTCCTGGATAGTGTCAAGCTTCTTGAGTGAGTTTGGAGTTACATTCATCCAGGCAAGTGGGGAATATTCCAGGATACTCCTGATTTGTGCCTTGTGGATAGTGAACAGGTTTTGTGGAGTCAGGAAGTGAGTTAGTTGTTGTAAGATTCTTAGAATCTGACCTGCTCTTGTAGCCACAGCATTCATATAGCAAGTTCAGTTCAGTTTCCAGTCAATGGCAATCCCCAGGATATTGATGGTGTTGGTTTTAGTGATGACAATGCCAGTGCATGTCAAGGGGTGATGATTAGATCCTCTTATGGGAGATGATCATTGCCTGGCATTTGGATGGTGTGAATGTTACTTTTCATTTAACAGACAAAACTTGGTGTCATATTTGCTGTGAAGGAACAAGACTTTCCCCTGAGAAACTCCTGCACAGATGTCCTGGAGATGAAATTACTGACTTCCAACAATCATAAGCTTATTTCTTTATGTGAGGTATGACTATTGGAATGTTTTCCCTTGGTTTCCATTGACTCTAGTTCTGGTAGTTCAATTGCAGCCTTGATATCAAGCATAGTTGCTCTTTCCTTAACCTTGAGCTCTTTCACCCATGTGAGTGATACTGGAAGAACCCCAACTGGCATAACTGAATAAGTTATTGCTGAGCAAGTGCTAGCTGATAGCACTGTTGATGACTCCTTCTATCACTTTACTGATGATTGATAGTGCACGGATGGGGCAGGATTGGATTTGTCCTACTTTTTATGTATAGGACATACCTGGACAATTTCCCACTTTGTTAGCTAGATGCCTGTGTTGTAACTGTATTGAAATGAAGGCCCACACCCTGACATTCACATCCTCGCGTAACATTCTGCAGAGTCAAGAATCACAATCAAGCTGGTTCTAAGCCATTCAGATGACCATGTGTTTTAACACTCGGTATCAACTTCTTCCACTCACTAGGAAACACTCAGGTGCACATTCTTGCCAATAACTGAATAAAAATAAATTAGATCTTCTCTCATTTTGGCCTCTTGTGCATGCCGAGTTTTAATCTTGCTTTCAGCTGCTATGTCTTCAGCTGCGAGCTCCCTCCATAACAACACATACAATCTTCCAATCCTGAGGCAGAATCTCCGTATTCTCTGCCACCAGTCAACAGCCCAGACTAATTGCCAATTAACCTAACCCTGCTGTCACCTCAGCAGCCAAAGACAAGAATAGTTAGAATATACTCAGAGCTCTAAATTCAATGCAGTTAATCACTCTTAACCAGAAAGACTTTCAAAATTACAAAACAAAAGAAATATTTAAAAATATAAAAATGATGGAAAAAACTAACACATGAAATTGGGTTGCAAGGAATTCTTTTCTTTAATGATTTGAATCTCCCATTCTAAATGGCTGAAATGTTAGTAAAATTAGGTCACCCAAAATAGCTTTGACCAGATAGTGCCACATCAATTCATAGTGCAACTTTTGATTCAGTTTTCTGTAACCTTTCATTTCTGCTACTTGATAAATGGACAATAAGGTGTCTTGCTGCAGTTGTATAGAGACTTGGCTAGACTTTTATCTGGAGCATTGTATACAGGTCTGGCCTTGTAACCGAAGGAGGATGTACTTGCCATACGGGGAGTGCAAGGGAAGTTCACCATCTGCATCCCAAGCACAGCAGCATTGTTTTATGAGAGGAGGTTGAGGCGACAAGATCAGTGCTGCCTAGAAATTTCAAAGAATGAAAAGTGATGTAATTGAGAATTACAAAATTCTTATAGGCTGTGAATGGGTAAATTAGTAGATAAGAATTTCCCTGGCTGGTGATTCTAGAACAATGGGACATTGTCTTAAAATGAGACATAGACTATTTGAAAAAAGAAAAATTCTGTACTGAAAATGTGGTGAATCTTTAGAATTATTGACTGCAGAGAGCTATAGAGGCTCAACCGTTAAGCAAATTCTAGATGGAATTAGATTTCTGGAGACTCATGTAACCGAGGGACTTGGGACTAATGCAGACAAGTGCAGTTGAGACAGATAACCAACCATAATCTGACTGATTTGAAGAATAGGTTTGATGGGCTCCATAGTCTATTTCTGCTCCTATGTTTCGATGTTCCTAAAAAGTGGGATCGAGATTTCTGTGGCTATTAGCAGAGATGTTTAATTCAATTTGCTTTGAGTTGAATGAACTGACTAAAAAGTATACAATGGAAAAAATTCTAAGTAGGTAATCTTGATTTACACAAGCCTGAATTGTTTTAAATTTATTTATGCAATGTGGACATCACTATCAGGCCTAAAACTGTTGCCCATCCCTCAATGCTACTGAGAAAGTAATGGCTGGGCACCCTCTGGATCCACTGCAGTTTATATGGTGCAGTTACAATCACCGTGCTGATATGAAGACTGTGCCAGATCTTTGACCTAGCAACGGTGTAGGAATGATGATGTAGTTCCAAGTCAGGACGGCGTGTTGCTTGCGCGGAGACTTGGGCAGGTGAAATTATTCTCCATCACCTGCTGCCTTTGTTCTTTTGGGTGGTGGGATTTGCAAATTTCGAAGATGCTATCAAAGAAGCATTGGTAGGTTGCTGCATTGCACTTAATATATTGTTCATAATGCTGATACTGTGCATTAGCAGTGGGTGAACTGAATATTTAAGGTGGATGATGGGGTGTCAATCAAATTGGTTTATTTGTCCTGGATGGTGCTGAGTTTTTGAATTTAGTTGGATCTATACTTACCCAGGCAATTGGAGAGTTTTCCATAACATTCCTAACTTGTGCCTTGATAGTGACAGGTTTTTCTGGATTCAGGCAGTAAATTACTTACTACAAAACATAATGCAGGACTATTGCAACCTACCCTTAGAGCCACAGTAGTTATTTAGCTGCTTCAGTTCAGTTTCTGCTCAATGGTAATGCTCAGAATGTTGATAATGGCAGTTGGGCAATGGTAGTACTATTGAATATCAAAGGGAAATGATTAGATTCCCTCATGTTGGATACTAACATTGCCTAGCACTTACAGGACATGGATCTCATGTGTCACTTATCAGCCAAAGTTAGAATGTTATCCACATCTTACTGCATATGGACACTGACTGCTTCAGTGTCTGAAGAACAGCAAATGACACTGAGCATTATGCAACCATCTGTGAACATCCCCATTTCTGACCTTATGCTAGGTGGTTGAAACAACTGAAGATAGTTAGGCTGGACAATACCCTCAGGAAATTCTGCATTGGTGACTTGGGACTGAGTCACCAACAGCAAACATCTTCCTTTGTGCTGAGTATGTCTCCAACCAGTAGAGTGATTTCCTCCTGTTTCTCATTGACTCCAGTTTTGCTGGGGCTGCTTAGAATTAGAATTAGAATTGGCTTTATTGTCACGCGCACTCCAATGAGTGCAGTGAAAAGTTTGCAATGTTGCTGTTTATGGTGCCATCTTAGGTACAGGATACCTAGGTACAGATATTTAAGTATTTGTTACAGAATTAAAAGAATAATAAATAAAGTCCAGCATAGGAATACAGAGCTTTTAAAGAGCACTTGAATTATTACTTAACTCCACACTCAGTGAAATGGTGCCTTGCTATCAAGGGCAGTCACTCTTCCGCTCCTTTTGGGATTCAGCTTTTACATCCATGATTGGACCAAGATTGTAAGGATATAATAATGACAGAGACAGTGCAAGTTTTTATTTTATTGGGCCATATCAAATTGCAAACAGCTCCATTGAAGACTTAAAGGAATTAGTGGTGTGTGAACAATACATCTGTCATCTGCTAACTCTGAGCTAGCCATATTATTGGCAGCCCTGAATATCTAATGTCTGTGCCATGCATGTGAAGTTATTCTTCCTTGCCTTTATCTGATGATTGTATTTGTAATAATCTAACCATCCAATAAACATAATATGAAATTTTGGAAAGTAAAAATGATTCTTCTCCATGATCAACATAGTTTAGAAGTCAAATATGCTGCCATTAGAAGCTTTGTACAATCAATTACTAAACAACTTATAATACATATGCCATCTGTAAATTGACCATGTACATGGAGCCACACTGACCACTCAGCAGTGGGAATACTGATGCATTTTTAACCTGCTGGTGTGCACTGTTTAATTTTTTAAAAGAAGCAAAGTAATTGGTTGGCAAATGGGTGAAAAGCTTCTAAATATTTTAGGCATTATGTTGGCTGTTTATTCTCACTAAGATGTTTACAATTTTATTCATGTCCCATAGAATCCATCAGCAGCACCCTCTTTAAGAATTAATCTTGATCTTCCTCACAGGCACATTCTTTGTTTGTGGTCAAACAACTACAGGTCCAAAATTGGACATTGTAAACTGACCCACAGTTAGAAAAATGAAATCTGACAGAAAATTGGCCAAACTAAATTAAACAGCAACCAGCGAACAGTAGAAACCAAGATGAAAAACATTGCAAAGTTTCGGGGAAACCAGTTACAACCAGCCCAAGGACTGTGTATTGTAGAAGTATCAATCGGACTTTCTGGCACCTTGACTTTATGTCAGTGACTGAGGACATGCACTTTACACCTCCCTGCCATGGCAATAGTGAAGGGTGTTGGCACGACCGCAATGGATGCTTTGAACCCCGCACATTACCCCATTGGCCAAACACCACTGAACATTCAGGAAGCTCCAGGGCGAGGAGGATAAATACATACACCTGAAAGCCACATCCTCAATGAAAACCTTCAGTGAAGACTTGAGCTGGTCCAGCAGCAGAGCTCCAACTAACTGGAAGAGAGAAGGAGAGGACTCACCTTTATGGAAGATAGCCTTTCCTATGTCAGAGAGGAAGGAGATTCCAATGGTCCAGCTCAAACATGTGGATCATTGCATTCCTTTCTCAGATGGATAGAACTAGATAGAGAGTAAATATTGTGGGCATTTTGGAAATATTTCTATTTACAAAGTATTCCTTGTTAAAAACACCATGTGGGCATTTTGGAAATGCCCACATGGTGTTTTTAACAAGGAATACTTTGTAAATAGAATCAAGTTGAACCACAAACTGAATTCAGAGTCCCTTTGTCTGCCTCACTGACGAGAATGCTTGGGTAAAATGCTTTTCGTAAATAAACTGGTCAAAGTGTCCAAAGCATGGACAACGATATATTTGCCTTTCCATATATCAGGCAGCATCCTAGTGTGTCTGCACTCTCTACTGTGAAGATGTCCTTGTTATAACATTGAGTTTAAAAAGACACACAGTAATCCAAGACAACAAGGTGCAGGGCTGGATGAACACAGCAGGCCAAGCAGCAT
>NC_063335.1:103051798-103054465 GCF_021869965.1 Rhincodon typus | reverse complement strand
CCTTCATCAGAAAAGCCTTTTCTGATGAAGGGTCTAGGCCCGAAACGTCAGCCTCTCTGCTCCTATGATGCTGCTTGGCCTGCTGTGTTCATCCAGCCCTGCACCTTGTTGTCTCGGATTCTCCAGCATCTGCAGTTCCTACTATCTTTGACACAGTAATCCAACTCTGGTCTTACACAGGTCTTAAATTGATCCACCATTACATTGTGACTCTTGCATTTTATATCTCTTGCAATAAAATCAGCTTTCCATTCATTTTCTTTCAATAGCTTTCTTTGCTAAGCCCTGAGTTATTGTCTTATAAATTTGAAGTATCAAATCCTTTGTTCTTTAACATTATCTAACTTTCCTTCATGGTGCTTGATTACCTTCGGGAGTGAATGAAGAACTTTTCAGAATTCCTCTTCAAATTCACCATTGTTTCTCCCTGTGTTTGGCATGATTGAGGTGGTTAGCATTCATAAATTTTAAGCCCATTTCTTACAGTCATACCATTATGAACCAGCATTTCCACATTGTCCTGTTTCATTTTGAAAGGATTAGAAATTCTACTAGCCAGAAAATGTTACAAATGAGTTAGGTATTTAGTCGTTGTCATTGTTAACACGACTTCTTAGGTTGAGGTCCTTAGTGTGCTTTAAAATATCCATTAGTCTATCATCGAGCTAAGGAATATTTTATAAATATCTCAAGCCTCTTCTCTCAATATGTACCAAACGTCAACTTTTCTTATAGCACTTTTCTTTGCATGTTAGTTTTTAAAATTGGAATTGCTCTGTGCATGTTATAATTAACTTTCAACATTAAAGTTCATCTATTCCACTCTTTCTTACCAAATCTATTATCCAGAATTAAGCAAAACTGAAAGTCCCAGTGAGAATGCTTTGTATAAAATTCACAGTTTCCAATTATGCAAATTATAAAATGAAGCAATACAGCAGTGGCTTTATTGCAGATATTGCAAACTTGGCTGAAGGCACCCGTGGTTATTTGCAGGTCAGAGAGGTATATAGCTTAGATATCCAATAATTTTTATACTGAGACTACTTCTT
Source organism: Rhincodon typus (assembly GCF_021869965.1). Taxonomy (NCBI): domain Eukaryota; kingdom Metazoa; phylum Chordata; class Chondrichthyes; order Orectolobiformes; family Rhincodontidae; genus Rhincodon; species Rhincodon typus. Next base: position 103,053,413 of record NC_063335.1, on the reverse strand, counting down.
TGAAGACAATCCAATGGGAGCAATGAACAAATTAACTTCAGTTAACAGGATTGAACGTGGATAATATCAGCTTGTTTTGTATTATTTATTTGTGACCCCGGCTTCAATATATGAATGAACTTCCATATTAAAAAAAAATTGTCACAGTATGAATCATAGAATCCCTACAGTGTGGAAGCAAGCCTTTTGGCCTTCCAAGTCCACACCGATGCCCTGAACAGCATCCCATCCAGAACCATGTCCCTATTCTATCCCTGTATTTCCCATGTATATTCCTGCACCCTATGGGCAAATTAGCACAGCTAATCTGCCTAACCTGCATATATTTGGACTGTGGGAGGAAACTGAAACACCCAGAGGAAACCCCCTCAGCCACAGGAAAAATGTGCAAACTCCACACAGACAGTCGCCCGAGGGTGGAATCAAACCCGGGTCCCTGGCACTGTAAGGCACTGTAAGCAATGCTAACTGCTGAGCCAATGTGCTGCTGGGTATGGGTAGCTTATTGCTGACAACAATGGGTGGAATTTTACTGGCTTGTGACTATGGACTCGGAAGTAGGAAGCAAGGGAAGGTGGGGTGCCAGTAAAATGACAAGGGAATGTGCCTAATTTGACACTGGCATTTCCCAGAGTGGTCACCTAGCCAATGACGCAACTTAAAGGAGGGTAGCAAGTAGGCAATTAAGGCTCTTAATGAGTAATTTTGAAGTAGATTTTAAATTTTCCATGGACCAAGCAGGGTGCACAGCGTGTCGGGCCGTGGTTCACCCAGTTAAAGGTGCTGAGAGTTCAATGGCAGGTAAGTGAAAGCTGTGGTTATTTGCAAATATCCGATAATTCTCATACTGAGACCATTGATCCTGTAATTCCTGTGAAAACGGTTCAAGGAGAGCAGTCAATGCTTATTGCTTTGAAAGACACGGGAATTTGATGCACAGTGTGCTATTGTCAGACTGATAAGGAAACATGTAAAGGTTCCGTTAAATAAAGACGTGAACAAGTGAATGAATCCCAATGTGATCCACTTTAGCTAGTGCAGACAAATTAGAGGGTTGAGGAGCTTTATGTCTTGAGGGACCTCATACTTTATAGGTGGTACATACTCGGAATTTGACTTCTCCAGTGATGCATAGGGTGAGGGAAGAAGCAAGAGACAGAATCGAAGCTATCTGCAGTGGGGCTGCTGCAGCAAGAGGAATGTCACCCTTATAAAACTGTGAGATTTGTTGCCCATTTCCATTTCATTTCTCCTTCCCTGTGTTCAACACCCAAATTGAAGGGAAGGTGGAACTCAGGAAAATCACAATTACCAGAGGGGTAACGATAGGTAATTTGTTGGCTCTAGAAAACAAATGAATCTTCCCTTTAGCAGTTGTAGTAAACTGTGACTTTTAACTGATAAGTCCAAGAATTTTTAAAGCGAACCAGCCACACTGTATTTTCTTGCAAAATGGTGGAATTATCTGGAGAAAGATGACTGAAAAGCAACATGACCAGCACAAGAATCATAAGGATCATGAATAGAAACCAATGAAATGTCTCCCAATTTTCCTCTTTGTGTGTCTTTGTGTGTGTGTGTGTGTGTGTGTGTGTGTGTGTGTGTGTGTGTGTGT
>NC_063335.1:103047098-103051788 GCF_021869965.1 Rhincodon typus | reverse complement strand
GTGTGTGTGTGTGTGTGTGTGTGTGTGTGTGTGTGTGTGTGTGTGTGAATGTGTAAGGGGTGTTTATAAAGGGATTCGAGTTTTAATTGTTATGGTGTGTGATGATTTAAATTTTTTTACCAGTAGCTACAGTATAATTAGTTGTGATGAATAGTAATTCTTGCTAAGTACAGAAACCTATTCCATGATTTCTATCACCTAGGTCTGAATGTTAAGTAATTTGTGGAAATTTATGGATTTACTTTAAAATGTTTAACTTTTGTGATGGCTCCCACCGGACCCGAAACGTTAACTCTGTTTTTTCCTTCACAGATGCTGCCAGACCTGCTGAGCTTTTCCAGCAAATTTGTTTTTGTTCCTGATTTACAGCATCTGCAGTTCTTTCGTTTTTTATTTCGTTTTTGATTTCCAGTGTACTTTAGAACCCAATGAATCGTGACAATATTATACTTAACATTGAATTCCATAGAGCAAGTCTTCAACTGAGACTAGTTCAGTAATTTATGGTCAGATATTAATAATAAGCTGTCACTTTTTCATAAATGGTAATTGCTTGTAATTCTTTTGATTTCATCAATTGTGAATAACATACCTGTCTTATGTCAGGTCATAAAATCAACCTTTTTGTAAAAACTTAATGGGCCGATTTTATACCACCTCCAACGCCCTGTGCGCTAAAAGTTCTGAGCATACTGGAAGGACATTGCTTTGTGGTCACAGTCCTTGGCATATTTATTGTTGTGGTATAATTAAAGAAGGAGTTTTTATGTGACCTGATAGAACAGAGTATTATTTCAAGTTCTAGATTGATGTAAAGAAAATTTGGAAGGATTTTCTAAGCCTTAAAGGCCTGCTGCTTACATGGATTTCTGTGTACTGCAAGCAATTATCAGGTTGTCAAGAGGTGTAGCAGAGCAGAGAGTAGTCAAGAAGCCCAGCAAGGTCTGTCTGGAAGTCAAAAGCATCTTGTACCATCTTGTATAGTTTTGACAAGCAGCATGATAGTTTGTTAGTAAGTAGTGACGAGTTGCCATAAAGGGGAATAATTGTTTGTTAAATGCCTTCTAATGCCGCAGCTTGCCTCATTAATATTCAGTTTCCTATCTAATGAAACACGACAAATAGCTAGATGTGAGAAACTCCAACATAGAAATCACAGTAGGTACCTGGTGACATCAGCTCTCTGCCTGCACTGAAGGATGTCCATGTTGGACGCAGGCAGCAAAATGTCTGGGCATGCTCAAATAGACATCGGCATCATATACCCTACACCCACAACCTTGGCATCCCATAAATACCAGCATCTAAGAATCTTCATACACATGTCCCATCCACTTACAGGATGCTTCTGCCCTTCAGTGCTGCACCTTGGGCTGCATCAACAGCTACCATTGTTGCAGCAAGAACATTTTGCATTCAGGAACATGCAACCCACTTGTGGAGTGGAGCAGGCTACATCTCTCAGTTCTTCACTCGCTGTTGTAGCACTCACTCAGTTACTCTGAGCCTAGCTGGATGCTCACAGCAACCCTGCTTTCCATTGCTTACTCTTGTGTCAGTGTCCCTTCCACCAGAGCTGTCAGGCTCATGTTACCTCCGTTTTGCCATGCCATTTAACTTTCTTCCTGTGGTGCTGTGCATTTCCCGAGAAGTTTGAGATTGCTCTGACCTTAGCCCAGGTTGGCCTTGTCCAATGTCGTGATCTTCATTGTCGGTCTTGGGGAAATAAAAATCCCACAGGGGAGGTAGGTAGTTAATGAGTTGAGTTTGATAAGTTATGGTGAGAGAGCACACTAGAATTGACAGCAGAAATACCTCAAAAAACAAACTTGATATAACTCGCACTTTGCCAAAAACACGTAAAATCCCAACCCGAAATGTCAGCTTTCCTGCTGCTCTGATGCTGCCTGGCCTGCTGTGTTCATCCAGCTCCCCATTGTGTTATCTAAAATTCAGTCACAGTGTTCTTCACCTGAGCCACTCAGAATTATGCATACCCTTAGCAATTGCTAACATGCTTTCTAACAACTTCCTTCACAAGCCTTCTCCCCCTCCACACAAGCACAGCCAGCACTTCCTTTATGCAATATCTCGCTGACCATTGCAGCATCCATTGGCAGATCGTTGTAGATGAGAATGACTCTCTTCCACTCTCAGGGTGTGACTGTTGGTGGCTGTGCAGTCCAACATTGCTGCCTCAGAGTCTGCCACACTTGGGGGTCATGGAAAGGTGTAGGTGGGGTGTTGATGTGGCAGTGTGGCAGGAACAGCACCTCATATTTCGCTTGGGAACCCTGCAGCCCAATGGTATCAATGTGGACTTTACAAGCTTCAAAATCTCCCCTCCCCCTACCGCATCCCAAAACCAGCCCAGCCTGTCCACGCCTCCCTAACCATTCCTCCCACCTCAAGCCCCACCCCCATCTCCTACCTACTAACCTCATCCCGCCTCCTTGACCTGTCCGTCCTCCCTTGACTGACCTATCCCCTCCCTAACTCCCCACCTACACTCACCTTTACTGGCACCATCCCCTCCTCTTTGACCGGTCTGTCTCCTCTCTACCTATCCTCTCCTCTATCCATCTTCTATCCACCTCCCCCTCTCTCCCTATTTATTTCAGAATCCCCTTCCCCTCCCCCATTTCTGAAGAAGGGCCTAGGCCTGAAACGTCCGCTTTCCTGCTCCTCTGATGCTGCTTGGCCTGCTGTGTTCATCCAGCTCTACAACTTGTTATCTCTGCGCTCTCTCTACACTGTTTTCGCCTGACTTATGCATTTTCCTGACGGCGAGTCACGAGGTACTCAATGCCTTCCCAAATGCTCCTCCTTCACTTGGGATGGTCTTGAGCCAGTGATTCTCAGGTGTCTATGGGAATGCTGCACTTTGTCAATGAGGCCTTGAGGGTATCCCTGAAGTGCTTCTTCTGTCCACCAGGGGCTCATCTGCCGTATTAGAGTTGAGTGTAGAGCACCTGCTTTGGATTGGCCAGTGCTTTATTCACAAGTCAAGAAACTGAGAATCAGCCAATTTCCAGACTACAGCAGGACTTGCGTAAAGAAACTTACACCACATGAATGTCAGGATTTATATAAAGGATTTAGGAATTGGTGGAACATTGCATTGATATTGTAGAGCAGCCGTCTCCCAGGAATAGATAGCACAGTGTGGGTAGAATTAGGAAGAGAAGAGGTGAAATAGGAAGGAAGAAACACGTACAGAGAAATAGAATAGACCAGCTAGCATTAGGCAATACAGTTGATGGAATAGTCTTTCAACAATGTAACAGTATGATATGAGACTGGCATATCTCTGAATACCGTCCATTATTTAGTCTTAATATATAATGAAGACTATTATAATGTAGCCTCAACAAGAAGACATTTCTTGACCTAATCGTCTCCTTGACTAATCTGATTTGAACCCTAACTCTTGGATGTGAACATTAAAAACACATGACAAAAGATGATGATAGTGACTGAATCCACTGCCTAGAATGTAATAGGGGAAACAAGCTTTTAATGAATAAAAGGCAGTTAAATCAATTAAAACCAACTTGCAGCTGAGAGAAAAAATCATGAAAAGAAGCCAATTATTGGAAACTTAAAGCAAATTTGTTGCCTTAGAGGGAGAGACCTGAAACTAGTCTGGGAGACAGAGATAAGACTTTTACCAGCAATTTAGCAGTTGGTAGAATATTTACCCAAAAGCAAAGTTAATATCAAGCCAGTCAAGAGAATTCTCGAGAAACTGGCTGAAAGTTGAGAAAAGTCAGGAATAAGAATCATCTCTTCAAATTTGAAGTCTCAGGGCCTTTACAATTAGGTATATTAAATCTTTATTCCAACAATTTGAGCAAGAAACTCAAGTTTAAGTTTCAGAAACTAAGAGGTTTTATCCAATTTAGTTGTTAAAGCAAACCACTGGCAATAAAGCAAGAGTGAGAATCAAATCATGCGTTGAGTTTAAGGAGAAAATGCTTCAGATGCAGATCATAAAAGGTGCAAATTATGTCACAGTAGCCATCTTTGTTTCAGTGGAAAACACAAAAAAATTTTATTGATAGAAACCATTTTGATAAAGTTTCTACCCGTAAAACATTTGGAATGTCCTTCAACCTTTTAGTCCTTCAGCCATCTTACAAAAAGTAAAACTTATTTTCTTTATTATTCTGTGGGACCAAGGTCAGCATTTGTTGCCCATCACAAAGTGCCTTCAAGCAAAATGGTTTGTTAGGCCATTTCAGAGGGCAGTAAAGCATCACCCACAGTCTGGAGTCACGTACGAGCCCAACCAGGTATGGATCATAGATTTCCTTCCCTGAAGGACATCTGTAGTCATTTCTGTGAAGGTACTATATTGGTAAAGGAAAACCAAGCAATGCATTGAAAAGGAAATAACAAGGTGTAGGGCTGGATGAACACAGCAGGCCAAGTAGCATCAGAGGAGCAGGAAAGCTGACATTTCGGGCCGAGACCCTTCTTCAGAAATGGGGGAGGGGAAGGGGGTTCTGAAATAAATAGGGAAAGAGGGGGAGGTGGATAGAAGATGGATAGAGGAGAAGATAGGTGGAGAGGAGACAGACCGGTCAAAGAGGCAGGGATGGAGCCAGTAAAGGTGAGCGTAGGTGGGGAGGTAGGGAGGAGATAGGTCAGTCCAGGGAGGACGGACAGGTCAAGTGGGCGGGATGAG
>NC_063335.1:103046633-103046998 GCF_021869965.1 Rhincodon typus | reverse complement strand
ATTAGGTAGGAGATGGGGGTGGGGCTTGAGGTGGGAGGAGGGGATAGGTGGGAGGAAGGACAGGTTAGGGAGGCGGGGACGAGCTGGGCTGGTTTTGGGATGCAGTAGAGGGAGGGGAGATTTTGAAGCTTGTGAAGTCCACATTGATACCATTGGGCTGCAGGGTTCCCAAGCGGAATATGAGTTGCTGTTCCTGCAACCTTCCGGTAGCATCGTTGTGGCACTGCAGGAGGCCCAGGATGGACCTGTCATCTGCGGAATGGGAGGGGGAGTTGAAATGGTTCACGACTGGGAGGTGCAGTTGTTTATTGCGAACCGAGCGTAGGTGTTCTGCAAAGCGGTCCCCAAGCCTCCGCTTGGTTTCC
>NC_063335.1:103033415-103046623 GCF_021869965.1 Rhincodon typus | reverse complement strand
AGCGTAGGTGTTCTGCAAAGCGGTCCCCAAGCCTCCGCTTGGTTTCCCCGATGTAGAGGAGGCCACAACGGGAACAGCGGATGCAGTATACCACATTAGCAGATGTGCAGGTGAACATCTGCTTGATGTGGAAAGTCTTCTTGGGGCCTGGGATGGGGGTGAGGGGGGAGGTGTAGGGGCAGGTGTAGCACTTTCTGCGGTTGCAGGAAAAAGTGCCAGGTGAGGTGGGGCTGAAGGGGAGTGTGGAGCGGACAAGGGAGTCATGGAGAGAATGGTCCCTCTGGAAAGCAGATAAGGGTGGGGAGGGAAAAATGTCTTTGGTGGTGGGGTCGGATTGCAGATGGCGGAAGTGTTGGAGGATGATGCGTTGGATCCGGAGGTTGGCGGGGTGATACATGAGGACGAGGGGGATTCTGTTTTGGTTGTTATTACGGGGAGGGGGTGTGAGGGATGAGTTGCGGGAAATGCAGGAGACACGGTCGAGGGCGTTCTCGACCACTGAGTGGGGGCAGTTGCGGTCCTTGAAAAAAGAGGACATCTGAAATGTACGGGAGTGGAATACCTCATGCTGGGAGCAGATGCGGCGGAGGCGAAGGAATTGGGAATAGGGGATGGCGTTTTTTCAGGAAGGTGGGTGGGAGGAGGTGTATTCTAGGTAGCTGTGGGAGTCGGTGGGCTTGAAATGGATATCGGTTTCTAGGTGGTTGCCGGAGATGGAGACAGAGAGGTCCAAGAAGGAGAGAGAGGTATTAGAGATGGTCCAGGTGAACTTAAGGTTGGGGTGGAAGGTGTTGGTGAAGTGGATGAAAACAGTGTTTAGATGCCCACAAATTTGAATGACTTTCAGTTGCTGTCCTACAGCAATAATTGTTTCAAAAGATTCAAAAACAAGCTTTATCATTAATGGCAGCGCCTGTGAAGAGAAATCAGAGTTGAATGACCCTTCCTCAGAACTCTCCACAGATGCTGCCAGACCTGCTGAGTTTTTCTATCAATTTCTGTTTTTGTTTCTGATTTACAGCATCTGCAGTTCTTTCATTTTTTAAATTATGTATGCAACAAACCAACAAAATGTGTAGTACCAAAGAGATCAATGTCCTAACAATAATCATTCAAATAGGAAAATAATCAACAACTTCAAGTGCCTTTCAACAATAAACAAATGCAACAATATTCATTGCCACTGATCTTTTCACCAGAAAACTTCAAGCTATGCGAAAGGTCCTTTTGATAGTTCACCGAATCGGTAGATGTGGAAAGCACAATTTTTAAGGTTTCGAACAGCTTCAGGCTTAGACATCGAATCAAATGCAGAATAGACGAGCACATTTCTCTACTATATAAGATGAATATCATATAAGCATTTCATTGACAACAGATCGATGACAAGCATGTAATGTTACACAACCTCTTAATAACTTTGGATGAATATTTTATGACAAAAACAAATATCTGCTGATGCTTCAATAGAAGGTTTTAATTCCCAGAAGAATCTGCCGCATTAACAAACTGTATGTCCTTTCTAAACCATGCAACTACTAAAATTTATAACAGCTCATTTGCAACAGAAGCGTCGCTAGTCTCTCAGAATATATCAGTAACTGAATTTCTTCAATCAAAAGAGGGTCTAGCTCTAGAATGAGCAGCCTAAATAGACCGGATATGCAGTCTAGAAAACCGTTCAAGGAGCATTGATCTAGAATATTCCTACAGAGAATATTGATTACTTAAAACACAGAGCAGCTTTAGACCACAGGAGACAAATATCTCAAAATAGAGTGCTGTCTGTGACAACAGCAAAGCAAAATCTGAAACAACCTAATGCTATAGTATTTTGTCACACATGTGATTCTGAACCAAAGCTACGACACCATTCAGAAGCAAAGCAGATCATTTAATTAAAGTCCCTTTACTGGGTGCTCCTCCATCTCCAGTGATATCCAAAGCTGTGAAGAATAACTTGGGAAAACAACGATCATCTTACCCTTGGTGTGAAGTTTAACTTAAACTTTCACTTTAATTTGGTTCGGCATACATAGCAAAAAAAAATTAAATCATATATTACCAAAGCTAATGTCGGTAAAAGAATTGAGTGTATGGTGGATGTTATAAAAAAGAGCAAGTTTAAACAACTGCACCTCCCAGTCGCGAACCATTTCAACTCCCCCTCCCATTCCTCAGACGACATGTCCATCCTGGGCCTCCTGCAGTGCCACAACGATGTCACCCGAAGGTTGCAGGAACAGCAACTCATATTCCGCTTGGGAACCCTGCAGCCCAATGGTATCAATGTGGATTTCACAAGTTTCAAAATCTCCCCTCCCCCCACCGCATCCCAAAACCAGTCCAGCTCGTCCCTGCCTCCCTAACCTGTTCTTCCTCCCACCTATCCCCTCCTCCCACCTCAAGCCGCACCTCCATCTCCTACCGACCAACCTCATCCCGCCCCCTTGACCCGTCCGTCCTCCCTGGACCGACCTATCCCCTTCCTAACTCCCTACCTACACTCACCTTTACTGGCTCCATCCCCACCTCTTCGACCTGTTTGTTTCCTCTCCACCTATCCTCTCCTCTATCCCTCTTCTATCCGCCTCCCACTCTCTCCCTATTTATTTCGGAACCCCCTTCCCCTCCCCCTTTTCTGATGAAGGGTCTAGGCCCGAAACGTCAGCCTCTCTGCTCCTATGATGCTGCTTGGCCTGCTGTGTTCATCCAGCCCTGCACCTTGTTGTCTCAAGTTTAAATAGATATTATTTTTGATTGTTTTGACATAAGAACATATTTAATGAATCTAAATTCCTATTCTTTACTAGCCAGTCAGCAGTAAAATTGAATGAGAGAAAAAGTCAAAGTGGGGTGGGTCAAATGCTAACTTGAATTACTTTGCTTGTGTTGCATATTTAAAGATGTCAATATCTTAAGCGACTGCTAGACATAATAATTTACTCATTAATCAATATTGCACAGTCCATCTTAATACATTGGGAGGATAAATTTCGCCCTCAAGATTATGACAGCAAACAAAATCCAGAATGCAGATAAAATTATCAACAAAGGGAACTGCTCTCCCTAGAGAAATTGCATATAAATGGTCTTTATAAAGTAAATTGATTCAGTGAATTACACAAGCCATTTGAAGTTACAGGTTTATGAATACCTTAAGGTACTGAGAGCCCCACCAAGCATCTGCTATCAGCATAGTGATCACACAGACTGTAAGACAGCTGCAATCCTGACCTCATTGTTGTTTTTCTCTGTTGAGGTTGATAACAACATTTTCATATCTGCACCCTTGGGTGTTAAGAAAAGGAAAATTAGATTAAACACTCCTCAGTATTTCTTATCAGACACTAAGCCATATTTTTAAAAAAAGTGATTGTTTGGATTCATGTGCAATGATTCAAGATGTGATCAGGCAGTGATTGCTAAATAAAACATCTACTTGAAATGTTTGGAAGTTTGAAATGAAAATTAAAACACTTGTTTTTTTACAGCTCTGCAAATTGTATCTTCCTTTACCTCTTCGATGTCTGTGAGTCTCCAACTTCATGCGTCTTGGGTTGATCAATCATACTATTTTCAGTCAATTTTGAAAGATTTAACCTGTTAGTGATCTAATCCTAGGTATTTGTTGCCTCGGAAAAAGCATATCCCACCATTCCTTCATGGCCTGGAGTAAGATCTGCATAGGGATGTCACTAAACTATAGGCTGGTCTATATCTTGACTCAGCCGTTGTCATAATGCAGTTGGAGGGGCTAGAACACGATCGGGTGTTATGGGGATGTTATGTTTTTCTTCTCTTTGTGCTTATGAATAAATAAACATGAAGGCATCAACCATGCATAAGGGACTTATTAACACACAAATTTGCAAATTGCTTTTGAAATTGTGGCAGTATTCAGAAGTTGGAGAACATGCCAGACTTAATTGGTTCTTCAGTCTTTGTTTATCGTGAATCATGTGGCATATTGCACAATTTCTTTTCAAGGAATGTATTCAGAAAATATAACTTTAAAGATAACACATGGAATGGTGTACCACAACAGGGTCCAGAACAAGAAAGATTGCTAAGAAAATTGCAACTCACCTTCCAATTCTCCGAAGTCTACCCATCACTTACAAAGGACAAGTCAAGAGTATGATTGAATACCCATTTGCCTGGATGAGTGCAACTCCAAGAACATTCAGAAGCTCAACACCATCCAGGAAAAAGCAGTCCATTAGATTTGTACACAGTCCAACTCCTTCAACATTCACTTTCTCTACCAGTGACAGCAGTTTGTACTATCTGTAAGAACCACTAAAACAGTTCTCCATGGCTTCTGTGACACCATCTCAGAGTAATAGAGTAATACAGCATGGAAACAGGTCCTTTGGCCCTAACTGGTCCATGCTGACCATGGTGCCCACTCAGCTAGTTCCAATTACCTGCATTTGGTCCCTCTAAACCCTTCCCATCCATGTACTTATCTAAATGTTTTTTTTTTAAATGTTGCTATTTTACCTGCCTGAACCACTTTCTCTGGCAGCCCATTCCATATACACATCACTCCGTGCCTCTCAGGTCCTTTTTAAATCTTCCCCCTCTCACCTTAAACCTATGCCCTCTAGTTTTCAGTTCCCCATCCCTGGAAAAAAGGCTATATGCATTCATCCTATCTATACCCCTCATGATTTCATACACCTCAATGAGGTCACCCCTCATTCTCCTACTTTCCAAGGAATAAAGTCCTATCTTGGCCAACCTCTCCCTATAACTCGGGCCTACTAGTCTGGGCAATGTCCTCATAAATCTTCTTTGCGTACTTTCCAGTTTAACTATGTCTTTCCTACAACAGGGTGACCAAAACTGTACACAATACTGCAAGTGCGGCCTCACCAACGACTTATACAACTGTCATCTAACGTCCCAACTCCTATACCCAATGAAAACCGGACCTGAAATTCCGGACCTGAAACGTTAACTCTGTTTTCTCCTCCACAGATGCTGCCAGACCTGCTGAGCTTTTCCAGCAACTTTGTTTTTGTTCCTGATTTACAGCATCCGCAGTTCCTTTGGTTTTTATTTAGTATTTTTTATTTAGTATTTAACTCACTGCCACATCTCTTCCAGGCATGCCCACCTTGAAGAAGTTCTGCTCCTCTCTCCGACAGGATTTCCGTTCCAATCTCTCTTCTTGCCCACCGACATTAATTTCACTGTCACTCCTAGTGTTTGACCAGGTATTTGCTAAAACTGTTTCCACAGCCATATCACATTCCTCAGTGACTACCTCCGGCTCAGACTCACCCCACGTGGATTCCAACTGAAGTTTCATCCCTCATGTTTTGAATCCTCCCAGGATCACAGATATCTCCATGATGTTCAACATTCCATGGACAGCTGCTCTCGCCGCATCCTGAGATCCACACTCAGTGCCATGCGGCGTCACATGCACACTCTCAACCTCTCTCTCCAACAGCATCGCAACACACTGGCTCAGGGCTACACCACTCCGTAGTTCCGCTTCATCCTCCGGCTCATTCGTCGTGCTAACAAGAAACTTCTTCTTTTCCTTTCGGGCATCAAGGCCCGTAAGATGCACCAACTCAAAAATAGCCCTCTGGAACCTACCTCTCCTCCCCTTCCCTCTGACTCTATCCCCTCCCCCAAGCCCCCCACCTCCTGTCGTGTATTCACCATCCCTCCTAACCTTCCGCTCTCCGATGCTGAACTCTCTGTACTCAGCAAAGACCTCAGCTTTATCCCTCTGCGTCCCCACCTTAACGAATTTTGGGCACGACATGATGCCGAACTGTTATTCCACCGTTTTCACCTCCATGCTCATTTCTTTGGACAAGAGTCCTCTCCCCTTCCCACGGATCCCTTTGCCCAACTCCAACACTCTCCCACCACCTGGACCCCTCCCTCCGGCCTTTTACCTGCACTCGATCTTTTCATTGAGAACTGTCGACGTGACATCAGTCGCCTCAATTTCACTGCCCCTCTCAACAAATCTAACCTATCTCCCTCTGAACTGACTGCACTCCGTGCACTCAGATCTAACCCTGACTTTGTCATCAGGACTGCCGATAAAGGTGGTGCTGTTGTAGTCTGGCGTACTGACCTCTACCTTGCAGAGGCTGAGCGCCAGCTCTCAGATACCACGTCCTACCTTCCCCTGAACCATGACCCCACCATGGCACATCAGGCCATTGTATCCACTACAGTTACGGATCTCATTTCATCCGGTGATCTCCCCCCATCCGCTTCCAAGCTAATAGTCCCCCAAACCCGCACAGCTCGTTTCTACCTCCTGCTAAAAATCCACAAACAGGACTGTCCAGGTAGACCCATTGTTTCAGCCTGCTCATGCCACTCAGAAATCATCTCTTCCTACCTTGACTCAGTCTTCTCCCCCTTGGTCCAGTCCCTGCCCACATACATCCATGATTCATCTGACGCCTTACGCCAGTTTCAAATCTTCCAGTTTACCAGCTCCAGCCACCTCCTCTTTACCATGGATGTGCAATCCCTTTACACATCCATTCCCCACCAGGAGGGCCTTAGGGCTCTCCGCTTCTTCCTGGAGCAAAGACCTGAACCATCCCCACCCACCACCACTCTCCTCTGCTTGGCTGAGCTTGTCCTCACCCTCAACAACTTCTCTTTCAACTCCTCTCATTTTCCTCAGGTAAGAGGGGTTGCCATGGGTACCCGCATGGGCACTAGTTATGCCTGTCTCTTTGTGGGGTATGTGGAACATTCCTTATTCCAGTCCTATTCTGGCCCCCACCCACAACTCTTTCTCCGATACGTCGATGATATGATCGGTGCTGCTTCCCTCTCTCATCTAGAATTGGAAAACTTCATCAATTTCGCCTCCAATTTCCACCCTGCCCTCACTTTCACCTGGTCTATCTCTGACTCCTCCCTTCCCTTCCTCGACATTTCTGTTTCCATTTCTGGGGATAGACTGGCCACTAATATCCATTACAAACCCACCGACTCCCACAGCTACCTGGACTATACATCCTCACACCCCACTTCCTGTAAAGACTCCATCCCATTCTCTGATTTCCTCCGTCTCCATCGCGTATGTTCAGATGAGGCCAACTTCAACAAGGGAGCCTCCGAAATGTCCACATTCTTCCTCAACTGAGGATTCCCCAGCTCCGTTGTCGACAGGGCCCTCAATCGGGTCTGACCCATCTCCCACAATTCTGCCCTCACCCCTTCTCTTCCCTCCCGCAACAGCGATAGGGTTCCCCTTATCCTCACCTACCATCCCACCAGCATCCACATCCAGAAGATCATCAGACGCCAATTCCGCCACCTCCAGCAAGATGCCACAACCAGACACACGTTCCCCTCCCCTCCCTTGTCCGCCTTCCGCAGGGACCGTTTCCTCCAGGAGACCCTGGTCAACACTTCTTTCACCCCCAACACCTCCCCACAGCCCTATGGCACCTTCCGCTGTAACCGGTGAAGGTGCAACACCTGGCCACTTACCTCCTCCCTCCCCAGTATCCAAGGGCCCAAACATACCTTCCAGGTGAAGCAACACTTCATCTGCACTTCCCAGAATCTCGCCTACTGCATTCGCCGCTCACAATGTGGTCTCATCTACATTGGGAAAACGAAGCGTAGACTTGGCGACCGCTTCGCAGAACATCTACGTTCTGCTCTCAAAAAAGACCCTGAACTACCTGTTGCCTGCCACTTCAATGCACCACCCTGCTCTCTGGCCAACATCTCTGTCTCTGGCTTGCTACAGTGTTCCATTGAAGCCCAACGCAAGCTGGAGGAACAACACCTCATTTTCCGCTTGGGGACCCTACAGCCCTCCGGACTCAATATTGAGTTCAATAATTTTAGGGCCTAAACTCTCCTATGTCCCAGCCCCCACCCCACACACCAGGCCTTGTTACCACATAGCCTGCCACTACACACCCGCTGTTGTTAGTCACTAACAGTCCCCATTAACAACTATTCACCCTCCCAGCCTGATCGTTAGCAACTCCTTTGTCTGTCCAACTGTCTTTCTTTTTCTTTGGGCTCTATCCTATCGTTTACTCCCTACCCCACCCACCTCCCTATTTTCTGCATATAAACTGACGTTTTCCCAGCCACTATCAGTTCTGAGGAAGGGTCACCAGACCCGAAATGTTAACTCTGTTTTCTCCTCCACAGATGCTGCCAGACCTGCTGAGCTTTTCCAGCAACTTTGTTTTTGTTCCTATACTCAACGCATCGACTGATGAAGGCCAGCATGCTAAATGCCTTCTTCATCACCACCTGTGATGCTGCTTTCGATAAACTGTGTACTTGTACTCCTAGGTCCCTCTGTTTCACAACACTCCTCAGGACCTTACCATTTACTGTATAAGTCCTACCTTAGTTTGACTTTCCAAAGTGCAACACCTCACACTTATCTGTATTGAATTGCATTTGCCAATCCTCAACCATCTGATCAAGATCCCTCTGTAATTTTTGATAATCTTCTTCCCTTCAAATTTACCTCCTAATTTTGCTTCATCCACAAACTTACTAATCATGCCTTATGCATTCACATTCAGGTCATTTATGTAAATAACAAAGGTCCCATGAGTCACACCATGAGTCACAGGCCTCCAATCCGAGAAACAACCTTCAAACATCACCCTCTGCTTCCTACCATCGAGTCAGTTTTGAATCCAATTAGCCAGATCTCCCTGGATCCCATGCAACCTAATCTTCTGACTAGCTTGCTGTGTGGGACCTAGTCTAAGACCTTACTAAAGTCCACATAGACAACATCCACTGCCCTACTCTCATTTATCCTCTAGGTTACCTCTTTAAAATAACTCTGAACGATTAACCTACTGGTAGAACAACTGTGGCAGATACGTGGGAAGACCACCATTTACAAGTTCTCCTCCTAGCTACAAACCATCCTGATGTGGAACGATATTTCAATCTGTCACTGTAAGTGGTACACCCTCTTTATCACAGCAGAATCTACACCTCACGCTTCAGCAACTCAAGAAGGCAGCTCAACATTTCCTACTTGAAGATAATTAAGGAAGGGCAATAAATTTTGACCTAACCAATAACACACACACACCTCATGGACAAATAAGAATAAAATAAATGTGGAGGGTAGTAATGGAGAGAAAAGGTCGAGATATGAGGTGAGGATGGTAACAGAGTGAAACAACAGATGAAATCAGAGAACCAAGTAAAAGGATGTGGATGTGAAAGTTGTCACTGTGATGCAGAACTTCCTCTTTGTCCAAGAAGCTCTTTTAAAGCTTGCACACAACTGCTGACTTGTTATCAGATGGCAGATCTCACCAACAAGCACTTGTCCGTGCAACGTCATCACACCTATTTACATGCCTGTTCACAGCCTTTCAATGTTAATGATAATTTTGTGCTCTCCAGTTCCCAGCATGCAAGTGGCAATACTATCTACTTCCAATTCAGCCATCAGGATCTGTGTGCATCTTCTTACCAATATGCCATTCAATAAATCAGGGCCTTGGATTGCAGCCTGGTTCTGACACTGGAGACTTTTCAATTTGAAAAAATTGACTAACTTAAAAGTGAGAGCAATTTCATGTAGCATAGAATAGAATAGAACACTAATGAACTGCCAGAGGAAGTGGTAGATGCAGGTACAGCTACAACATTTAAAAGACATTTGGACAGGTACATGAAGAGGAAAGGTTTAGAAGGATATGGGGTAAACATAGGTAAGTGGGACTAATTTAGTTTGGGAAACTCAGTTGGTATGAATGAATTGAATTGAAAGGTCTGTTTCTGTGGTATATGACTCTATGACTCTGCTACATTGCATCCTAGTTTTTCTCCGATGTCAGCCTTGGATGACATTTCAGAGGGGCAACTCTTGTGAGACTAAGTACCAAGTGCTTCAATTCAACAAGA
Source organism: Rhincodon typus (assembly GCF_021869965.1). NCBI lineage: Eukaryota > Metazoa > Chordata > Chondrichthyes > Orectolobiformes > Rhincodontidae > Rhincodon > Rhincodon typus. The sequence goes on along the minus strand of NC_063335.1, from coordinate 103,036,711 downwards.
AAAATGTCAACTGTCCTCTTTTGGTCTTCATTGGCCCTTTCATTACTGAATGCCTCAGCATAACAAGATTATTATTGCGTCCAGCTATTGGCTCGAATAGTGAGAATGTATGTAGAGAATAATAAATTAAATTTCCAAAAGTAGTACAGGTGAGCTTCCCTACGAATCATGTTTGCCAGCATATATAGACAGAGATGCTGCAAGACCCAATGTTGAGTATTGAAGCAGATCAAGAAGAGGAGCTAAATGATTTCCCTGTCTCCCCAAGCCTGTCCATCATTAAGGCGCAAGTCAAGAGTGCACTGGAACACTGCTCACTTGCCTGGAAGAATGGGGATCCAACAATACACAAACAGCTGGGCACCATCTAGCCATGCAGCCTGCTTGATTAGCACCACATAAACAGACATCCATTCCCTCAGCCACTACTAACACTCAGTAGGAACAAACTGCCTTCTACAATATTCACTGTCAAGATTCATTATGGCTATTTAGACCCTACATTCCAAACTCATGAGTACTATTGAGGACATCTGCAAGATCCTCCACAATACACCCACAATCTTGGCTTAGAACATGGAACATATAACATAGGACAGTACAGCACAGGAGCCGGCCTTTCAGCCCACCATGTCACTGCAGAACATAATGCCATTCTAAACCAATCCCACCTGGCTGCACATGGTCTGTATCCCTCTATTTTCTGCCTATTCATGCGTTTGTCCAAATACTTCTTACACGTAGCTATCATAACGCTTCTCCCATTTCCCCTGGCAGCACGTTCCAGGCACCTATCACCTTTTTAAAAAAATCTTCCTCGCACACCTTTAAACTTTCCCCCTCTCACCTTAAACCTATGCTCCCTAGTATTTGGCATTTCCACCCAGAGAAAAAGACTCCCACTATCTGTGCCTCTCATAATTTTATGTACTTTATCAGGCTTCAACTGAACCTCAGATATTCTCACGAAAACAATCCAAGTTTGTTCAACTGTCTTTATAGTTAACGTAATCCAGTCCAGGCAACTTCCTGGTAAATACTTTTTGCATCCTCACCAAAGCTTTCACATCCTTCTTGTCATGTGGTGACCAGAACTTCACACAATACACTGAATGTGACCTAACTAAAGTTTTATTCAGCTGCAACATGACTTAACAACTTTTATACTCAATGCCCTGACCAATGATTGCAAGCATGCCATATGCGTTCTTTACCATCTTATCCACTTGTGTTGCCACTTTCAGGGAGCTTTGGCAACTCGTCAATATCCTACTGTGCCCTATGATAGTCTTCTTCACTATCCACAATTCAACCAGTTTTCATCTGGAAACATTCAATCAGACCATTTTTATTTACATCCAAACAATTTGTATATATATAAATAGACATATATAAAATATATTACAACAGAGGTTTCAATACTGATCCTTGCGGAATACCACTGGTCATAGAGCTCCAGTTAAAAGATCACCTCCACAACTACACACTATCTTTTACATCCAAGTCAATTTTGTAGCCAACTTGCTAACTCGCCATCAGTGTCACATAACTTAATATTCTGGACTTGTCTATTATGATTGATCTTTCAAATGTTTAATAAAGTCCTTGCAGACAACCCATCCACTGCCCAACCCTTATCAATCATCTTCGTTATTTCCCAAAAAATCTCAATCAAATTTGTGAGACCAGAACTTCCCTGCAGAAAAGCACGCAGACTATCCTACGAAGTCTATTCTTCTCCAAATGTGAGTAAATTCTATTCCTAAGAATTTACTCCAATAATTCCCCCACCACTGATATAAGGCTCAGTGACCATTCCTTCAGTATTTCTGGGTCAATGTCCTGAAATTTCCTCCCTAATAGCATTGTGGGTCTACCTACGCCACCTGGACTGCAGCGGTTCAAGAAGGCAGCTATAGTTGTAGGGCAGCTAGGGTTGGGCAATAAACGCTGACCCAGCCAATGACATACACACATTACATGAATGAATAAAAATAAAATGTTTCTGAGCGGTTTGAATATTTTGACTACAATGTGGAATCTTAGAGTAACGTAGCCATGTGCCCCATTTGAACTATATTGGATCATTGGAGAAGTTATATAATTAGTTCCAATTACCCACAATGTCCCTATTGCATTGTTCTCTTTTATTTTCAAAGATTTACCCAGTTGTCTAATTCTCTGTTAAATGTTGCCATTGAATATGCTTCCGTTGGTCTTCAAAATATCTAATTGTATTAAAAGGAAAAAAATTTCTCATGTCACTTTGGTACTTTTGCCACCTGTTTCAGATCTGTATTTTTTGTTTATTGATACCTCTGCCATTTGAAAATGGTATTTTCTCATTTACTTTATTAATAACCTTCAAGATTTTGAACATTTCTTCCAACTCACCTGTTAACCTTCTCTATTATGATGGGAACAAAGCTCGTTCCTCCAGTCTCTCCACATAACTGATGTTATTCATCCCTTGTCCCATTCCAGCATATCTCTTCTGTACTACCTTCTTGATAAACTTCCGAAAGTTTTCCTCCCAGAATTAGACACTATTCCCCAACTGATGTCATGCCAGAGCTTCATTAAGGTTTAGTAGATCCTCCTTATTTATATACGCTATTCCTTTCAACAAAACCAAGGATATAACATGTTTTCTCAGCTTGTCTTGTTATTTCTAAAGATCTGTTCCTGTGCCCCCTTTAAAGTACACCATGCAGTTTCTATTCCATGTCCTCATTATTCCCACTCAAATGAATCGCTTCACACTTCTCTTTATTTCGATACATGTGCCATGTTTTGGCAGTGTGTCTATATTCTTCTGATGTTTGTTATGATCCTCCCCAATGTTCAAGACAAGTCTGAGCTTAGTTTTCAGAATCAACTCTCAAGACTCTTGAAAGCTCAGTTTGAATATTGAAACACCAGTTTGGGTCAGAATGATGATTAGCAACTGAGCTGATGTGATGGGGGAGAATAAATTAGCATGCAGTTCTGTGGAGGAAGGATGAGATCTTTCTCATAAGGAGATTGCAGCTGTAGAGTATAACGATAGCCCACTAAAACAATAAAGTGACCTTCCAGATACTATGTTTGAATGAAGCGCATAGAAGGCACTCCAAGAAGACACAATATTAATACTAAGAAGTAGTAGGAACTGCAGATGCTGGAGAATCTGAGATAAACAAGGTGTAGAGCTGGATGAACACAGCAGGCCAAGCAGCATCAGAGGAGCAGGAAGGCTGACGTTTCGCACCTAGACATTTCTGAAGAAGGGTCTAGGCCCGAAACATCAGCCTTCC
>NC_063335.1:102955051-103028415 GCF_021869965.1 Rhincodon typus | reverse complement strand
AAACGTCAGCCTTCCTGCTCCTCTGATGCTGCTTGGCCTGCTGTGTTCATCCAGCTCTCCACCTTCTTGGAGTCAGCAACTTCTGCAAGTTGTCACTATTTTGTCCAAATACATATCCTTCATGTGTGAGCTTAGAATTGATTCAACAACTTATCTGACTGTAGAGAGCAATGCAGTTGAACCTTGTGAAATCCATACCAACTGTCCACTATTTGAAGGACATAAGCGAGATGTATCGGGTTAGTTGCTGACTAGACAGCTTCCTGAAAGAAACATGCTGATATGTTCTCTAGAGTAATCGTGCTAACTCTGGTAACAAAAACACTGAGAATAGATTTCCATTCAGAACAAATTTTCAGATGATTAATCCATGCAACAACTAAATACATTCCAACTCAACTGTTGACATTGGTATACACTGGGCTCAAGCTGGTTGACTAGCTAGTATTTCTGATGAATTACCAAGCACAGCAATAGCTATTCAAAATGGAGCTGATGCCTTTGTACTCGGGTATCACATAGCATATTGTCAAACTGATATCAGCACCTTTGAAGATACATGCTTGCTTGATTGTAGATCGATGCAATATTACAATATGCACTCTTTTCCTTTAAGAAATAGGATTTCTCCACAAGAAACAAGCACAAGGATAGAGATTAAAATAAACAGGGGTGCATTCGCATACATTATCTTAGACATGTTATTATTCTATAATAGGGTCATATAATATGACTGAATCAAGTTCTTGTACAGTTCTCATGATATGGTCAAACAATTTCACACTGTCGTGCAGTGCCTTGGGGAGGCAGGGATTAATCAAGAACAGTTTGTCAAGGGAAGGTTATGTCTGATCAACCTGATTATTTCAAAGAAGTAACCAGTTATGTAGATGTGGGCAATACATTCAATGTAGTATACTTGGACTTAAGCATGGGTTTTGATAAGGTCCCACGTTGGAGACTGATAACCAAAGGAAGAGCCTTTCCAATCCAAGAAATGTCAATGAATTGGATACAGAATTGACCAAGTGACAGAAGGAAGAGGGCGATAATGATGAGTGCTTTTGTGACTGGAAACATGAGTCCATTGGGGTTCTTCAGGCGTCAGTGTTGGAGCTTTTATAAACGGCTTAGACATGACTGTAGAAGTAAATTTGTGGAAATTAATGAGGTATTAAACTGTGAGGAGTACGGCCTTAGAATACAGGAGAATATAGACAGCTGGCCAGTTGGTCTGATCAGTGGCAAAAGGAATTCAATTTGGATAAACATGTAGTGATGCGCTTGGACAGGACAAACAAGGCAAGGGAATAGATGATGAATAGTAGCATTGATGACCAGAAGAAATGTTGTGAGCATTTAAACCTTAATGTAGGAGGACAGGGAGGTAAAAGTGGTTAAGAAGCTATTGGTACACTTGTCTTTATTAGGCAAGGTGTAGGGTTTCAGAACAGAGCAGTAATGCTGGAGCTGCATCAGATGTTGATTAGGTCTCAGTTAGGAGTATTGTGTACAGTTCTGGAATCCAAATTATAGGAGGGATGTAATTCCACTGGACAGGGTGCAGAGGAGATTTGCCATGAAATTGCCTGGGCTGAAGTAACGAAGAGAGGTTAGATAGACTGAGATTGTTTTCGTTGGAGCAGAGGAGGCTGAAGTGGGGGACATAATTGAAATGCATAAAATTATGAGGGACATAGATAGGGCAGACACAAAGAAATATACCCCTTGGTGAAGGGATCAAAGACAGGCAGTGGAGGGCAGGATGTTTAGAGGAGATGTGAGGAATCAATCTTTTCACCCAGATGTTGGTGGAAATCTGGAACTCACTGCCTGTAAGAGTGCTAGAAACCCTCATGACATTTAAGAAGCACTTAGATGTACACATGCAATGCCAAGGCATATTTGATTAGAGCTAAATGCTAGAAATGGCATTAGAAGAGCAAGGTACTTGTTTTTTGACCAGGGCAGACTTGATGGGACGAAATGCATTTTTCTGTGTCGTGGACCTCAATAAATCTATGACTCTAGACCATAAAACCGTAAGATATAGGAACAGAAATAGGCCATTTGGCATATCAGTTCTGCTTCACCATTTGATCATGGCTGATCTCATTCTCCTGCCTTCTCCCCATAACCTTTGATCCCCTACTAATCGAGATCCTATCTGTCTCTGTCTTAAATACACTCAATGACTTTGTCTCCACAGCCGTCTGCAGCAATGAGTTCCACAGAATCACCATCCTCTGGCTGAAGAAATTTCTCCTCATCTCAGTTTTAAAAAGCCATCCCTTCACCCAGAGGCTGTGCCCCTGGTTTCTAGCTCTCCTACGAGTGGAAACATCTTGTTTCCTTCCACTCTACCCAGGCCTCTGAGTATCCTGTAAATTTCAATCAGATCCCACACCCAACCCCCACCCCCTCCCATCATTCTAAACTCCATCGAGTACAGACCCAGACTCCTCAACCATTCCTCATATAACAAGCCCTTCATCCTCAGGACTATTCTTATAAATCTACTGTGGACCCCCTCCAACTCGAATACATCATTCCTTAGATACAGAGTCCAAAACTGCACACAATATTCCAAATGTGGTCTTCTAGTGCTTCAGCACACATTTCTCCTCTTGTATTCTGGCCTTGAAATGAATGCTAACATTTGCCTTCCTAACCATAAGTGAATCCCTTTGCGCTTCTGAAGTCTTTCCCTGTTTAGAAAATAGTCTACACCTCTATTCTTCCTACCAAAATATATAACCTCATACTTTTCCACATGGTTTTCTATTTGCCATTTCTTTGCCCACTCACATAGCATGTGATGTAAGAAAAAAATGTTTTCACAAAGCAAGTATGTTAGTTAGGGTACAGGGAAAAGGAAGGAGCTTGGCATTAGGTCATAGAAACAGTCCAGGCATGATGGGCCAAATGGTCTCATAGAATGGCCACCTTCTGCGTCATAACAATTCTGTGTTTTTGTGTAAAATGCAAGTGTTCTTCACATATTGACCTGTATATGGGTGAAGCTGAGATAATTGACAATACATTCTGTGATCATCTTCCTAGATCCTTCTCTCTCTTCTTTCCAACAAGAAATCATGTGCGTCTGGTTGGGAAGGAAGTCTAAATGGAAGAGAGCACACACTTAATGTAAGAGTTTCGGTTGAGGTCAGATTATTTGCCTTGAATGTGTTTAACATAGAAATCCTGAGGTTTTGATAAGTCGCCTTAAATTTATGATAATTACTAAAGTGCTGTCAGACTGTTGGATTGTGAGTAGTGTAGAGAGGAGGTGATATGCTCCTCTCTTCCTGCACATATCTCAGAATGGCTTGCCAACATGCTGAGGACTGTTGTTTGACACAATCTGCTGTGCAATTCCAAACATGCCAAAGGTAGCAGATAACTTGTCAGTGACTGTGATATTGCTACTATCCTTAGCTTACCTAAGTAAAGGAAATTTGGTAAAGTAATTTCTCAGCAATATATAGTGTTAACTGTAGACTCGACATAGGCCTTTAGCAATCTTGTGCCATAGATCAAGGGGAATTTTATGTTGCATACATGGTTCTTTACATTGCTGGGATTGATGAAGTTGTTATGCTATGCACAATGGCATCAATCAATCTGTTGTTGTTGATTCCAAACCAATTTGTGTACCAATCTTTTGGATTTCTCTATGCCCATATGATCAAAGTGGAGATGGTTTAACATATCTTGATGTAAGACTTTGGAAATCACCACGTACTTCTCATTAAAAATGATGTTTCTAAATAGAGTTAACTCATACCTACATGGCCAAAAATGTCATACTTGTTCAGAAATCTAATTAATGTATTCAGGCCACTCGTCAATGAGAATGTATTTCTGGTAGTATTGCTGGTCATGGTCAGATGATCGTGTTGATTTTCTTCTACTAATTTATGACCAAAGTGGATTAGGTCAATTCTTTTGTCTCTGATCCTGCCATGAAAGATGTTGTAATTTGCATTTAATAAAGAATGTGGATTTCAGAGTCTAATAATGACCATGAAACCACTGTTGATTGTCAGGAAAAATCCATCTGGTTCACCAATATCCTTTAGGGAAGGAAATCTATCATTCTTACCTGGTCTGGACTGCATCTGACTCCAGCTACACAGCAATGTGGTTGACTCTTAACTGGGAAATTAGGGATGGGCAATAAATGATGTCCTAGCCACAGATGCCCACATCTTGTGAGTGAATAAAAAGATATGCTTTTGCTATCACATGGATCATTATGATGTGAAGATCGGTACATACTGGTAAATCAACAATGGCTGGGCCACTTGTTTGGCAATGTAAAAAATTTCTGGTGTCTATCCAGAAGAACAATATTAACATTTCAGACTAATAATGCCAATATATGGAATCACAGATGCATTATAGACAGTAGGCTTGTCGTGTGTGAGGTTCACTACTTTGCTCCATTTGCTTGTATAAATCTAGGATGAATAAATGGATATGTTACCACGCACATATGTGTGGCTTGCAATTTGTGTTGTCCATTTTTTAATGAAATACGTAATCCAGATCGTAATGGATAGTTCAGCTTTTCAAAGTTACCGATGTGGTGTTTCAGATTGGCCAGATGTATAATTTAGCTAGGATCTGGAAGCTGCTTTGTTACAAGTATTCACTAAACTTCATCTATATGTTTACACTTCAAGTGTGTAACATGGCAAAATCCTTTGTCTTGGATTTTGGTTGGATTCTATGTGTTGTGGAATTTTGAGCTGCATTTTGGGCTTTTCTTAAGAATTAGACTTCTGTGCATAATTTTTCAGTGCTCCTTATGGCACATAGCTTGTATGTGTTACAGAATTCTAGACACCGTTTCAGTAGATAGGATAAACTGCACCTAATGCATGATATTGATTCTTTATTACCTTTGTTTCTCATTGTAACTGTTGCCGCACAGTCAAAAACTTAAACATGTTGCTATCTTGCAAGCTAGAAATAGTACGAAATAGTAAGAAATAGCAAGCTAGACCAAATCAGACTTCTTAACTCTGGATTCACAACACCGTGAAATTAAAACATTTGATGATTAATTGTTTCAAATTGGACTTTAAAAATAATAGATATCAAACACCAGGTTTTTAACTTAAACAGGAATTAACAATTTGTTATTAATACTGCAATTTTAGCTGAACAAAGCTAAACAACAAGCTAACCTAATTAATGTCTCTGACTTAGATCCAATCTTCTTTGATCATACACCCCAATCACAAACATAGGCAGACAGACAGAAAGGGATAAATTAAGAAGAAAATAAAAGGGTTGTAATTTGCCAGTTTGATAACCATTTTAATGATGGCTACCAAGCCTTCAGATATCCTTGATTAATGGATACACAGGCAAGTCAACTGTAGGAGAAAAAAATAACAAGGAACTGGAGATGCTGGAAATCTGAAATAAAACCAGAATTGCTGGAGAAACTCAGCCAGTCTGACAACATCAGTGGAGAGAAATCAAAGTTAATAAAATTGTCGGTCTTGTTTGAATTCAGAAATCATCAATCATAAAAACAGGACCAGAAGACTTCCAGGATTATTCATCCATCTCTTATTGAGGGGTATTTTCTTACCAGAATTACCAAGTCTACAACCACATTGTAAACCAAAGAGAGAAAGAGAGAGCAAAACGCAGAAGCACCATCCATTTTTTTTCTGAGCACCCTCATGGATTCAAAATCACAGTCAGAACTGGTTCATACTTTTTTTTTCCTCTCTTTTACCAACATTCTCGGCGATTAGCTGCCAACATCGATCGCCCTTGATTGACTAATTCACCATTTAACCAGTTGCCAGTCTGAAACATCTCCAATGTTCTTAGAACCATAATGAACCTGCAATTATCTTTCCAGGTCACCCCCTGTAAACATGCATCAGTTTTGTTTGCTTTCTACTCCTTTCAAAAACAAGCTGCTGCTCAAAGTTTGATTCTTAACTTTAGTTCATGGTTCAAAACCAAATTTGAGAAAAATAAAGGAAAACAATGATGGTCTCAACACCTGCAGTCAATAAATACAGAACCATCTGGCTTTTAATATAAGGATGCAGTTCCTTATACCCACCTAGTGGGTACTACCCAAATGATTCACTCTGCATAGGCTGAACTTGCCTTCTCAAGGTTCAGTGATTGACGAGTTATCTCCACATTAGTTTTGGGTTTCTTTTATTCATTCACAAAATGTGGGCAACATTTATAATCTATCCTTATTAAAGAACAATTAGGGGTCAACAACTTTGCTGTGGGTCTGGAGTCACATGTATGCCATTCCAGATAAGGACAGCAGTTTCTTTCCCTAAAAGACATTAGAGAAACAGATGGGCTTTTATAACATTCAGCACACTCATCATTAGACTCTTAGTTCCAAACACCAATTAAAAAACTGTTGAATTCAAATTCACCACCTTCCATGGCAGGATTTGATTCAATTTCCTCAGAATATCACCTAGATTTTTGGATATGTATTCTAGTGATAGTACCACTTGGCCATTGCCTTCCCCTTAGGGATAATAGGTCAACACAACATCGTGGGCTGAAGGGTCTGTACTGTGCTGTACTGTCTATGTTCTTTATCACCTCAATTCTGAACCCTCAATATTCAGCCTCACTGTCAATTGTACTTTCTGCTTGACATCTTTCAGAAGCAGTAACTTCTTCTTTATCTAATTTCCCTGTCATTTATCATTTTGTAATCTCTGCATTCATTTGCCTTTTCTTTCCCTTTTAAAGATATTTTGAATTGGCATAAAAAGCTGACAATTCTTTAACATATTCAATGCTAAAAGGAAAATTATGATCTGTTAAAATAAATGACTGGAAGGCAGGCCTGCGTTTGAAGTCTAGGTACTGAAGTAAATGATTGATTGCTTAACATTTCGTTTGATGACTTTTCCAGCGTTTTAGGTTGTGAAATAAGCATAAACATTGCAATTACTGAAAATATAATAATGAAAGAACATTAACTGAATTTTATTAAAAGCTACTCTTTAATTGCCACTCGGGATCTCTATGTTATCATTTCTTATTCTCCATTACTTCTTACTTTTAGGGAGATGGTAGAAGATAATTAGGTACTAGAAAAATAGATATGGAATTGCTTTCCATGTTTTAAAGCTAAATTGTATGGTAATGGATTGATTTTGACAGATTTCAAATTGTCCATTATCCTCTGAAGACTCTTTTACTCTGGAGGCAGTGGTATGTGGGTAAGATGCTACAAAATGTTGCCAAACCAAAATGAAGTTTTCATTATCAATTGTAGCTAATGATGACGCCCACCCATTCCCTAAATCATATCTCTTCCAGCCCCCAGAGACTTATCACACTTATAGCCACAAAACCTTACCTCTTGCACCAGCCCACATAATCTCCCACCCTTCAATAGCCCCCAGAAATTGAAAACTCCACTAGCCTTTAGAGATTTACCCCTTCCAACAGAGCCTGGGGAATCCAGAACCATTGAGAACACTGAGGGGTCATTCCATAATAAAGGTTTTATATCCAACCGACACATTCCCAGCCCATCAGTTGAACAACACTGTGACTTCCATCCAAAAATTCTTGCACTGACAAAGTATTCAGATTTAAAAGGTGCAAACACATAATGATCATATAACAACAAAAATAGACAAACACATTCAGTAGGCAGCAGAGAAGTGGTAGACAGAATATCAAGGAAATATGTTGAATTAAAAGTATATTACAATTACAGACAAATACACCATTCCGGCATCACAGGTATTGAAGTATAAAGGGACTTCATCATTTAAGTACATTATTGAGCATCCAACACATTAAAGGATTACATCAGCACCTTATCTCCCTGCATCCTATGGAGTTAAATTTAGATAAACCTCTGAGTTGTCCTAATTACTCTGGGTATGATTGAGGTAAGTATTTCTGAAAATAGACAGATTGCTAAAAGAATTTTCCAAACTTAAAACAAGTATTAATTGATGACTGCCTTAGATATTGCATCTTACATGTTACAGTCTTGTATCCATCCTCGACTCTCAGCATCCCTTCTATCTGCTATCTGGCAAATCTGCAAGACACTTAGTGTGTGACAATGAACCGCTTGCTTCCCCATTCCCCTGTCTCTTCTAATTTCCTGCTTTCAGGATTTGCCACGTGTCTAGCCACAGTGGATAAGGAGAGACAAAGATAACAACAACAAAATCACATGAAGAGACCCAGATGCAAATATTAATGGGATGGCATAGAGGAGAGAGCTAATGAGAATGCACACAGAGATGCTGGGTGCATGGGCTAATATGCCAGGCAGATTTTTTTTTAATTCATTCATGGGATGTGAGCACTATTGTCTAGACCAGCATTTATTACCCATTCCTAATTTCCCAGAGGGCAGTTAAGTGTCAACCACATTGTTGTGGGTCTGGAGTCACTTATAGGCCAGATCAGGTACGGACTGTAATGTCCTTTGAGGAAGGAAACTAATGAACCAGATGGGTTTTTTCCAACAATGGACAATGGTTTCATAGTCATCATTCATTTCCTAAATCCAGATATTTATGGATTATAATTCAACCATTTGCCATGGCAGGATTTGAACGTTGGTCCCCAGAACATTATCAGGTTTTCTGGATTAATAGTTTAGCAATAATACAATTAGGTGATTGCCTACCCTAACCTGTCACTTCAAGAAGAATTCAGGAGTCCAACTCCAAGTTGGTGGAGGGGATTTCCTCTTCGTCAATCATTGTTCCACCTCATCTGTTGTTCCATGGACTGAGAATCACTGTCACTGTTGTCTGCATATTTCTTGTAGACTGTGTTTGGACCTATCATCAAATCCATCCGGCTCTATCTGGCAGGGTGCAGTAACAGTCTACCAACTCCAAGAACTCACCACAACATCCAGATCATAGATGGCCATAGAATCCCTGCAGAGGCCATTCAGCCCATTGAGTCTGCATTGATCCTCCAAAGATCATGCCATCCAAATCCAGGTCATCACCCTATCCCCCTAACCTCACATTTACCATGACTTCATCCACCTAACCTGCACATCCCTTGACACAGTGGGAAATTTAGCATGGCTAATCCACCTTATATGCACATCTTTGGATTGTGGTAGGAAACCAGAGCACCTGCAGGGAACCCACCCAGACATGGGGAGAATGTGCAAACTCCACAGACAATCGCCTGAGGCTGGAATTGAAACCGGGTCCCTGGCCCTGTGAGGCAGCTGTGGTGAACACTAAGCCACCCGTGATGCCCTGAAAACCCTTCAGAGGACATCCAGATACTTTGTAATTGAAGAAGTTCTTTGAAACGGTCTTAGCTGCAACTGTTTTGTTTGCCCTTAGTGCATGGACTGTCTACATCTCTTTAAATTATTCATTTATGGGAAGAGAGTGGTGTTGCTGATGCCAGAATCTTTATTTCCCAGCCCTGAAGGCCATGGAGAGGGTGTTGATGAGCTGACTTTTTGAACTACTGTAGTCCTGGGCTGAAGGACGAGAATGGTGAATGTGCTGGATTAGTAGGCTGCTTTCTCCTGGATGGTTTCAGGCTTGGAGCTACACACATCCAGCCAAATGGTGAGTTTCTCATCACAGTCCTCACTTGTGCCTTGCAGATGGTGAACAGGTATTAGGGAAACAGGAGATAAATACCCATCACAGAATTCCTAGCCTTTGACCTCGTCTTGTAGCCACAGTATTTACATGGTTGATCCAGTTCAGTTTGTGGTCAATTGTAACTCCGAGGAGGTGTGGAAGACAGTGATAGTGATAACATTGAATATCAAGGTGGTGATGAATAATTTGTCGATGCCTGTTGTTTGCAGAGTCATATATCAACATGTTGCTTCAACGTGCCAGGTCAATATTTGGTAACCTGGTGGTAGGATCACATCAATTTACAACCATGCAGTGCCCGCAGAGACATCATTCCCACTCACCAAAATGTAGGAATTGGCCAGTGGCAAATCTCACCAGACAAAAGTGTTGTTTAGCTTTACTATTGTTTCAAAGAGTTTGTTGATGTTGATAAATTTGATTGGGAGTGGTGCTGCATACAGCAAGAACTTGATGCTCTGCCACAGGATGATAACATTTATGCTTCCACCATTGTCCCAGTCAGGGCTTCTACTGTTTCCTATCAGCCACATTGTCAGGCTGCTAACACCCACACCAAAGTGGTACAGGTCAAAGCTGCACCTTCTAAACCCAGTGCTGTTGTCTCGCTAAGCTGTCATCAGTTTTCTGCATGAAAACTCAGGCATGCTTATACCACTGAAGTAGCACTGCATCGGAAAATTAGATCAGGCAAAGGCACCGAAATGACCCGCAATTAAAAAAATGCATAAGAGTAATGGTCTTTTTTTATGAATATTGGATGCTTTGTTTGATAAAGTTGCTTTGCAATGGTTTACAAATAGTTGCAAAGTTTGCAACTGTTTCAATATTGTTGCAGAAGAGATGATGTGTTGTTTGGAGAGAGTGAGGTGAGTGACAATAGTAGAATGGAGATTTGGGTTAATTGGTGATACACTCCATTGAGGTTATTCTGGACAGTCCAGTTAGAAAGGAAGGGCATCAGTTGCCTTTTCCTTTCCTGTTGTTCCTCCTCAGCTCTACAATTGCATATGGGATTCCTAGTGGGAAGACCTGTGTCTTCTGGATGTTGAGCTGATTCAGAATATAGTAGACCGCACAGTTTGAGATTTCATTTTGTGGGTCCTGCGTTGTTTTTCCAGATCAGTCCAGGGCATGAGAACAATTGCTTAAGCACACCAAAGGTATGCTTGATGATGCTTCTTGAGATAGTACGGCTTCCATTAAACATTATGATGACCACGTGTGCTTCAGTTGAGTGCTAGACTAATTAGTCAGTCTGTGGATAGTTCTTGTTCTCCAGCAGGTGTCCTTTGCTTTGACAGGGTAATGCTAAGAGAGCAGTGGATCGATACAGAATAAAGACATCCTGTTTTGCTGCCAGGCTACTGGGTAGTCACCAGCAACATGTGCTAAGCATGGGCACACGTCAGCTACGCATTCATGACTTCAACTCTTTCTCAGTTGTCTCGCAATTAAGATGCGCCACCCATAAATCCAGGCAAGGGCACCTTGCACCATGAAAGAGCTGAATTTTCTAGCGAAGCCGCATGTATCAGTCAGAGACAAGACAAGCTAAACCTTTGTCATGGCATAAAGAGCATCAGTTACCTCCTTCGTACAGCAGTACGTAATGCGCTTGAAGATTTTGAAAGAGTTCTGTGCGTCAAATTTGAAAGGTCATGATGCAAAGAAATTCATGGCCACGGTTGCCTTCCCAGCCATTGGGCATCCATTTCCTGCTCTGAAGTTGCAGGTCTGGCTGCAAGAGATTTTTGTGAATATCTCCTTTATAAAATGGAAATCATGTGCACATATTCCTGTCTAGAGTGAGGTCTTAAAATAGTCTTAAAGTGGACAGTGAATATTCAACTTCCATCATTTAATTTCAATTCATGACACTTGATGGACAAAAAGCACCAAAAATGGTTGCTTTGGCCGTCAGACAAGTTCAGACAATACACATGGAAAACCAATTTCATTGTAGTTATCATTAATGAAACACTGTGAGGTGTCAAAAAATTTGCATCTCTTGTTTTACTTACACTCACATGAAAAATGATTTATTGAAACATTTAATGTTACTTTCACTATCAAGCTTGGCATGGAACAATGACACAGGCACTAGAATCCACAAGCAATGATTTATCAATAGCAGCTCTTGAGCAGCAAAACAGAAAGAAAATGGACTGATAACAGCAAGGATTTTTTTTCCTCTCAATCTCAGAAACCCATCCTGGTGAAAAGGCAACTCGGTAAAATCAGCACTCACTGAGAAAGTAAGATTATTTGTAAGCTTCACCATACCCGGGGAAAACAGACGAACAGCAAAACCTATGGGAGTTGCATTCCATTCTCACAACTCAAAGACTCTGAAAACTTTAAACTGCAACTGCTTGTACCTTTCAGTCTGTGAAGGCAACTTCTTCCTATTTCTTTTTGAGCTGTGTTGTGTGTGTTAAATGTTGTTGTTCATTATTTTTTTCATTATGACGGGTTCAGTAAAACTACATCTTATTTAACACAAGAAAACCCTGGAACCAACTGTCCATTTTTGATCTGGTTAACTAATTTTGATAACTAATGTGTAATAGCTACGTGTTAAAAAAAAAGAAATATTGTGGCCAACCTCACCAGATTGGGGAAATGCATTCCACAGATCATAAAGCATCCTGCTGATCCACCTGCCCCGCTTCTTGAGTAGCTTATCCACACCTGTACAGCCTTTGTTCATTATTTCCTCTCATGCTGCAGCTCCAGAGAGATGGTACTTATAGCACATGTGACTGGGTGAAACTGCTTTGGCCACAATCCTTGAAGTGAAAGGTTCGCCACATCCGAACTGCTCCCTATCGACCTTTGCAATTTTAAATTGGAGTAGAGCACTCACTGCTCTCGCCCAACATCAAACAATGAACAGCTAACCAGCACATCATTAATGATGCCTTTAACAATTGCAGGTAGATGTGGATTCTTTCCTGCTGCTGGACATATGGTAGCTGTGCATGCTTAAGAACTGGAGAAGCTGGAAAGTGTCAGATCAACATTTCAAACCAAGTAGTATCTTGATCTATGTACTGTGTACACTGCTGCCACACACTGCTAGCAATCACATTAATGCTGTCAGCAAAATGACTTGTGGCACGGATTACACCTGATGTGGGCATAACATAGATGCCACTTTTGTACCAAATTGAATCTAAAGGGACTGTGAAGATAGATTTTGCTACCTATAATTGAGAAAGCAAATACGCAACTTTCTAGCTGCAAAGCTATAATAAAATCAAAGAGCAAATATAATTGCAGTGACTAATAAAGTTCGGCAGGGCGCTGTTCCAGATCCCATGCTGTTTACACGAGTCATAAATGATTCAGAGACTGGCTCCTCTGGTAATCTTTTCATCTGCTAATGACCCAGTGCTTTGTATTGTGGTGAACAGTTGTAGAGCAATTGACAACATGCTGAGAAAAGTAGATAGGTTGAGTGATGGCAAATTGTTACTCAGTGTGCAGAAATGTAGTGCATGTGCAATGACACCAAAATCTCAAAATACATCCTCAGAGGGGAACAAATTGGAACAAATTACCCGCAGTTCTCAGGTATAAAATGGATGTATAGCAGAAAAATTCGTCAATGGGACAGTCCATGGCCAATCGATGCAGACACTGTTCCTGCTGCTTAATTTTGCAGGTCCTTTTCCTATGGGTCTTGGGTGGATACCTAAAACAGGCACTCGGTCTTCTAAGTATGCAGTGTAGAAGCCTAACATTGGTTAATGGGTCTCTTTTCATGGTTGATCGATTTTTCTGGTGTGAGACTGAATGATTGTCTGGCTTGGCATTGCTCAGCAGACTCTGCGAGTCACCAATGGGAGGTAATAAATGACAAAAGGAATGTTTCAAAGAAGGAGAGTTTCTTTAACTCCAAAAAAGTCACACCTTATCCAACTTTAATCTCCGTGGGAGCTCTCCCCTGCTGGGTTCACCTGAGGATGACGTTGATGTTCATTGTATTCACTCAGGCAAGCTGTCCCAAATGTACCTACAATTGGCAGCTTGATACCATAATCACAGAATCATTACTGCAATAGAAGGAGGCCATTTAGTCCATCATGCCAGCACCAGCTCTGCAAAGAAGCACATATAAGACATAGGTGTAGATATAGGCAGGTCAGCCCATCAATTCTACTTTCCCATTCAGAGATCATAGCTGATCTAATAAATCTCAAAAAGTACTTTCCTATCTTTTCCCCATAAACCTTGATACCATTAATCATTAAAAATCTATCTCAGCTTTGAATGTACATAAAAAACCAATTTCAACAACACTCTACATTAAATAATTCCACTGATTTCATTACTTTCTGAGAGAAGAAATTTTCATTAATCTTTGTCTTAAATGAGCAACCCCTTATTCTGAGAACATGCCCTCTGACCCTTGACTCTCCAGAGGGGGAAGCAACCTTTCTACATCTACACCATCAAGTCTCCTAAGTATCCTGTTGTTTTAATATTCTCCAAAATTTCAATATGCACAGGCCCAATCTACTCAACTTTTCCCATAAAACAGCCCCTCCATTTCTGATATCAACCTTTTGATCCTTCCCTGAATTGCTTCCAATAGCAATATGCCTTTCCTTCAATACGGGACCCAAAACTGTTCACAATATTCCAGCTGTTGTCAGAATAATATAGCCTTGTATAATAGGTTTAGCAAAACGTCCCTACTTATCTGTTCTATTCCATTTGGAATAAAGGCCAATATTCCATTTGCCTTCCCTATTATCCACTGAACTTGGATGCTAGCTTTTTGCGATCCATTCATGAAGATTTCCAAAGACCTCTGCTCTTCAGTTTTCTGTAGTCTTTCTCTATTTAAATTATATTCAGCCCGATTGTTCCTGCCAGTGCATAACCTCAGATTTTTCCTCATGATATTCCATCTGCCAAGTTTTTGCCAATTTCCTTAACTTGTCTATATCCCTGTGCAGACTCCTTCTGTCATCCTCACCACTTACCCTTCCCACATATTGTTATGTCATGCACAAAATTGGCTTTAGTACATACACTTACCTCATCCAAGTTATTAACTATATATTGGAAATAATTGTGGCGTCAGCAATGATCCTTGTGGTACTTCACCAGTTACAGATTGCCATCCTGAAAATGTTCCCTGCCACTCCTTATCCTATGGAGTCAATCTTCTATTCAACAATGTGCGGTCTTAGCCTATGAAGTAGCGAATACGTGGCACCTTATCAAATGCCTTCTGAAAATCCAAATATATTCTATCCACTAGTTCGTCTTTATCTACTCTGTGTGTTACCTCCTCAAAGAATTCCAGTAAATCTGTCAGTCAACCATTTACTTTGGATTTCCAGTCAATATCAGGATGTTTTATAAGTGCTGGGAACATCTGAAGGACATTTGATTGTAAATCAAAACATCTCAGCCTAGGTTTTTAAGAGCACAGACTTGTAATTAATGCATTATAGGTGGACTCAAAGAGATTTTTGAGCAGAGGTGCCAACTGCTGTAGTTGCTGATGATCTCAAAAAAAAGGAGAAATCATTGCAGACATTGGACAAGTCTGGGAAAGTTGTGAGTGAGGGCTAGGGAGTGTGCGCACAAGCAATTTGACAGTTTAGCTAAAATCCTTATTATTGCAATCCTTATAGAGACTGATAATTTTTAAAAATAAATTTGATCTGCCAGTGACTGACCACATGACAAGATTTCAACTTTTAATGTTGTATCTATAACAAAATCTAAAATGAATATTGACTAAACATTACTTCTGTAGCCAATGTACAAACTAAACCGCAGAAAAGATTTCCATTTCAGTCTCACAACAACCAAAACTGATCCTGCACTGGTTATATTTTATCTTATCATTTACTGTCCAAAAGCAGTCTAAAATTATTCAGATTTATTCAAGATAATTGGCATTGCAATATATGACAATCTGTTGCTATTTAATTTGCATAATCAGGTTTATCATTTGGAAATAAGCATAGAAATATAGAATCATGCAGGTACAGAAAAGGACCTTATGCTGTTTGAGTTTGTGCTACCAAAAATATGTCAAGATTTCAGGATATCTAAAGTCAAATTCTAGATAATCCAAATTTTCATGTTTTCAATGTTAAGGTCCAGTAAAGTATTTGATTCTTACCCCGTCTTATTATGATACGTTTGACTATAAGTATTGTCATCAGGTCAAATTCCCTCATGTTGCAAGATGCTCCCTGTGATCGCAATCATGTAGCAGTTGCGGGAGACCCAAAGTCAGTGAAAAAAGTCAATCAATACTATCACTACAACTAAAAAAAGAGACTGGGATCATGTTACAGGATAAGATAAACTGACACGTTGCAGTTCCCCCACTCAACTGCTTGAGCAGTTCATCAAACACGTTGAGTGTGCTCTACCGTTCAATCATATTTTTATGATTTGAGAGATTATACCACATTCACAGCTTCAAAATGTGATCCTTGGTGACTCAAATTTCAATTTACCCCAAACAGCTTGGATCAAAGTTGTCTTTCTATGACAAAATGTTAAATGTCCAAAGTAAAAGTAAATTTTGGGTTAGAAAGCTAGTTAACATGGGCTTGAATTCTCACGTTACTCAGATATAATGGTGACCAAAAAAAAATTGAAATTGTCACTCAGTAAGATTGTTAAGGTGGTTTACATACGCAATCAGAATGGTTACCAAGTCACAGAATGGTTACTGCATTAAGGAGGTTATTTGCCCATTGAACATGTGTGCCCCTCTGAAGGAGCCAACCCCTGCATTTTCCCTGTAGCTCTGCATTTTTCCTTTTCTGTTAATAATCTAGTTCCCTTTTGAATGTCTAGATGGAACTGATTTCACCACAAGCATCAGATCCCAACCACTTGCCTAGTGAAGCCGGTTTTTCTCCTGCCTCCATCACTTCTTTTGCCAATTCTCTAAAATCTGCAGCCACTTGCTCTCATGCCTTCAGCAAGTGGGAAAAGTTTCTCTCTGCCAACTTTGCTTGAATCTCCCATCATTTTGAATACCTGTTAAATCTTCTCTCAACCTTCTCTTTTCCATGGATAACAATCCCAACATTTGAAAATCTATTTTTTTGTAACTGTAGTTGCTCATCTTTAGTACCATTCTCAGGAGTCTTTTCTGCATCCATTCTAAATCCTTCACATCATTCCTGAACTGTGGTATCCAGAACTGGATGCAATGCTCAGTTGAGACCGAACAAGGTTAATATAACTTCCTTTATTACATTGGTAAAGTAGAAGAAGCTTTTCTGAAAGTGTCCTAAAGTATGGTCAGTATACATTGAATTTCTGAGGTGATATTGATTGCAGCAAAATTGCAAATAAATACAAATAGTGAAAAGAAAAAGCTACCCTTAATATCTAAGTTATAGATTGACAGCTTTACATTTATCTAAGTCATGTTACACCATGCAAGGAGACATTGACAGACAAAATCAAGAAAATTGCTTTGTTCTCTGACACTTTGATCAAGTATTAAAAATCGTTATTGAACAGCCTTTCTTTTCCTTCATTTGCCCAACAAAGAATCACCTTTATTGCTTTTTTTTTTACAGATTTAGTCTATAAGACAATAAGAAACAGGAACAGGACTAGGCCCATTCGTTCACTTGAACCAATAGGATCACAGCTGATCTGAGATTCCTCATGTCCACTTTCCTCCCTTTTCCCCGAACCATTGATTTCACTAGCGATCAAGAATCTATCTATCTCAGCCTTAAATGGAGGAACATAGGAACAGGAGTAGGCCACTCAGCACCTTCAGCCTATTCCAACAATAAATGAGATCATGTTTGATCGATGGTCTAACACTGTAAACCCACCTTTGGTTCATATCCCTCAACACCTTTGCTTAACAAAAATTAGTCTATCTCAGAATTAAAATTAACAACTGATCAAACTTCCACTACTGTTTGTGGAAGAGAATTTATGACATCTGACATTCTTTGGATGTAGAATTATCTTCTAACATCTCTCTTGAAGGGTCTGATACTAATTCTCAGATAATGCCTCCTGGTTCTAGAATCCTAGACAGTGGAAATAGTTTATGCTGATCTACCCTGTATTTTCCTCTAAGTATCTTGAAGACTTCAATCAGATCACCCTTAACTTTCCAGATTCTGGAGAAAACAGGCCTGATGTATGCAATCAGAGATAGTAGGAACTGCAGATGCTGGAGAATCCGAGACAACAAGGTTCAGAGCTGGATGTGTGTTCATCCAGCACTGCACCTTGTTGTCTCTGATGTATGCAATCTCTCCTCTATTTTGTACTCCTTCCAAGGCCAATGTATCCTTCGTAAAGTGTGATGCTCTGATCTGCTTGCAGTATTCCAAGTGGAGTCTAATCCAGGTTTTGTATCACTGTTGTATTCAACTTTCCTTTTCCTCATGATAATTTATTCCATCTCCCACTTTAAAAAAGGAATTTTACAGAAACAAAGCAAAAAATCAAATTGTCGTCTGAAGTAGTGGATCAACAGAGGAAGAAACTGAAGCCATGATTTACTTGACTTCAAAGGGCCCATCAAGCATCTTGTAATGCTTGATGACTTTACACAAAGAAAATGAATTATGAGTATCTTTTAATATTTGTTGCATTAAGCATTTTAGTAAACATTAAACCAAGTGGTTAATGGAATAAACAATTTAGTCCATAATATTCCCTTTATTACCATCAGTTAGTGACTTAAACACATCTGACCCACACTCCACTTTTACTCATTGAACAAATGCAAGGACGATTGCATCATCTTCTTTCTTCCCTCGTTATAAATAATCTGATAACAAGTCACAGAAGGTCATTTCTCAGTAATTAAGCTTCTCTGATCTTGCAAACTAGACGAATTTAATTCAGAAATTATGTTTTCACCAGATAGAATTAACTGACATGTCGCAGTGTTGTGTTCACTAAAGAAGCTTACACAGATTAAACATTGTTGCATCTAATGTGAATATTTTCCTTGATTGATCAAGTGAAGGGCATCTTGACAACGATTACTGAATGGAAAGTCTATCTTGCAATTGCTAAATGTCAAGGTAAAAAAGGACAAACATGTGCAGATGTAATTTAGATAAAGCATTAATTGGACATACTAGTCTACTTAACATACTAAAAGTACTGAAATGATGTGGAATACAGTGCTTAGCTTTGCCAAAAAACTGTTGAAACATTTTGTTAGGAATTTAAAATTGAGTACAAACCACTGTTTGCATGAGTGCGCATAGTATTCAGAACAAAATAAATGCATTAACAACATCAATATCAGTTCATGGGTATGATCTTATAGTTATTACAATGACATAGTTAGAAGGAGATCAAAGCTGGGAACTAAGTATTCATAAGTTTGTGATTTTTCAAAAGGACAGGCGGGAAGGAAAGTAAGGTGGGACAGCTTTGTTAGTTCAGGACGAAATAACTATGATAGCAAGAAATGATCTTGAATTGGAAGTTGTGGAATCTATACAAGTCAGGTAAGAAATAAAAAGGGAAAGAAGACACTGGTGGCAGTAAACTGTAGGCCTCCTAACAGTTTGACACAGAATAACTAAGGGGATAATTAGGGCATGTAACAAAGACAATGCATTAAGTGGGTGACTTTAATTTTCATGTAGATTGAGATAGTCAGATTGGCAGAAGAAGCCATGAGGTAGAATTCACAGACTGTATCTGGGAGAGATTCCGAGAACAATATGTCGTGGAACCAACCAGGGATCAGGATTTTTTGGATCCGGTGACATGTAATGAGGCAGGTTTATTAAATGAAGTCAAAGCAAAAGATCCCTTTGGAAATGGTGACCAAAATGTGGTAGAATTTGGCATTCAGTTTGAGAGGGAGGAAAGTGGGTTAGAAATAACTGTGCTAAAGCTATGTAAGGGTCATTGCAAAGGAACAAGGCAGAGCTGGCTGAAGTAGACTGTTAAAGTAGATTAGCAGCAAAAATGGTTGAGGAACAATGGCAGATGTTTAAGAAGATAGTTCATGGCTTAGGGCAAAGATATATTTGAGTGTTGAGGAAGGTTTCTAGGACGGGAAAAGGCAACAATAGTTAATCAGGGAAGTTAAGGTTAGCATTAAATCGTAACAAAAAAAAATATATGCAGTATGGCAAAGATTAGTGGCAAACCACAGGATTAGGAATGCCTTAAGAACCAACAAGATGTGACCAAAAACAGCAGAGAATAAACTGAGGGCAACTTTCCCATTAAATCAAGACAGACAGCAGATGGTTAGTGCAAAACATCACCCAAGCATAATGCAACTCCATCCATGCTCT
The DNA here is from genome assembly GCF_021869965.1 of Rhincodon typus. Taxonomy (NCBI): domain Eukaryota; kingdom Metazoa; phylum Chordata; class Chondrichthyes; order Orectolobiformes; family Rhincodontidae; genus Rhincodon; species Rhincodon typus. The sequence continues at coordinate 103,008,479 of NC_063335.1, read as the reverse complement.
CAAGACCAAACATAGCATCGTCATCAATCCAGCAGACAAAAGAGGAACCATTGTCATACAGAATAGAACGGATTACCTCAAAGAAGCATACTGACAACTGTACAGACAGCTACCTGCCAATCAGACCAAAGAACTCACCTATCAACTCAACAAACTGATCAAGTCCTTTGATCCAGACTTTCAGAGTATCCTATTTACTCTCATCCCACATACTTCTCGCATTTGAGACTTCTACTGTTTTCCACAGATACACAAAGCGAACACACCATTGTATCAGGAAATGGGACCCTGTGTGACAACCTCTCTGGCTAAGTCGAGGGCATCTTGAACCCCATTGTACAGGGAACCCCCAGCTTCTGTCATGACACTACAGATTTCTTACATAAACTCACCACCCATGGACCAGTCGAAACAGGAACATTCTTCGTCGCAGTGGATTTCTGAACACTCTACACCAGCATCACCCACTTTGAAGGCATCAGTGCAACAGTCTCAGTACTCAGCACCAACAAATGCCAATTTCCAGATGCCGTGGTACAACTCATCCACTTCGTCCTTGACCATAACGTCTTCACCTTCGACAACTAATTCTTCATCCAGAGACACTGAACAGCTATAGGGACCAAATTTGCACCCCAATTTGTCAACATTTTCATGCACAAGTTCGAGCAATACATTTCTTGCTGTGCAGGACCTCCAACCAACATTATACGTCAGATACATTGACGACATTTTCTTCCTTAGGACTCATGGTGAGGAAACACTGAAACGACTCGACAACAATATCAACAAGGTTCATCCCACCACCAGACTTACCATGGACTATCCTTCAAAATCAGTCTCATTCTTGGATACGCACAAGGATGGTCCTTCAAGGACGGGTACCTCAGTACCTCACTCTACCACAAGCCCACGGATAACCTCGCGATGCTGCACCTCTAGCTTCCACCCTAAACACATTAAAGAAGCCGTTCCCTCGGGACAAACCTTGTGCATACAGAGGATCTGCTCAGATGAGTAGGAACACGACGTACACCTGAAGATGCTGGAAGATGCCTTCATAAGAATGGGATACGACGCTTAACTAATTGATCACGTGCCACTGTGAGAAACCACAACAACCTCCTCAGAAGACAGACACAGGATATGACCGATAGAGTACCCTTCATCATCCAGTACTTCCCTAGAGCGGAGAAACTACGCCATGTTCTTCGCAGCCTTCAGCATGTCATCAATGATGACAAACATCTCACCAAGACCATCACTATGCCTCCACTTCTCACCTTCAAGCAACCACCAAACCTCAAACAGACCATCGTTTGCAGCAAACTACCCAGCCTTCAGGAGAACATCGACCACAACACCACACAACTCTGCCACAGCGACCTCTGCAAGGCATGCCAGATCATTGACGTGGATGCTACCATCACACATGTGAACATCTCCCATCATGTACACATGTATACTCATGTGACTCGGCCAATGTTGTTCACCACATGCGCTACAGGCAAGGATGCCCAGAGGCATAGTGTATCGGTGAGACCATGCAGTTTCTGTGACAATGGATGAATAGACACTGTGCGATAATCACCAGACAGGAATGTTCCTTCCAGTCGGGGAACACTTTAGCGGTCAAGGACATTCAGCCTCTGATCTTTGAGTAAGCGTCCTCCAAGGCGGCCTTCAAGATACACAACCAGGCAGAATTGCCAAGCAGAAGCTAATAGCCAAGTTCTGTTACCATGAAGACGGCCTCAATCATGATTTAGAATTTATGTTGTGCTACATGTGACCCCATCATGTTCTGTAAAATCTTCCTTACTGTTCTGTTTTGACACCATCACCTTGATAACTTGTTATGATCTCTCTACCCTAATTAGGTTATACAGTTTTCGGTTACTTGCTACTTTGGTTGGACTGTTGGCATGTTGTACCTAGCTCACACCGTCTGATATTTTTGATCACCTGCAGAGCCCTATTATTCGGCCTGTTGGCAGTCCACTCACACCATTTGTATGATCCTTTGATCTCTCTGATTATGAAGTCTGTGCCTGGGTGCTTCTCTTCACTTCACCTGATGAAGGAGCATCGCTCCAAAAATTTGTGATTTCAAATAAACTTGTTGAACTATAACCTGAACATGGAAATGGCAGAGGAGTTGAATAAATACTTTGCATCATTCCTCACAGTAGAGAAAAAAAAAAGCAAAATTATTTAATATTCAAAAACCAAAAGAAAAGACAAAATAAATGTAATAATATCACTGGAGAGAAAATGTTCAGGAAAATAATGGGCCTGAAGACTACTAAGTCCCTTGGACCTGATGGAGTGCAAACTTGAATTTTAATGGAAATAACTATAGAGAAAATAGATGCATTGTTAATATTTTTCCAAGAATCCTTAGATTCTGTAAAAGTCTCAAAGGATTGGAATGTTACTTGTGTAACATATTTATTTACAAAAAGAAAGGAGGCAAAAAAATAGATACCTATAGGCTATTTAGTTTAATATCTAGAATTGGCAAAATGTTAAAGTCTATTATAAAGGATGTAATAGCAGAACATTTAGAAATATAAAATGTGATTAAACAGAGTCAGTATGTCTTCATAAAAGGGAAATCATGCCTCGTGCATTTATTAGAATTCTTTAAGGAGATAACACACAGAATATATGGATGTTACATATTCAGGTTGTCGGAGGTGTTTGATAAGGTACCACACATTAAGGTATTTTTGCCCATGGCTTAGGTCCATGGTGCTGGAGGTAGTACAGTGAATTGAATTGAATTGAATTAGCCTTTATTGTCAGGTGCACTCGAATGAGTGCAGTGAAAAGTTTGTACTGTTGCCGCTTTGGTGCCAGCTTAGGTACAGGGACCAAGGTACAGAATACTTAAGTATGTGTTACAGACTTGAAAGAATCATAAATAAAAGTTCAGCATAAGGAATAAAGAATAAAGAAGTTTTCTTTTTAAAAAGTACAGAAATTTTAGTGATTTCTCCAAGTCTCTACCAGCACTGAACCTTCAGACCGCCCGGGCCAAATCTCTAGATTACACTGGACTTCAAACTTGTGGCCTTGCTTCCAGTCCCCAAGGACCTTGCCTCCACTCCTGGACCCACTGCCCCTGCACTGGCCTGGTCTGGGACTCACCTCTGGGGCTCACTGCCCCCGCACTGGCCTGGCCTGGGACTCGCCTCTGGGACTCACTGCCCCATGCTGGCCCGGCCTGGGACGCGCCTCTGGGGATCACTGCCCCATGCTGGCCTGGCATGGGATTCACCTCCAGGACTCCCTCTGGGACCCACCCCAACCCCACATCAACCTGGTCTGGGACTTGTCTGGACTTGGCAATCTCACACTGGCCTGGTCTGGGATTCTCCTCTGGGACTTAACAGCGATGACTTTCGGTCTCCTCCATTCACCTCCAGGTACGTTTCAGTTAAAAGTTTGAAAAAAATAAGAGAAAAAGAAGAAAATGAACGGGCAGAGCAGAGGAGCTCTGGCTGGAGTGTCTTAGTCAAGCACCATTTTGGATCCAAGATTAGCAATGGTAGAGGATTGGCTAATTATTAGAAGAAAGAGAGTTGGGATAAGGTCAAGGGGAGGGAACTTTAACAAGGTAGCAACCTGTAAGTAGTGGAGTGCCACAGGGATTGGTTTTGAGATCATTTGTACTTACAATTATATACCAATTTAGATGAGAAAATTAATGTACTATAGCCAAGGTTGTGGGTAACACGGAAATAGAATGTAAGGGAAGGCAAGTAGTGAGGATGACTCAAGAGTCTGAGAAGGAAATAGACAGGTGAAACTTATGAGCAAAAAACTTGGCAGTTGGACTATGATGTAGGAAAATGTGAGGGTTTGCATTTTTGCAGGAAGAATTCAGGATTTAAATATTATTTGAATAAAGAACGACTGCAGAAACCTACAGAACAGAGAGTTTTAGTAGTCCTTGTGAGTGAATCACAAGAAGCTAGTAAGTAATAAGGAAGGCAAATGGAATGTGGCCTTTATTTCAAAGGGAAAGTATAATGAAAGTAGAGGTTTTGTAAACATTGTAAGTCACTGGCCCTCCTACAGCTGGAATACTTTTCAAAGGAAATATATGTCAACATTGGAAGCATTCTAGAGAAGGTTCACTAGTCTCATACTGAGTATGCAGGGAGTATCTTATGAGGACAGGTTGAGTTGGTTGGGCTTGTACTCATTGGAATTTAGAACATTCTTATTGAAACATACAAGATTCTTATGGCATTTGTCTGGGTAGATACAGAATGGTTATTTACACTTGCAGAAGAGTCTAGGACCAGAGGGAATAATCTCAGAATAATAAATCGCACATTTAAGACAGAAATGAGGAGGAATTTCTTCTCTCAGATTGTAGTTAATCTGAGGAATTATTTTTACCGTAGAGGGCTTTCAAGCCTGGGTCGGTAAGTATATTCAAGGCTGAGATAATGGAATTTTACTCAGGAAATGAATAAAGGGTAATGGGGAAAAGATAGGAAAGTGAAGTTGAAGTTTATCAGATCAGCCATGATTTCATTGAATGGTGGAGCAGATTCAATGGGCTGAATGGCTTATTTATGCTCCTGTATTTTACGATCTATGTTAAACATATATAAGACAGCTAGAATACTGCATCCTGTTCACATGCCTCACTTCAGTAAGTTTGTGAAAGCATTAGAGAGTTAAACAAAGAGTGATAATGATTTTTCTGGGCTCTCATCCTCTCCCACCAGCCCAACCGCCTCTCTCCTGGTTTACATTATTACACTAATTCGAACTGGCCAGCTCAGTTTGGCGGGCCAGTGTTTTCCTGCCATTCTGAGCTGGAGAGCTGTAGCAGGGTACCTCCAGATGGTGTAAGCCTCATGTGGCAGGACCAATTGAATTCAGCCACTCTCCAAAGGAAGCCTTGCCACGCTCCCCCAGTGTTTAAAATTTTCCCTAAAATTTAACTTCTCCTCTAAATTTCACATCACAACTTTACTGTACGGGTTTCAGAATTATGGCCAAAAGAAAGTGCTCATCTTGGTTAATTCCAAAAACCACAAATGCTCAAAACAGCATTGTTAAATCTACAATCAAATTTAATCTTTTGCTGTTTTGTTTTACTGAGTGCGAGCTGGATAATGTAGAATCATGAGTATTATTGTCGTAGGTGACTCCAGCTGACTGAAGTAAATTACTGGGCAAGGAATAAAGAATCAATGGATAAATGAATAAAAGTGCCTTTCCCATATGGCCCTATTGTCTTTTAAACAACAGCTCTCAAGAAAGTTGTAAAAATGATTGATCTTAATAATAGTATTGAGTCACCTTGCACCCAGGATATTATGGGCATCTTTCATTTATGACTTCTTTTATGACTGCAAGCATCACTTACAACAAAATTGATCGCTTTGGTAAATTGAAGACTTTTTTTCATATCTAATCAGAATAAAGTTTATGGATATAATTCTGTCAGAACATATGCTGACAGACTCAGTATGTAATCCATGAATGAGGCTTACAAATGAAAGCATGATTTTGTGGCAATTAAAGAATCCTTTTGTTCAAAATTTTCAAGCATTTTGATTCCACTTTTGCTGCTTTAGTTTGTGATTATGTGCAATTTCGAATGGTTAATTGGGGCATCTTCAATCTTCTGCCCAGTTTGTAATTTCTTTAAAGGAATAATCAATCTCATTCATCTTGTTTTATCTTGTTCCGTCATGGAATCTCGGCAAGCCAGAAGTTATTGCCCAAGTCCAAATGTTCTTGAACTGAACAGCTAGTTCAGCTATCACAGAGTCAGACATAGTGCTGTAGGTCTGGAGTCATGTAACCCAGAAAAGGTAAGAACGACCTATTTCCAAATGCAGTTTCAGAAATGCATTTAAACTCCAGTTGTGGTGGGATGTGAAAATGTGTCACCAGCGCATCAGATGGAGCATCTGGTTGGCCAATCAACAACATTGCTACTGCACCACTCTTTTGTCCAGATGGAGATATTAAAATTTATGAATACAAACATCATAATTTATGAACATAGGATGTAATGTAGAAGGCAGCACAAGTAGTTGAAACCAAACTAACTAGTTCTTGTGCCTGTTCTGCCATTCAGTCAGATCATGGCTGATTTGTATCTTAACTCCACATATCCACATTGCTTCAGTAGCCTCCAATGTCCCAGCCAAAGAAAAGTCTCAGTTTTGACAACTTAAACTGATTGAACTTCAGCAGTGTTTTGGGGAGAGGGTATCAGATACCCAGGAGACTTTGTGTGAAAATGCATTTCTGGCTAAAACTCTAAATGGTCTGTCATAATTGGAAGAATTTGGACTCTTATACTAGGTTCATTCACATGGGAGCCAAGAGTCGTAGACTAAGGATATGAGGTAGGCTGTTTAGGACTGAGATGAGGAGCAACTTCTTCACCCAGACAGTGGTGAACCTGTGGAATTCTGTGCTACAGAAAACAGTTGAAGCCAAATCATTGAATGTTTTCAATAACGAGCTTGTTATAGTTCTTCAGGGCTAAAGGAATCAAAGAGCATTGGAGGAAAGCTGGAACAGGATGCTGAGTTGGATGATCAGCCATCATCATTTTGAATGGCGGAGTAGGCTTGCAGGGTTGAATGGCCTGTGCCTGTTCCATTTTTCTATGTTTCTATGAGGAAACAGGTTATTTATACTTGTCTTTCACAAACCCTTTAATCATTTAGATTATTCTTTGAGCTTATGGCTACTAAAACTTGAACAATCCATAACAAAATGGGAAGAAAGGGTATTCTTTCTTATGGGTGAGTCTGGAAGTACATAGCATTTTTTTTTAAATTAGCGGTCACACTTTTACAACAGTGATGAGGAGAAGTTTCTCTCAGAAGATTTTGCAACTTTGGAATTCTGTGCCTCAAAATGAAGTGAAGGTGGAATAATTGAACATTTTCAAGGTGGAGGCAGATAGATCCTTCTTTGTCAAAGGAATTTAAGGTCATCAGGGATAACTGGGAAATGTGGAATTTAAGACACAAACAAATCAGCTATGATCATATGGAATGGTGGTGCAGACTCAAGAGCTAAATGGCCAAATCCTGTGCCTATTTCTAATTGCCTTATGGACTTTGACCATCATTACTGGGTCGAATGATAGGATTTCTCCCTAAAAGAGCTGTAGAAGCAGTGATAGTAGAAACTGCAGATGCTGGAGAATCTGAGATAACAAGGTGTAGAGCTGCATGAACACAGCAGGCCAAGCAGCATCAGAGGAGCAGGAAGGCTGACGTTTCGGGCCTAGACCCTTGGGTCAGCCTTCCAGCTCCCCTGATGTTGCTTGGCCTGCTGTGTTCATCCAGTCTACACCTTGTTATCTTTGTAGGAGCAGTGAAGCTGATCTTGCTAGTTACACTCCAATTCAGAGAAGAATTTGCAATGAGGTTCTTAAGTTTTTAATTGTGCATTTAAATAAATGATTTTTGAAACCTACTCATACTTTTTCTCACTTTAGGTGGCATTGTTATTATACTGCTGACTATAAAAAGTTGAAGTCAATCTCATAAAAGTGCAAAGATTAGAAAGGATTTCTGATAGAGTAAACATAATGATAGCTGGTTTCTATTAATTGGTGAGATTTTAATAAGAGTGAATACATTTAAGGTCATTTAAACATGTTAGAGAAAACTTTTACAAGTTTGTGGATAAAATACAAAGTTTTTATTATCACAAACTGTTGTTGAAACAGAATCCACATACTGTTTTTAAAATAATTTATTTCATGCTTTAGAAAAAAACAGTAATATGAGATTGTGCTGAGTGTGAAGTTGGGCAGAAAGCTTCTATCAGGAAATACCACTTGATGCACCAAAGGCCCTGTTTCTTTGTGGTAACATTTCATTAATCTATCACTTCAGTTTAGCAATTCCATCTCCCAGTAGGGAGCTGTGCTTGAAGGAATGCAGGTGCTGAATCTTTAGCTCAAAAATGCAATTGCTTCAAATATGGCTCCCTACTGAGACTACTGAAAATACTGACATGTTCCGTTTTTTTTTCAGAAACGTTTACAGCATGTAAGCTCTGTCATGGAAATGTAAAGACCACATCTTGTGTTTTTGTCTATTTTTGGATTGTGAATCAAAATGGAAAAGGATACTGCTTTAAATCACGGAAGGTGATATTGCAGTTTTAAAACAAATCACTGGAATTTATTGTGAGTTGTATTTACATTATTGCCTTGTTCAAGCAGTAGGGGATGTTGCTGGATTCATTAATATCATTGGTTTGTTTTCAGGGCAGCTATGCCCAGAGATAATCTTGTTGATTATCCTTTCAATCGGAAATAGTTATGTAGGTCAGGGGTGCACAGCCTGAAAACAACCCCCTGACTTGTTCCTGGGCAGGTGAACAGCCTGTGTGCGAACAATACAGCATCAGAAAATCTTCAGACTCTAAAAAGCTAACATCCTCTTTCTCCTTGCAGAGAAGTAACAAAGAAGTAGAAAATAACTAGCTATGTTAATTCGCTATTTGCCCTCAGCTGCTACCTCTAATAAGTAAAAAAAAACTGTGGATGGTGGAAATCAGAAACAAAGACAAATGCAGAAACAGAAATTACTGGAAAAACTCAGCAAGACTGCTAGCATCTGTAGAAAGAGAAAGTAGAGTTAACGTTTTGAGTACAGTGACCCTTCTTCAGAACGGATAGTAGCTAGGAAAAGGTTGGTTTATAAGCTGAAGATGAGGTGGAGGAGAGTGGGAGGAGGAAATGATAGGAAGAAATGAACCCCAGAGAGAGAGAGAGAGAAAGAGAGAGAGAGAAAAAACAGTAATTGGGTAGACAAAGGAATTGGTAAAAATCAATCTGGGAAAATGAACAGCTGACAATGGGTTGTATATGGTCGCAGCCCATGTGATGACCAGGCCAAGTGTATGGGGGTTGGAAACATGGTGTGTGTCAAAGTGGCAGGCAATACCTGGAAGCTTCCAGGTTAAGCATTGATTCGCCTGCACTTCACTCAATCTCACTGTATTTACTGCTCACGTAGTGGTCTCCTCTACACTGGGAAGGTGAAATATAGACTGGTTGACCACTGTGCAGAACACCTACGTTCTGTCTGCAAAAATGACCCTGAGCTTCTGATTGCCTGCCACTTTTACACACTACTGTGTACCCTGGCCAATATTTCTGTCCCAGGCTAGCCACAGTGCTCCAGCGAAACTCAGTTCAAGCTTGAAGAACAGCATCTCATATTCTTATTGGGAACCCTGCAGCCTTCAAGACTCAATATCAAGTTCAATGATTTTAGGACCTCCTCCTATGTACTTAACCCAACTCATTCATTGGATGTGAAACATGTTGGTTAGCAAACAATTTATTATCTGGCACCTATGGGACCAGGAGTGTACCGGTTGCTCAAGAGGTCCACATAATCAATGTAAAAACACACACGAAGCAATGGAAATGTAATACAGGGGGGTATATACATCGCTGTTATATTTTATTTCCAACATAAATCACTTAAGTAATAATGAAACTTTGCTTTAAATAAAACTTAGTGTGAGAGAGCGATCTCACTCACACCTTCAACTGACACCCAGACATTGCGGAGATCTTGATAATACAGTAAACTTCCAATATTTCAGGTATATAATTTTTGCTGGTTCATCATTAGATACTGGTTAAAACAAGGTTTGTTGTGTTGCCTGGTATTGTGAAAAACATTACATAAATAATTGCAAGTTCAAACAGACATTTCCTTGTATCGAATTTGAGTATTGCCGAGAAGAGAGATATGTTGATTAATTTCTTCATCTTGCATTCACCAGGACAAAGGTAAGACTGTCAAACTTCAATCAATTACAACAATTTAGGCTGCAGAAGGAAAGTGTGCTGATTGTTTGGAAAGTTGGCTAAGAGTGCTGCATCTAAATCTTAAACCATTGTGACTCTTAAGCAATACAAAATTTGTTTCCTTCCGTTGAGAACCTAGAGTGAGCTCCAAGTGCTTCCAATGTGTGGTAAATAAGGTGAAAAATTTCATTACTGTTGCAAAGATCACATCCTCCCTGCTGTGTGACCCATTGAGATGATGCTAATGACCTGCAGTTATTTTCCTCGGAAAATATAATGACCCCAGGGCGCGCACTTCGGACTTTCACTTCAGTCCTACAGCTTCTCATATTGCCAGAAGGCTTTTTCATGCATCAGTGCCTCATAATCCACTTACACACCTGTCAAGGCATAATTTTCTGCTTTTTCATACAATTAATCTTGGAAGGATGATGGAAAAAAGCATATTACAGAAGTTATCTAACTCTACATTTTATTCAGGGTGACCAAGTGAGTTGGAAATTTCCTCCAGCTTTTTCAGGGGACAGTACGTTCTGACACGGACAATAGTACAAACAAGTCTGAGTATCAGATGTCTCCAAGTGGTGTTGGGTTTTAAATAAAACACGTCTGAAAGTCAATGTAAATATGAAGAAGAACTCTGTTTTTGCTTAAATCTAAGTTGGTAGTGACCCATACAAAGCAGAAGTTCCTGGCTATAATCTCCTCATTTATTATAAAAACAAAAGCATCTGTTGTATCTAATTACTTTTTCTACTTTGTTAAACTTGCTTCTGTTCTTGAAACACCAAACTGAATTGGCACAAAGCTCTGATAGATGGGAACTGAACTGACAGTTAAAGTATAAGAGCTTTCATTGAATAATTTAGCTTGGTTACAAAATCATATTTGGTTTCCCTTTTATTACATCTTCACCAAAACTTGTTGACTTTTCCCATCAATATCAATCAGGAAATTACTTCTTGGCTGAGCTGGTGATACAGATGCTGGAATGAACTACATCAAGGTATAATAGATTCAAAGGTTGCCCCCATCTTAAACTCTGTGGTGAATTTTCCTTTATTTTGACTTGGAGTGTTTGGACTGATTCTTGAGAAAAAAAATGGACAGAGGAGGTTGGAAGAGTAGGTGTAGTGATTGGTGCCAGGTGGATCTTGTTGACAATGAGATCCTTGATTGGGGTTGTTAACCCTGGACCAATCAGGAAGCCCTGGCTGACAGATATAAACAGGGGATTTAGAATCTCCTCAGTCCAGGGTTACTGACTCTGAGCTGGCTAGCCACAGCTGGTGTATTGTGCACAAGTAAATATAGGGTGATTTGCTGACGGCATTCTGACCTCTGTGCAGTTATTTCTGCAGGGAAAGAATTTCTTAGTTACTTGTTACATGTTATCTGCTTATAGACTGAACACAAAGCAACTAATGACTGAGAAATGCCTTGATCGCACAAGATTTACACGATACAATGTTCAGCAGGCCTGTGAATAGCCAATCAACCTGTCCATAGAAACATAGAAACTAGGAGCAGAGGTAGGCCATTCAGCTCTTCAAAGCTCCTCCGCCATTCAATAAGATCACTGTCTGTCACAATGTTATGTAATTACTTTCTCCCTATATCTCTTGATGCCTTTAAAATATAAAATATTATCAATCTCTTTCTTGAATATATTTAGTGACTTGGCTTCTGCAGATTCTGTGTTAGAACATTAGGCAGGTTCACTATCCTTTGAGTGAAGAAATCTTTCCTCATTACAATCCTAAATGGTCAACCCTTCATACTGAGACTGTGTCCCCTGGTTCTAGATGAATGGATGGCTGCTTAGATATGAAAATCTGAGTGCTAAGTAGGTTTTTTTTAATTATTACATGGGAGGTGGGCATCATAGGCCAGGTCAGTATTTGTTGACCTTGCACTGAGTATCTTAGTAGGGCATTTCAGAGGGCAGTTAATAGTCACCTGCCTTGCTGTGGGTCTGGAATCACATACAGGACACAGCAGGTAAGGATGGCAGGCCATTAATGAACCAGATGGGCTTTTTTACAACAATCAATAAGAGCTGTCATAATTACCATTACTGAAGAGAGCATTATTCCAGATTTATTAACTGAATCCAAATTCCATCAGCTGCCATATTCGAATATGAACCCATTCTGCAAGGAAGTAGCGAACACCTTACGATGCTGAGAATTTAAAGTTTGGGATTTGCAGGTAGGTACCCAACTGCTACTGCTCCATGTCACATACCTTTGGAATCATCGGCAGCCCAATACTTTTATAAAACGCCATCGCTATTTCTTTCTGCTCACAGGCCCCTAATGATCTGGGCACATGATCCTTTCAGTTTTGTTTATTAGTGATGTTCCTGAGCTAGCTACAACAGTGAGAGAGATAGTGGCACAAATGGTATTGGAAAAGGACCTGACACTGGTGAATCATCTCGATTTAGGGACGAGTGTGGGTGGTGTTTCAGAAGTAGAAATGCCTAATGTTCGTGATGTATGGAATTTGGGATCGAAGCTAAGCTCACGATCTGATAGGGCACTATGTTTGTGAGTAGTCTATTTCAGCCTTTGCCAATAATCAACGAGGGACAGCGACTAGAAGCAGAATGATTGCAATAACAAAGGTGTGAAGATTGTGGGGTGAGGGCGAGTATAATGGCTTCAGTGTTCCAAATGTTTTCCTGGAAGAAACTGCAGTTCATTCAAGCCTGGATGTCTGTACGAAAGTAACAACATCTTATTACAACTGTGCAGAATATTGATCAAACAACACCTACAATATTTGTCTCTTTACTTAAACAAGAATTAACTTGCATTGAACATACAAGCACAGGGACTGGAAGCAGGAATAAGACACTCAGCCCTTAAGCCTACTCTGCCAATTAACAAGATCCTGGCTAGTCTGATTACTCTATGTTCCTGCCTATCTACAGTAACCTTTCACCATCTTGTTTGTCAAGTATCAATCAAAACAGACTTAAAGAATTCAACGACTCTGCTTCAATGTCTTTTGAGGAAGAACATTCCAAAGCAAAATTGCCCTCTGCAAGGAAGAAAATCTCATCAACTTTATCTTAAATGAGTAACCCATTATTTTAAAACTATATCTCTGAGTATTGTATTTTTCCTGAAAAAGAAACACCCTTTCAATATCAGCTTTAGAATTCCCCTCAGGTATGTACTTGTCTTAATCAAGTCACCTATTTCTCTCCTACTCATGGATTCAAACCAGCTTGTCCAATCATTTGTCAAAAGGCAAACCAGCCACTCCATTAATTGAAAAAAATTTCTTCGAACTGATCCCAATGATTTTGACTTTTCCTTAAATGAGGAGACTAAAATCATGTCGACATTGTCTCATTAATTTATTAAAGTGTCGCGCTATAACTTCTTTAATAAAAGCTTCTCACATTTTATTTGTGATGAATGTTAAACTAATTGACCTGTAGATTCTTACTTTCTGCTACCTCCATTTTTGATTAAAGAAATTGCATTTGCTATTTTGAGATATAAAAGGACTCTCCCTCAGTCGAGGGAGATTTAGAAGATTAAAACTGATGCATCAACCATTTCATTTGCCATTGCTTTTAAGAGCTTAGCATGAAGTCCATCAGGAACAATATCTTTGCCAGCCGACAATTTAGTCAATGCCACTTTTCTAGTGGCTGTAATTTTGCTGAGTTCTTCCTTCTCTTCCATTTCCTGATTTATAATTGCTTCTGGGGTGTTATTTGTGTCCTTTACAGCAAAGACCACTTCAAAATACCTGTTCAATTCATCTGCAATCTCTTTAACCTCCATTTTTAATTCTCCAGATTCACTTTGTATCAGATCAATGATCACTTTTTAAACAGAAACAAAAATTGCTGGAAAAGCTCAACAGTTCTGGCAGCGTCTGCGGAGAGAAAGCAGAGTTAATGCTTTAGGTCCAGCGACTGTTCTTCAGAACTCACTGGACCCAAAATGGTATGAGGTCAGGGCGGAGGGGTTTGGAATGTAGGTGTCAGTTTTATATTTAACCAGGAGTTTGAGCAAGTTTTAATCCCTCTAATGTTTTCTCATTAAATAGGAACCCTCCGAAGGCTCCGATTCCAAATTAGATTTGGGGACTCTGGAGAGATCAAGGTGTCAAGTAATTGCCCATCAGATGTTTAAACTTCCCAGGCAATTCCCACAGAGTCAGCTGCGTTGGATCTTCCACATAGTCTCACTTGCAACTCCTGTTTGTACAGGTGCAAGTACTGTCTTCCCATCAGAAGATCTGAGTCACATGTGCAGCTGCACATTGTGCACTGTTCAAGATGAAATGACGACAACTGACCATCTCTAAACTAGCCCTTTGCTCAGACAGCCATAAAATAATGTTCCTTCATATTTCCAATAATGAGATTTCCTTCAATTACTTCTTCCCGATTCACCAATATTGGTTGCAAAAACTGAATTAACGCAAATAAAAGACCATCCTGATGAACGCTCTGTGTTCACTTTCGACAGAAACAGAAACTTTCCCTGAAGAATTTAAGGTCATTAAGATGTCATGGTTTCTGGACAAAGTGAGCGATTTGCTCCATGTTTCCAAGATTATTATTTCCATATGGAAAAAAAGCTTTGATTCCATTCAGCTTTAATAACTGGAATATTGCTCTGAGGCATGGGGAATTATTTTTCAAGACCAGTGAGTGTAAAGGAAACTGATGGTATCAGATTGACCATCAATTTTGTACTTCTCCTATTTATCCCTCAATACAAAGGAAAAGCAGTATAAGAATTACCAATCCACGAATATGCTTTCCCATCCCATCGAAGATGAAAATTTTGCCCATTATGGCCAGTCGCCAATGAGACTCACAGGATATAAAACTAAAAATGAAAGGAAACGTGCCCACATGGTCTTTTGGAAACCATTGAGTTGTTTTATCCATTGTGGCTGAAATCACTTTATTATCAAAAACTATAATAATGAGATGCATCAGCCCAGGATTTTGAATTATTTTTAAATTTGCTATCTCCCATCGTGTTATTCATTTCCACCATGAGTGTTTATTGAGTCAAGATGTATGAATCCATTTAAAATACAAGGATCAATTGGTATGATTCTGTGATACCCCCAACTGTTATCTCTCTGACTATCTATCCAGTTCCCTTTTGATTTTACCAAGAGACTCTGCTTCAAATGTTTCCCTTGGCCTTGCCTGTTCTATATTCATCATCTACTGTGTTAAATAACTAACTCTATTATGTCTGCTCCTATTTGCTGTTCTGAGCTTCATTTGGACTGTCATTCAAACACCATGCTATGGATGAATCAAACTTTGCCTAGTTAACATTGTCCCAAGAGACACAACTTACCCTGCTTGATTTTTGGGGAAAGTTCCACACCCACACTCCTGTACTTTCTGGGGCCTTGTCTACCTTGGTCACTCTGAACCTGACAGAGTACAGATTTGGTGTTCTGCATGACTTGATCTAAAATGCGTGCAGCTACCCTATTTTAATCTCAGAAATGTTGCACATTCTGTTCCTCTACTCTGATTAATGCTGTTGAAAATTCTGTGATAAACCTTTTGAACACCTTCACAACAGATCACCTGAGCTGCAACACATGCTCCTACATATCGGCAATTCTGCAATCCCATGAGGATAAAAAGAAAGGACTTTACATCTTGGTTCCCAATACAATTCCTAGGTCTTTAGATTATAAGTCCAGTAACTATGCCATTAGACCATTGCCTCTGCTGGAGTTCCTCAGGGTAATGTCCTGGGTCCAACCATCTTCAGCTGCTCCACCAATGACCTTCACTGCATTATTAGATCAGAAGTGGGGAAATTCGCTGATGATTGTCACCATTTGCAACATCTCAGGTATTGAAGGAGCAGTCCAAGTCCAAATGCAGCAAGAAGTGGACAATATCTAGTTTTAGCAAATAACGTTCACCACAGAAGTGCCAGGCAATGATAATTTTCAGAAACAGAGAATCTAAATATTGCCCCTTGACATTCAATGGCATTTCTATTGTGAAATCCCCCACTGCAGGATTTCTGGGAGTTAACATTGACCAGAAACTGAACTGGACCAACCATATAAACTCTGTAGCTACAAGAGCAGTTTGTAGGCTAGGCATTCTGCATTGACCATCTCATATCCTGACTCCCCAAAGTCTGTGCATCATCTACAAAGCATAAGTCAGGAGTGTGACAAGACCATAAAACCATAAGATATAGGAGCAGAATTAGGCCATTCGGCCAATTGATTTTGCTTCACCATTCAATCATGAGTGATATGTTTCTCAATCCCATTTTCCTGCCTCCTTCCTGTAACCCTTGACCACTTTACCAATCAAGAGCTTATCTATCTTTGTCTTAAATACACTCAATGACTTGGCCTCCACATCCTTCTGCAGCAATGGATTCCACAGATTAACAGCCCACTGGCTGAAGAAATTCCTCCTCAATTCAGTTCTAAATGATTACTCTTCACTCTGAGATTGTGTCCTTGTGTCCTAGTCTCTCTTATTAGTAGAAACATCTTCTCATATCCACTCTACCCACGCCTCTCAGTATCCTGTAAGTTTCAATCAGATCCCCCTCATCCTTCCAAGCTCCATCGAGTACAGAGCCAGAGTCAACTGGAGAGGGCACAAGGGCCACAGGTCACCTGATCTGGAGTATCACCTCTTAGAAGCTGCAGGAAATTTATAAGGGTGGTCTCTTTATATGGCAAGGTTCTTGTGGTTTAAGAGCCATAGGGCTCAAAGCAATTTTGTGGTGATGGCACGCTTGTGTTCCTCACTGGGCATAAATCGCACAATGTGGGCAGGGTTTAAAAAGATACAAATAGATGCCGAGACGCATTAGGCATAGCATTAGGTGCTTGAGTTTATGGAACTGTCTTTCAATATGTATCAGTCAGATAAGAGCCGAGTACATCTCTAATTCCTGTAGTATTTAGCCTTTTTTAAATTAACAATGTTATAAAAATACCCTAAGCCTGAAGATGGTTCTTGACATTGCCTTTCCTCCACCAGTCTGTCTTGAATCCAAGCTGTTGGACGTGGATGTTAAACCACACAACAAGGGTTCCAATTCATCACTAGTTAAATATCATTGGTGGAAGGAAATCGCTTTAGGTAACAGCTAGTTGTCCACATTAAGGCCTTAAGTTGTCTAAAGCCTGGGAAAGTTGCCAAATCCCAGCAGCAATTGGTAAAGCACCATGACTAGCCCTGAAGATCCTGCTGCTTCTATTAATGTGCAATTCAAATTTGACGATCTGAGAAAGTTGTTAGGCTGACCCATGTTTAGTCATTTCTTTTAAGCAAGTCTATATTCTATGTTACGAGGTCTCCACCATTTGACAAATAAACAGCTCACATATGTATTTCCTATGATCTATTCCTGTAATGCACCATTTGATTTCTCAGCACCTTAATTTAATTTTTTGCTTTTTTTAATTGATGGGTTACTTTTTGTTTTATTGATTTTTGAATTTCAGATCCAGTTTTAAAGTTGTTTAATGTTACACCACACAGTGCTACAAAATGCGCAACTGCCATAATTAAAAGACCCATTTTTTTTCAACCAGGAATGAAGAAACAAATTTAGCTTCAGATTTGGATCTGAACTTATATTTTCCAATTCTGATACCTGTAATATACTTAACTAAAGGGTCAAGTTACAAGTTTGTGACAGCTTTATTAGGACGACATGTACACAATAGAAATTTAGACGTGCTTCCTGGTGATATGGAAGGTGTTAACGGAATGTATGAATAGTAGAAAATGGATTAGTTCTACTGAACAAAACAAGATTCTGAGGGAAGTTATTTCAGTCCTGCTGCAGTATTCTAATACAAGCTAGAGAAACAGCACCTCTGTTTCTGCTCAGACACTTTATGACATCCAGGACTCAACATTGAGTTCAACAACTTGAAGCATGAACATTGCTGTACATTTTGATCACTCTGCCTTCCCTCGTTAGTGTCATTTTTGTATGGGGTTGCTCTCAGCAGAGCTGCCTTATTTTCTGCAGTTCACACCTACCATTAACACCTATTCTTTCTCTATACCACTCCTCCAATACTATTCATTTTCTGTTTTCTTTCTCTCGGCACCTTCACCATATGTTCCATCATTTCTCTTCGCTTTGTGTCAACTGCATAAATACCAACATTTTCTAACCTCATTCAGAAAAGTCATATTGGACTCAAAACAATAACTTGGTTTGTCTCTCCACAAATGTTGCCAGACCTGGTGACACGCTTAGCTCACTCATCCTGACTCATTCACTCAGAATCATTGAATAATGCTGATTGGGAAATAAGAAAAGTTAATTATATTTAGAATTACTGATAGGACACTGTACTTTTGGCTTCTGCCTCCAGCAGGATATTTGCACCTGATGCAGTAATACTTATGCTGGCTCTCATCAAATATGAACCAATGTGGGTTATACAGTACTGAAAGATTAAATAGATTTTTTTACAGCTCCTGGCACACACACATTTTGAAGTCACAGGCACTTTAGTGTCTCATTCATAGATGAAACATGGATGTCGTTGGCTGAGCCAGCATTTATTGCCCACCCCGAGCTGC
Organism: Rhincodon typus; assembly: GCF_021869965.1. NCBI lineage: Eukaryota > Metazoa > Chordata > Chondrichthyes > Orectolobiformes > Rhincodontidae > Rhincodon > Rhincodon typus. Next base: position 102,990,045 of record NC_063335.1, on the reverse strand, counting down.
CCTGGACAAAGTGGTGTGAGCTGTTTTCTTGAACCGCTGCAGTCCATATTCTTTAGGTAGACTCAGAATGCCATTAAGGAAGGAATTCCAAGATTTTGACCCAGTAACACTGAAGGATGATAATATATTTCCAAGTCAGGATAGTAAATGTTTTGTAAAAACCAAAAGAACTGCGGATGCTGTAAATCAGGAACAAAAACAAAGTTGCTGGAAAAGCTCAGCAGGTCTGGCAGCATCTGTGGAGGAGAAAACAGAGTTAACATTTCGGGTCTGGTGACCCTTCCTCAGATCCTGTATCCTGGAGTATTGAGTCCTGCCTGTCTCTCAACCAGCCATAACAATAACAACATACTCCCATGTTTTAATTTGTACCCTCAATTCATCTGCCTTGTTTGTCAGACTTCATGCATTAAAATAGAGGACAGTCAGAGAGGCATAGGGGTCTATAGCGTGAAAACAGATTCTTCGGCCCAACTTGCCTATGCCGCCCAGTTATCACTATTTAATCTAGTCCCATTTGCCTGTGTTTGGTCCATACCCCTCCATACCTATCCCATCCATGTACCTGTCTAAATGTTTCTTAAATGACAAAATTGTACTTGTGTCCACCGCTACCTCTGTGTGTAGTGAATGTTTTGGATAGCATCTTGCAGGTGGTGATATTTTCATGTATCTGTTTCCAATGTCCTTTGAGATGAAAGTGGTCGTGGGTTTGGAAGATGCTATCTAAGGAGTCTTGGTGAATTTCTGTAGTGCACCTTGTAGATAGAACACACTGTTGCTACTGAGGTTCAGTAATGGAGGGAATGGATGGTTGTGGATGTGCTGCCAATCAAGTGGTCTGCTTTATCCCAGATGGTGACAAGCTTCTTGAATGTTATTGCAGCTGCACTCATTCAGGCAAAAGGAAAACAAACTTCATAAACTAACTTGGTGAGGGCAGGTGGGGTGTGGTGTGGGAGTGGGACCCAGTGAGAACTGGGGGAGGTGAACAGCCAAAATTGAAAGAGACAACAAGTGAGTCAGGAAGCCATAGACATTGCAGGCCACTTAAGGTACAAGGGCGTTTGGCAATGTTGGATGGTATCTATTTTAATGCATGAAGTCTGACAAACAAGGCAGATGACTTGAAGGTGCAAATTAAAACATGGGAGTTATGTTGTCATTGTTATGACTGGTTGAGAGACAGGCAGGACTCAATACTCCAGGATACAGGATCTTCAGGCGAGATTGGGAAGGAGGCAAAAAAGGAGGAGGTGCTACAATTTTGATCAGGAAATCTATTGCAACAATATGGAGGAAGATATCTTAGAAGACTCCTCAAACAAAACCATAAGCGTTAAAAACTAAGCGAGGAGCATCTACATTGCTGGGAGTTTCCTGGGAGTCCCCTAACATTCTGAGAGAAATAGAAGGTCAGATATGGAGGCAAATTTCAGGGAAGTGTAAAAGCAATAGGTTAGTGGCAGCAGGGGGTTTCAACTTCCCCAACATTAGCTGGGGTTGTCATAGTCATTAGAAGGAGCAGAATTATGAAAATAAAAGCATGAACGTAGAAGACCCTATAAGAGAGGGCATGGTCCTAGATATAATTTTAGGTAATAAAGCTGGATTAGTGGTTGGAATATCAATGGGGGTGCATTTTGAAGACAGAGATCATACTTCCATTAGATTCAAGGTTGTTGTATCAAAGGACACAAATGGGCCTGAAATCAAAGTTTTAAACTGGGGGAAGGTTGACTTTAATAAAATCAGATATGATTTGGCCAGAGCAGATCTGTCTCAGAACTTTGGGATGTATTCAAGAAGTAAATATGGAGAATACAGGGCCAGAATGTTCCAACAATGAGAAAGGATGGGACCATCAAATCCTGTGAACTGTGGGCACTGAGGAGGGTACACCATTGGATTAAGACAAAAGCTTATGGCAGATATGAAGGGCTGAAAACGGTAAAAGCCCTTGGAGAGCATAGAATGTGCAAAATGGAAGTTGGAAAGAAGATTACAAGAGCCAAAGAAAGGACATGAAAGGATATTGGCAGGATACTTTGGAGCGGTGTTCTCTAGGGAGAGGAACGACATGGGTATAGAGATCAGGGAGAAGGTTTGGGATATAATTAAAGACGTTAGCATAGACAGAGAAGAGGTTCTAAGTGGTCTGGCTGACTGAAAAGTAGACAAATATCCAGGGCTGGATGAAATGTATCCTGGGCTGTTAAGTGAGGTAAGGGAGGAAATAATATGGGCGCTTGTAAAAAAGTTCAATTCCTCTCTGGCCACTGGAACGGTGTTGGAGGATTGGAGGACAGTCAGAGAGACATAGGGGTCTATAGCAAGAAAACAGATTCTCCGGCCAAACTTGCCCATGCTGCCCAGCTATCACTATTTAATCTAGTCCCATTTGCCTGTGTTTTGTCCATACCCCTCCATACCTATCCCATCCACGTACCTGACTAAATGTTTCTTAAATGACAAAATTGTACTTGTGTCCACCGCTACCTCTGGCAGCCCATTTCAAACACTCACCACCCTCTGTATGAATTGCACCTCTGGACCCTTCTGTATCTCTGTCTTCTCACTATAAATCTATCACCTCTAGTTTTAGACTCCTCTATCATGGGGAAAAGCTGTGCGCTAATTGCCTTATCTTTGCCTCTTACGATTTTATATACCTCTATAAGGTCACCCCTCAGTCTCCTATCCTCCAGGGGAAAAGCAGCCCATCCTATCCATCCTCTCCTTATAACACAAACCTTCTAGTCCAGGTAGCATCCAAGTAAACCTTTGTGCAGTCTTTCTAGTTTAATAATATCCTTTCTATAGTAGGGCGACCAGAACTGCATGCAGTACTCCAAATATGGCCTTGCCAATGTCTTGTACAGTTGCAACAAGACGTTCCATCTCCTATTTTCAATGCTGTAACCAATGAAAGCTAGCATGCCAAAAGCCTTTTTCACCACGCTGTCTATCTGTGACTCCATTTTCAAGGAGCTATGAACCTGTAGCCCTCGATCTTTTGTTCTACAACACTCCCCAGGGCCCTACCATTGATTGTGTAAGCCCTACTCTGATTTGCTTTAACAAAATGCAACACCTTCCATTTATCTAAATTAAAATCCATCTGCTATTCCTTAGCCCACTGGCCAGGTTGATCAAATTCTCGCTGCATTCCCAGATAACCTTTTTCACTGTCCACTATGCCACCAATCTTGGTGTTAGTTGCAAACTTATTAAACATACCTCCTAAATTCTCATCCAAATCATTTATAAAAGTGACGAATTACAGTGGACCCAGCACTGATCCCCATGCTACACCACTGGTCACAGGCCTCCATTCTGAAAAGCAACCCTCTACTACCACCCTCTGTCTTCTACTGCCCAGCTACTTTTGTATCCAATTGGCTAGCTCTTCCTGGATCCTGTGAGATTTAACCTCAATCAACAAACTACCAAGTGGTACCTTGTCAAAAGCCTTACTAAAGTCCATGTAAACAATGTCTACCGCATTACCTTCATCTACTTTTGTGGTCACCCCCTCAAAAAAAGCTCAATGAAATTTGTGAGCCACAATTCCCTATGCACAAAGCCACGCTGACTATCCCAAATAAGTCCTTGCCTCTCCAAATGCCAATAGATCCTATATCTCAGAACCCCCTCTAACAACTTACCCAACATGGACGTTAGACTCTAAATAATAACCAAAAGAGCTGTGGATGTTGTAAATTGGGAACAAAAACAAAGTTGATGGAAAAGCCCAGCAGGTCTGGCAGCATCTGTGAAGGAAAAAACAGAGTTAACATTTCGGGTCCAGTGACCCTTCCTCAGAACTGAACCTGAAACATTAACTCTGAGTTCTCTTCACAGATGCTGCCAGATCTGCTGGACTTTTCCAGCAATTTCTGTTTTTGTTTAGGTAAAAGAAATATATTTTTCCTTGAATTAAATCTGCTATTGTCTCTGTCCTGGTCTCCTGGTTTACTTTTCTACTTTTTTTTTAAAGCAAGTTTTAGGCTTTAACCATCAAACACATTTATCAATCATCAATAAAGAAAACATATAATAGCAGTAATAGAGCTATACATTTACAATAAGTGTCACTAAATCTCTTGTTTCAAAGGGGTGGCATGGTGGCATGGTGGCTCAGTGGTTAGCACTGCTGCCTCACAGCACCAGAAACCTGGGTTCAATTCCAGCCTCAGGTGACAGTGTGTGGAGTTTACATGTACTCCTAGTGTTGGAGGAGGTGGTTTCCTCCAGGTACTCTGGTTTCCTGCAAGTGCCTAATGATGTGCCAGTTAGATTGGCTGTGCTAAATTGCCCATAGTGTCTACAGTGGGAATCCTGGGGATAGGGTAAGGGATTGATGTGGACTCAATGGGCCAAATGGCCTGCTTCCACAGTGTAGGATTTCCATGAATAATAAACTGCACTGTGATCAGTATTTTGCATGACAATCATTTCCACTTTTTTTAAAATCCATTATAAGCACTATGTAACTTATCAAACCCTCCTGCAAATTTCCAAACAGCTGCATAGTTTTTAAGCTGTCATCTAGGCTTACACCTGATATTGTGAGTCTGTCATTTATTTTGGACTGCCTAATTATTAATAGATTTAAATGGAACCAAAATACAAGAGATCTGACCAAGCTTCTGTACAACTGAAAGATCATTTACACACTTTTGTATTCCAACCCTCTTGAAGCAAAAGTCAATATCGCATTAAACTTTTTGCTTACTTTGTGTACTTGTGTGTGAGCTTTTATAGATTTCTGTATCTAGACACAGAAATCTATTTGTTTCTCAACAATTATGAATCCTTTATTGGTAAGAAAATATTTTGATTTGCCAACTGAGTAAATAGTCCCTATCTTCAACTTGATTTGTCACAGTTTTGAAAATTTACTCTGCCTCCCAGCATATTGTTGTCTGTAAGTGTAAATATTTAATGTGATTTCTTCATCCAAGTCATTGTTATATGTGATTAAATGAGAAAGTCTCAGATTGTATCCTGGAGAACACTCCACTCATCAGGGTACAGATTGGTCGCTCATTAATGGAAGGATGTAAGTTCGTTGGAATCATTTCAAAGAAGATTTACCAGAATAATGCCTAGAATGATCTAGTTGACATATAAGGAAAGATTGGTTAGGCTAGGCTTTCGGGAAATCCCACTTGATAATTCTACTGGAGTCTTTCAAAGTCGAAAACTTAGTTGTATTAAAAAGGGGAAGCTAATGGATATGGTTTACTTGAACTTTCAAAGACTTTTGATAAGGTCTCACATATGAGATTAGAATGTGAAATTAAAGCACATAGGATTTGGATAGTGTACTGACATGGACAGAGAATTGACTTGCAGACCAGAAACAAAAAATAGAAAGAAATGGGTAATTTTCCAAGTGACATGCAGTGTCTAGTGGGGTACAGCACAGATCAGTGCTTGGACCCAGGTATTTAGCATATATGTTAAAGACATAGATGAGGGAATTAAATATAATATCTCCAAGTTTGCAGACAACACAAAGCTGAGTGGGAAGGTGAGTTGTGTGGAAGACGCAGAGATGCTTCAGTGTGATTTGAACAAGTTGAGTGAGTGGGAAAATGCATGGCAGCATGGATAGGGTGGGACCTTTTTCACTGGAGCGTGGGAGGTTGAGGGGTGACCTGACAGGGGTTTATAAAATCATGAAGGACATAAATAAGGTGAACAGCAAAGGTCTTTTCCCTAGGGTGGGTGAGTTCAAAACTAGGAGACATATTTTTAAGGTGAGAGGAGAAAGATTTAAAAGGGACCTGAAGGGCAACTTTTTCACATAGAGGGTGGTTCATATGTGGAATGAACTGCCAGAGGAAGTGGTAGATGCAAGTATCGTTACAAACTTAAAAGAAATTTGGACAGGTACATGAATAGGAAAGGTTTAGAGGGATATCGGCCAAATGCAGGCAAGTGGGATTAGCTTAGCTTTGGAAACTTTTTCATGATGGATGAGTTGGGCTAAGGGTCTGTTTCCACTTTGTATGACTCTATGGCTCTATGAGACCTGGGTCCCCTTGTATACCAGTCACTGAAAGTTTGCATGCAAGAGTTAGATATAGTTCTTAGGGCTAAAAGGATTAAAGAGTATGGGGACAAAGTGGGAATGGGGACTGAGTTGGATGATCAGTTATAATCATATTGATGAGGCTCAAAGGGCAAATAGTTTTCGCCAATTTCCTAGGTTTCTATGTTTTGGCTGCTGTGAACAGTGAGCAAATCTGCTCCCTACACCCCGTTTCTTTTTTAACTGGCATGAGGAAGCCACTGACAGCTGTGACTGTACCCTCACTGGCAGATTGATGTTCTCTCATGTAAGATATACCTTACATGGTACTTCTGTTCAGATATGCTTTGAAGTGTTAGCTTTGCTGAGTGGAAATCCCTTAGCCTCTTAATCAGAAATTCATGTGGTTGGACTCATTTCAAAACTTCATCACTTCATTTAAACTGATACTGAGGGGCGGCATAGTGGCTCAGTGGTTAACACTGCTTGCTCACAGTGCTAGGGATCCAGATTTGATTCCACCCTCGGGCGACTGTCTGTGTAGAGTTTGCCCATTCTCTCCATATCTGCATGGGTTTCCTTTGGGTGCTCCGTTTTCCTCCCACAGTCCAAAGATGTGCAGGTGAGTTGGATTGGCCATACTAAATTGCCCATAGTGTCTAAAGATGTGCAGACTAGCTGGATTATTGAATTGAATTAACTTTATTGTCATATGTACTCAAACCATTACAGTGAAAACTTTATAAGTCACCACTTAAAGCACTATTTTAGATACAAAGGAGCCTAGGTACAGCTTCTTCAGTTACTAGATCTTAGGAAATAGAGAAATAAGAAGATCAGCATTGTAGAAATTAAAGTTCAGAATAATGGTCTTCCAACCCAGACCACATGGGTACCTAGCCTTCAGTTCGCACTGGACCTTGGCTCCAGACTGTGCTGGGCTTCCCCTCAAGGTCCATGAGCTTGGGAGATCATTCTATAATCACCTGAAAACTGGGAATCCACACTGAGGCCATGCCGAGCCAAGAGACCGCCACATACCACCAGAAGTGGTGCCATGACGGTTCGACGGGGTGCCATGTCAAACTAGGAGGCCACCAAGAGAGACTGCTATGCCAGGTTGAGATGACCTCTCATCATGTCTATGCTGAGATCGCGAGTCAAGTTGAGGCCAGTCATTGGAGGCCGGGAATTGATCGGAGGTCGGGATAGAAGAAGGAGAAAAAGAGCACAAAGAGAAAAAACCAAGATAAAATGACGAAAAAAGAGGGACCAGAGCCAAGGGAATTGCAGGGTACAGGGGTAGGGTGTTTGGTTCAGGTGGGATGCTTTTTGAAGAGTCGGTGTGATCCTGATGAGCTGAATGGCCTGATTCCACACTGTAGGAATTCCATGATTCTGAATTGGAGGAGAACACCATTATCAAAGGTACATTTTCTGAAGAGGTCTCAATCTCCTGTTTATTCAAATAAATACATTTCACGGCCTTACTTGAAGAAGTATAGGAATTTCACCAGTAATACCAATGTAGATCAACGGTGTATTTATTTTACGTTTCGAAGTGAGAGTTTGCTGTGTGCAAATTAACGGCTGTGTTTGAGCACCAACCAATAATGACATTGGTGCAAAAACAATTTATTTGTTGTGAAGCTTTTTATGATGTTTTTAGGGTGTGAAATATGCAATACAAATGCAATATTTTTCTTTTCCCACAGATGCTGGAATCTAGCGACAGTTAATAACTTCTGTGAAGGTCAGCCTCACTGCTATCAACCCAGCCCTATCCTTGCCAAATTTAAGCACAGCTCCAATAAAGCCAATGCAGTCAACTTCGATCTGATTTACAGGGAGATGTCACTCTATAAATAACATGCTCCAGTTTGACCAAACACTAAATAATTTCCTCATTTCTGGTCACTTAAACCAATGGGAAATATTTATGGTCTGAAATGCTGCAGAAGAAAATTTTGAGACTGAACTCCAGTATCTGAGATTGAAGCTATGAAAGTAGATTAACTAAAAAACCAAATAAAAACCAAAAGAACTGCGGATGCTGTAAATCAGGAACAAAAACAAAGTTACTGGAAAAGCTCAGCAGGTCTGGCATCATCTGTGAAGGAGAAAACAGAGTTAACGTTTCGGGTCCTCAGAACACTAAGGAAGGGTCACCAGACCTGAAACGTTAACTGTGTTTTCTCCTTCACAGATGCTGCCAGACCTGCTGAGCTTTTCCAGCAACTTTGTTTTAGTAACTAAAAAACCAGGTGTCTTAGACTTTGAAAAAAAAAATGAGGGAAACGAAGTACACAAAACACCATAGAAAAAATATAGACATCTCACTGCTTCAGGGTATACTGTGACAGTGGGATAAATAAATATTAATTTGTCTTCATCAGAAGCAATTTAGTTTATGCATCAGGAAGATTTTCTTCATACATATTGGTAATCAACCCTTGAAAAAGATCAGTGAAGGTTGCTGTTATTTTTTTAATCTTAATGCTATTCCCTCAAGAGAACAGCAGGTAGTCATTGAAGGATTCACAGGCTGATTAGTAATCTGACTAGCTTTGCTATGTTCACATCAGTTAATGGGATGCATTCCATCAGGGCCAGGAGCCTTGTCTACCTTTAGCTCCATTCGTTTGCCCAACACTACCTCTGTCATGATAATGATCGTATCTAAGTCCTTACCTACCTTATTCTCCAATTACTGGCATGTTATTCGTGTCCTCCACTGTGAAGACTGACACAAAATAACTGTCCAATGGCTTGGCTATTTCCTCATTTCCCATTATTAAACACCCATTCTCATCCTCTAAAGGGCCAGTGTTTACCTTGGTGCAACAGTCTCCTTTTGTTGCTGTAACCACTCTATGATACTAATCCTATTCAGCAGATGGGATTTCACGATTTTCAACAACCCAAAAAATTAATGAGATTGGAGATGTGCGCTCTCCCACTTCGAAGTATCCACGAGACGTCAACCAGGAATTAAATCTAGAGCTCCGAACTTCACTAACCAGGGCTGTCTAGAGATAGCACCTTGTTCATTCTGAGCTTGGAATGTCAAAACCTAGTTGATTTTGTGATCTAATTATAGGGGTGACAATTTTAATAGTTATTCAAGACCCAAATTCAAGCATCCTGCTGTCTGCAGGTCCAAACTTCTTCTTGTGCTGGTCATTATGAGAAGATCAAACGCCATGGTTTCCAGAACACCTACAATTCAAACCAACCTCAAAATGTCAGACTTCCAGCTCAAACCTCTCTGCTCCTATGATGCTGCTTGGCCTGCTGTGTTCATCCAGCCCTGCACCTTGTTGTCTCGGATTCTCCAGCATCTGCAGTTCCTACTATCTCTCTCAAACCATCCTGTTCACATTTTATGGGCTTAGCCCCACCATTGACCTTACTGTCAGGGACACTGGGAAATTCTATTTGATAATTAATTTTCAATAAAATAGAGATTGAAATCAAGTAGATTTCAAGTTGAACCAAGAATGCAGATAAGTCTAATGGTTAAACTTAATTAAAGAAACTTTTTGCTACACGATAAAGATATATCTCCTGCTTTTCACACAAATGTGATACAAAACAGAAGAAATACATCTATTTGGCAAAGCCCATGTGCAAAAATCTTCTCTTAAGTGCTCTGTCCAGGAGACAAGTTCATCTCTGTGCTATGTTTATGATTCCATATGTCATATTGTCTCATGGGAGCATTTTCACTTCTCAGTCAGCAGGTTGTGAGCTTGAAATAATCCTGAATGTTGGGCAATAACTCAAAGCTGACATGCCATATAATATTTAGGGAGGCATTTGGATTAACTGGATCTCCGTTTATTCAATTTGCCCCTTCTCAGAGGGCTGTATTTCTCTAGGCCATTGGAAATGGACCAGGGGCTGAGGGCAGGACGGTTGACAATGGAAAAACAGCAGGAGCTGATTCTAACATTTACATAGCTGCTTGTGGCATAATGTTACCTTCTTCAACAGTAGGTGACCAATGGATCCAATTAAGGTTGACTTTCTTTTGTCTGAGGGCTCACCATCATGTGGGCTGCTGGAGCATTATAACCTCCACCACCCAAACATCCAACCGCCTGGCTTTTCTTGGAAAAATCTATTAGGTTCTGGAAATGAAGTCGTAGCAACAACCACGGTTTGCTCAAATGGGCAATGACGCAGAAAGTGGCCTGGTAATTGGATGGTTACTACCAGTAAAAGGCTGCCACAGGGTCCTCCTGCCTGTCAGATTGGGGTTCCCTCCTGTTTTGCTCATCCCTACCTTTCCCTCATTGCGATTCAAGTTTTTGTGTCTTTGTGCAACTTTGCTGTCCAGGAATTGCGTACTTAAATTGTCCACATAGCACCAATGGCCACAATTCCAGAGTAATTCAATAGATGTGAAGGAAAAGATCTCCTTCTACATGTCACCTTTGTGTTATTTAGGGTGGGTGGTTGTTGTCATGTGGGAATATGGAGTAATCAGAACAAATATAATCCTATTGAATGGCAGAACATGCTCAAGGGGCTGAATGGCCTACTCTTGTTCCTAATTTGTACGATCATCCGTAATTTCCTTCTGTATCCATACCTGATGTTTTACTCACTGTGCTGCTTCTGTTGGAACATTTCTATTGCCATGTTTTTGAATAATTGTTCCTCTCCGTGTGAAAATGAAACTGTTTGTTCTGAAGGAAAGATTTGAGATACTGGAACAATGCCTACTCCATCACAAAATGGTAAAAAATATCCAAGAGAGATTTCTTTTAAATCATGAAAGCTATATAGAAAAGTTAAAAGTAGAATTTATAGTTCTCTCTATTTATCAAAATCCAAGTTCGACACTTTAGGATCAAGCATTCTTGAATGGCTGAGAAGTCCCTTTGAAACAGTTGAAATAAATGTAATGTAAATATTAGATACGAATGAATATTAAGCTTTTGATAATACCTGGAGGCTCTTTCACCTGCTGATTAAACAGGGTACTGACCATGCTATTGCTGAATGTTGGTGGACACCCAACAGACGGATTGCAGGGGTGGTCCAAAGTTTATCTGTGTAGAGTTTAAAGCATCTACAAACACTTCATTACAAGGCTGCTTCCCAACTGCCTTCTCTCTGACACATCTATCAGAATTACCTTTGAGTCTCCTAACTTCCATATAGTTAAAACCAGTAAGCTCCCTCTTGACTCCTCATTTGGTTGGGCAGCTGGCTAGTGGGATATTAAGGAAACCTAAGTGTAGTGATTGGAATCAGGGCCAGTTCGATCTCATTGACTATGAGTTCCTTGATTTGGGTTGTTCAACGTAGCCAGTCAGGGAGCCCTAGCTGACAGATATAAACAGGATATTCATACGGTCTCCTCAGTCCAGAGACTGACTTTGAGCAGGCTGGTCACAGATCATGTACAGTGCACATGTAAGTAAAGAGTGAGTTGGTGATGGGATATCGGCCTCTGTGCAGTTATTGACTAAGAAGTAAAAATTATCAAGGAATCTCACTGCATCTCCCAGGCAGACCATTCACACACTTCCTACACAGGAGGTAAAATATCTGGTTGGTGCTTCCAGTTGGGGTCAATTTAACATTAATAGAGTACTAATGGTTCCACTCTCTCATTAGAGAGAATTGGTTTAACCTGAGGACCACCACACCTCAGATGAGGGGCAAAATTGAGAAGGAGAATCCTTCCTAGTAACCTCACAGGAATTGAGCCCACACTAATAGCAGCACTCTACCTTGAAAACCAGTTGTCCAACCAACTGAGCTAACCAGAGTAGTAATGCAGATACTGAAGAATATGTTCCAAATGATACAGGTCTAAAGCATACGCTCACTGATATAACATTGGTACATATTGCAACACTGAGTCTAACAGTATATACTCTGAACGTGGTATACATTTCTACACGCTTTTATTTGATAATTTCGCAAGTTTTTAGTCTGAAGGAATCAAGGGGTGTATGCTGTACAGCTGTAAAGAGACACACACAGGTTTTCTCATTCTCTCGAGGATACTTTTGATTCAATTGTTTCCACATTCCAGATGTCGATCACTGTAAAGCATTTGTCTTGCATGGCTGTACTTTGGGAGGATCATTTTGCTTTGCTTTAATTTAAAGACAAAAATAAACAATCAATGAAGGGATAGATTTCTTGCAGCCTGCTGGACCTCTTGTCAAGCTACTTATTGTCAGTTGAAGCCAGGGAGTAATTCCACCATGACCTGAGAAAATTAAGCTGCCAAACAGAATCATCCCTGTCACAGTTATGCCTTATTAATCGTTCTGTAATAGCTGCAAGTTGTTCACTAATTCTTTCCAAAATCATCCTGGCTTACATTTAAAATTTAAATTAATCCATGTGAGGCTGGTAGCCTCCATCTTCAAATGCAAATCAATGCTTATAATAGTTGACAGGCACAATGGACAGATAGTTCCTCAGCCCTGGCTGTGTATGAGAGAAAGATTAACACAATAATTTTTTTTTGGCGGGGTGCTTTTAGCAAATTTAGTTCTGAGTGTCTGTAATATCCCGCAACTATGAAAGCACCACTCACAGATTAGGCAAGAAATGTTGTTTTTCCTCACATAAAATTAAATACTTTGACAAGAGATTTCTGCAGCACTGTTCCCTTCCCAAAAAAAGGCTTCCATTTGTTGTGTCAATCAGATATCCCATCATCACCGATTCTACCTTTCCTCCACCCTGAAAATGAATTTAGCTTCGGAAAAAAAAAAATCCATTTAACAGACAGTCATATCTGTGACTACCAGGTCTATAGGACTCTGTCAGTGCAAAATTAAAATCCAAGCCACTGCCAATTTTCCATCAGCTCTATTATCCAGATGTCTGTGTTTTACTTTGATTTGTCAGTTTTAATTTAAAATATGATGTGTGAAACCAGACTTTCTAAAATTAGGGATATGTGATTTGGGGTGAATCTGACAGAGGATTAAAAAGTTCTGAAATATCTAGAATATTCCTAAAAGTGATGGCAGACAATGTGCTCTTTGAAATTATTAAGCATAATCATTAGGTTGAAATGCCTATATTACTAAATCTTTAATAATTCAGCTTAAATGTAATCCAACATTAAATTATTTTTCTGAGGGTTAGTTTCTTGCTTTAAAGATACAAAAAAATTTATAATGAATTTGGTATTAATGTTAAAAAATGAATACCATGCATCTTACTTTGCTGATCAAAGATCGTGCCTGCTTATGTTGTTCTCAAGTATATTAACATCTTTGAACAATGTAGTTTCAATATTATTTCCCTGTATAAACAATGTGATTTGATTAGCTTATCCTTTCAAAATAGAAAATAGAACAGGCTGGATATGCTACATGTTTGATTATCTTTCTGCTGTATTCCGAATATAAGATGCGCCAAACTCTTCTGATATGTAGCAATTTGTTTGGCATTCAACATAGTTGACCATTTAACCTTTTTGAAAGCAGTGTTTGGAGGCTATTTTGGTCAAATGAGTGATTGCTTCATGTAGTTTCCTATTGGCACTTCTACACCATTGGTGAAATTGGAAAACCTAATTTGCCTCTGAGGAGTTTAATTGTGGTAATTTACAACACTTTACATGGTCAATTGTGTTATAAGGTACTGATCAATTCATTCTAGTACCAGGATTCCAAACATTTTCAGACTGCAATATTTCATATTCTATTGTAACAACATTTTAGAGAAGGCAGCATACAAATGAAGGCATGCAAGCTGCAATTTAGACCATTGTAACATTGCTGTTTACAATGTTTTGAGAGTCGAGACTTCCAGGGAAAAAATCATATCTAATGAGTTTGACTGAATTTTTTGAGGAGGCGATTAAGTGTGTATGTGAGGATAATGCAGTTGACGTGGACTTCAGTCAGGCTTTTGACGAGGTGGTGGGAAAAAGGAAGAAGCTCAGAGCTCATGGAATTTGAAAAATTTTGGGCGGACTAACAAAGCAGAGGAGTAGATGTTGAATCGTAGGATCCGAGGAAGTACAAAGGATCAGAGGGACCTTGGTGTATATTTACATAGATCCTTGAAGGCAGCAGGACAGGAAGATAATGTGGTTAAGAAGGAAAATGGGATACTGCCTTTATTAGCCATGGCATTGAATGCAATAGAAAAGTGGTATGATGGAGCTGTATATTATATGAGGCCACAGCTAGAGTACTATGTGCAGTTCTGGTTGCCACACTGTAGAAAGGTTGTGATTCTAATGTAGAGGGTGCAGACGAGTTTGGGGCCAGACATTTGCCTGCTCATTGACACTGACAACAGAGACTGGGGCAATTCTACAAATGTGCCTTTTCAACCTCACCCCTGTCTGAGCAGTGGTGACCCTCAAGTTAAACTCATCACCATTCTAAACTAATGAGAGAGCAGCCTAAGGGACGTTGGTGATGTTCACTTTCACTTCACACCGTGCGTACCTGTTTGCGTTAGTTTTCTTCTCTAAATCCTCTGCAGGGGAATTGTTATGTTGCCTATCTTCCAGTGAGCTGGCACATACATGCTCCTGTCTCCCTGGTCAGTCTGTAGCTCACTCATAGCCTTTGACTCACCTCAAGCCGATCCTACCACTTTCCCTTTAAAATAGGCACAGTGTCTTCATCTGAATTGATGGCTGTGGCATAAAATGGTGGTGCTTCTTTAACACCTGCATTTTTCTTGATATTTACTTGGACATGGGCTTCACTGGCGGAACTGCATTTATTACCTAGTTGCCCTTGAGAAGGTGGTAGCGAGCTGCCTTCTTGACAGCTGCAGTCCATTTGCTGTAAGTGGACCCACAATGCCATTAGGGAGGGAATTCAGAGATTTTTTTACCAGCAACACTGAAGGAAAAGCAATATATTTTCAACTCAGGATGGTGATTGGCTTGGAAGGGAACTTGCAGGTTCTGCTGTTCCTATTTCTCTGCTGCCGTTGAACTTCTCGATAGAAGGAGTCATGGGCTTGGAAGGTGCTCTCTAAGGATCTTTGGTGAATTTCTTCAGTGCACCTTGTCGACAATATACCCTGCTGCTACTGAGTGGTGGTGGAGGGAGTGAATGTTTATGGATGTGGTGCCAATCAAACAGGCTAATTTGTCCCGGATGGTGTCTTGAGTGCTGATAGAGCTGCACCCAACGAGGCAGGTGATAAGTATTCCATCACACTCCTGACTTGTGCCTTGTAGATATTGGACAGGCTTTGGAGAGTCGGGAAGTGAGTTACTCACTATAGAATTCCTAGCCTCTGATTGGCTCTTTTAGCCACTGTGTTTGTGTAGTGAGTCCAGTTGAATTTCTGGTCAATGGTAACTCCCCAGGATGTTGATGGTGTCTATTGCAGCGATGGTAGAACCTTTAAACATCAAGAGATAAATGGTCTCTTATTGGAGATGGTTATTGCCTGGCAATTGTGTGATGTGAATGTCACTTGCCTCTTATCAGCCCAAGCCTGGATATTGTCCAGGTCTTGGTGCATTTGAACGTAGACTGCTTCAGTATCTAAGGAGTTGGGAATGGTGTTGAACATTGTGCACCTCCACTTCTGAATGAATGATGGAAGGAAGGTCATCAATGAAGCAGCTGAAAATGGTTGAACTTAGGACACTACCCTGAGGAACTCCTGCAGAGATGTTCTGGAGCTGAGATGATTGACGTTCAACAACCATGATCATCTTCCCATTGCCAGATATGACTGGAACCAATGGAATGTTGTCCCCATATCCATTGATTCCAGTTTTGTTAGGGATCCTTGATGCCACACTCGATCAACTGAGACTTTGATGTCAAGGGCTGTCACTCCCACCTCACCTCTGGAATTCAGCTCTTTTGTCCATATTTGAGCCAAGGCTGTAATGAGGTCAGGAGTTGAGTGGCCCTGGCAGAACCCAAACTGAACATCACTGAGCAGGTTATTGCTGAGCAGGTGCTGCTGAGTAGCACTGTTGATGACACCTTGCATCACTTTACTGATGATCAAAAGTAGACTGTGGATGCTTGGTTTTGTTATTGTCCTTCACGCTCAAGCTGTGTTAGCTGACCAGGCAACAGATCTTATTTAAAAGTATAAATGTTGAAGGGACAATGGGTTTGAAGGAAGTTGGAGTATGGTGGTCAGAAAACAAATGGTGCGTGACTAAAATGCTTCATATCAGATTCCAAGATGGGAGGTCCAGGTGATCAATGGTAAGAATGGGTAATTAATTTTAAGTTTTCATTCAGAGTTTGCCTGTATCTTCAATGGCTGGTATAATAAGATGTAATATTTCTAAAACACGAAGGCCTCAACATCCTTATTGACTGTGGGGTAAGGGTGTTGCCCAATGTATAGATGTTCCCTTCTTTCAGTGTTCCAGATTTAAGCATTTGTAATTAACACACAGCTGGACTGAGAAGTCACCATGGACTTGTACTGGCCTTGATTTTTGTTCAAAACCACCCTGCTACAAATAAGATGACCCCCTTTTTTGACCTCTGAAAGGCTGTATCCTGCCCATTCTTGCACAAGCCTTGCACATCCATAATTCAAATGATCGCAATGATGGGAGAAACACTTTAATGTATCCACATTCTGTGCCACCAGGTCTGGAACTCAAAATATTGTGAAGGCCAGAGGCATCAAGAATAGAGCTGGGGATTTATGTTCACACTTGAGCCATGCCAGATCTACAGCTTGATTTGTCAGAGACATGATGTAGAATACAGACAGAGAGCCCATTGTCAAGCAGGCTGCATTAATCCATCTTTTGATGAATTTGTATGTCCTACATTCTGACAGAACAATTGGCTATAGGCCATCTAACAAAAATAAATCACCAAAAAGAAGAGTTTAGTAATTATTAAAACATAGCCATTTTAATTCACATGATAAACCTCTTGACACCAAGGCTTATTTTGAGAACAGGTTCCACTCATTTCACTGGTGAATGCCATCTTTGAAAAGGATATCATGCATTGCCTAATGTTGGGAAATGGAAACAAGACATTCCAGTTCCCAAATAAAATGAAGCTGGGAGCTCTTTGAGGTAGGCATTGTTAACACTGCATCCATTCCAGCAACTGTGGCTCAGTCCCAATGCAGTGGAGTTCCAACAGAAGGGAATCCTAATCCTTTATCCATTCTCTGCTTGAATACGGTGCCAGCAGTGGAAAATTAGGATAAAACCGTGTGAGACCAAACAGACTTTTGTATAGGGATATGGGCCAGGAGAAGGCAGGTGGGACTAGTTTAGTTTGGGATGATGTTGAGCATGGACTGGTTGGACTGAAGGGTCTGGTTCTATGCTGTATGACTTTATGACTCTGACTCTATGTTAAATGTGAAATGAATGAGCATTTTATTTCATATTTACTGAATTTCCAGCAGTTGGTTGGTTAACTCCAAGTTCGATTGACCAGGAAAGGAGGAATTTATTGGAAAATAGTCAGGCAAAGTTGAAGTCTAGGTCTCATTACTCAAAATGCCAGCATTTGTTTGAAACAATTAACAATAGATATGCATTTAAAAAGACCTTCGGAATTAAGCAGTAGAAGTACCTCAAAGCATTTCACACGATAAATTACTTTTTAAAGTGCTGAAACCAATATGTAGGCATTGCATCTTATGAGTTAAGTATTTCTTAATATACACTGCATCAATATTGGATTTGGTATTCTGTTATATTAGTACAAGTGATATCTTAGGAATATGTTAATATAGATGTCATCCTGTCTTTGGGTCTACTGAACAGGTTGTAAGATAAAACTTGACAGACTTTTTTTTGCTAATTGTTACATAATACGCTGTTCCTCATCACAACCTTGATTTCTTAAGGATGTCTTATTCAAAGCACATTGCAGCCATGCTAATTATTACAGAGGTCCCTAGGGCATGTAAGTACCTAATTGTATGACTATATCATGAAATTGAGAGAAATTAATTCATACAATTACAGACTAGCTGTTGACGAATAGTCTTCACTGTGAACAACTTTAAAGGAGGCTCTTTGGAGATCAGAAGACATGGACCGCACAGAATTTCTCAGCAATCCGTTCAATAGTTTAATTAGAGGTGAACCAAAGTGCAGCAGCAAAATGTTGCCTTTCTTTACATTCCCATTAGCTTTTCCAGTAACACATTCTGAACTTTACCCATTGTGTTCCTCACAGTGTCTCACATTGTCAAACAACAAAGATTTCCATGGCTAATTTGTTTCTTTTATTGTCTTTCCCTTTTCTTTTCTTCCAGTAGCTGCTGACTTGAATCTCAGGAACGCAAGGTCTGAGAGCTCCCAGGTCCTCACTGAACAGGCTATTCTTTAAGCATGAGTGTGATCAGAGAATGCCAGCAGGCTCCTCAGAACAGAGTTGATATTGCTGAATCTGTCTTCATCAAATACCAATTATCTAGATGTGCTCTTAAGTTTCTCTGAACTACGTACATTGACAGAGTTTCCCAGTCACTATCCTAGGAGCACAGGAGATAGTTTTACACCAAATGCTGCCTCAGTTAAGGTCAGTGAACAGAGATTTGTCACTAAACCTTGAACTCTCTAGGCTTGTACAGTTGTGTGCCATTATCGGATAATGGATTTGTGGAATAAGCTGCATCAATTGAAATGGATATAAAGGAACCAAATAAGTATGAAGCTACAGGAATAGAAACAAGAGTATTGGATAAAAAAAAGGAAATGTATTTATAGAGCTCATTCACAACATCATTAGATCCAAAGACCATGAGCAGATGTAGGGCATTTGGCCAATCAAGCACACTCTATCATTCAATGAGATCATGGCTGATCCAACAATCCTCAACTCCACTTTCCTGCTTTATCCCCACAACCCCCACTTCCCTCAGTGATTAAAAATCTGCCTCAGCCTTGAATATACTTAATTAACTAATCTCAAAGGCCTTCTGTGGTAAAGGATTCCATAGGTTCATTACCCACTGAGAGAAGAAATTCTTCCTCATGTAAATAAAACAAGGAATTGCTGATGTAGGAAGTCTGAAACAAAAACCGAAATTGCTGAAGAAGTTCTGGCAGCATCTGTAGAGTGAAAACAGAGTTAACATTTTGGGTCCAGTAACCCTTCTTTGGAATTTATTTCAAATTCTTTCTCATCTCTGTCCTAAATGGGTGACACCTTACTCTGAGTTTATGCCCTCTGGTCCTTGATCTTCTCACAAGGGGAAACAACCTTTCTGCATCCATCACGTCAAGCCCCCCTAAGAGTCTTTTGTTTTACTAAGGTCACCTCTCACTCCAATGAGAATATGACCAAACTATTCAACTTCTCCAAAAGAAAATCCCTTCTGTTACGGCAAAAACAAAATAAAAACTATGAGAAATAAATTTAAGTAAGGAGACTTGCAATCATTTTGAAAGTTTTTAACAACCACTTTACATTTCTCACCTGATATAAACATTTTCTTCATGACTGACATTCTTATCCTTCCCTTCTGTTTATCGATGTTAGGGCTGCCTATGGTGCTTGATTAACATAAAATGTCAGCTGGTGGATTTTACTTGACATAAAAATAGCTGAAGAAGATTGTTAGCTGAAGCAGTAATTTACAGTCAGAATTATGCACACATATTTTGTAAGAAGTATTTTAATGTATTTAACATCAAGGGATTTAATTGGATTCCTGTAGAGTCAGTTTTAGACACAGGAGCTGTCTTGAAAAGGATCACCCTTGAAAATACTTAAAAAGAAGCCCCTTTACCAGCTAGTTCAAAGTTTGTTATTTAGTAAAGTTTAGGAGAAAAAGCCTTATCCCACAATAATTAAGACTCTTTAGGTAATTGCCGTTACAGATTATGTAAACTATATAGATATACTGAAGTTCTAAATGCAACCAAAAAACTAACATTAAGGAATGTAACTGAATTTCTATGGACAGAGAGCCTTAGAGAAATAGGGAGAAGACTCCACGCTGCTAGCCGACAGGATTGAATAACAGATGCAGAAATCAGCAGTATTGGAATATGGTTCAATAAGATGCATTGTGAAAGCGCAAGGATGGGAAGACCTGGAGTTGTCCATCATTGACCATGAAGCCACATGATTACTCTGATTGAATGTGCATACAATCAGTTACTAATATGATCGGCTTGTAATACTTAAAGGCAGGCTGAAAGCAATGTATAAAATATTATGTTTTTCCTTTGTTCAGTGAAGAAGTTTCTGAATCCCAGAGCTTTTCTTCCTACTAGTGTAACACCAATACACTCTCTGATGCTGGAAGTGGACTTTGGGTGTTAAGTGATTCATTTAATCATTCTGTCCCCACAGTCCAAACCCGGTATAAATCTACTGAGTCTTCTTTAGACTGCCTCCAATGCCAATATATATTTCCATTGATGAGGGAACCAAAACTGTTCCAGATGTGGTCCGACTTGCACCTGTATAGCTTGAGCAAAGTCTCCCTACTTTATATTCTATTACCTTTGAAATATAGGCCAACATTCCATTTGCCTGCCCTATTACCCACCAAAACTGGATGTTTACCTTTTGTGATTCATGCACTAAGACCCCCAAATCCTTCTGTGCTGCAGATTTATACAATCTTTTCCCATTTATGTAACATTCAGTTCATCTATCCTTCCTGTCTAAGTGCATAATCTCAAATTTCCTGTTTTATATTACGTAGGTCAAATTTTTGACTACTCAATTAATTTGCCTCTATCCCTCTGTAGACTTAATGTGTTATCCTCACAAGTTTTCATCCAACTATTTTTTGTGCTATTTGAAAACTTTGTAATAGTATATTCATTTTCATCATCCAAGTCATTCATATATTATAATGGCTCCATTTATGATCTATATGGATCAGAAAACTTATGAGTAGCCTTTCCAAAAATACCAGTGTCTTCTTCCCTTATTATTTCTTCCTTTCACCCATACAGACTCTACATCATCCGATCTAAGGTAGTTTCTTGCTAATATACTTACTCTTTCTTGTACAAACAAAACTAACCTACTACTCTTCTCTTCCTGCCTATTCTTTTGATGCATCACATACCGTTGTACATTTAGTTACCTGTAATTACATATCTGTAACGACACTAAGATCCTAACCATTAACCTCTATTTGTGTCATTAATTCATTTATTTTGTTCTGATTGCTATGTATATTCATATAAAGAGCTATTAGTTTTGCCTTTTAACCTTACATTTGCTGCTTGTTTATTGCCTGAATATTCTGTTCCTCCCTATTCCTCTGTGGGTATTATTGTCAAAATAGTTGGTCTGCAATGTTTCCATATCCTTTTGCTTTGCAAGCCTAACATCTTTTCTCTCCCAAATCTTTCCCTCTCTAATTACTTTAAAGCCCAATCAACAGCCTGAATTACTTAATCTGCAAGGACAATAATTGCAACACCTTTCAACTTTTTCCACTAACTGGAACATCTTTCTTCTTTGTCAGTACTAGAGTTAGTGTCCCTTGAAATGATACCCATTTCTCTAACGCCAATCTTTAAGTCATAATTTTACTCCTTGAATTCATTGACTTGATGCCAACATAATAATCCTTAGCTTTTCATCTTGGAGTTGTTTGAACTGTTCAAAATCTTTCAGCAGAACCTCTTTTCCAGTACTATCATGAACTTTAATAACAAATTGACTTGGATCTCTCTCCTCCTGATCTAAGTTCTTCCCTAGCCTTGAGGAGTTTTTCTTGACCCCAGCATCAAGCAGGCAACACAGCGTTTGGCTCTCACACACATATGACTGCAGAGAGCAGTCTCTACCTCCTAATTATACTGTCCCCAGCAGAATGTTTCAAACAACCAAATGCCAATACCCTGCTTTTAAGATGTAATCACAGTTATTGCTGCAGAGGCAAACAGGTGAGCCAATGGCAAACAGGAAAATCTTATACTCATCAATGAGATAATGACTCTTTAATCTGGTCTTTTGAGTTTCAGAGGTATGGTATTTTTACAACCCAAATGACTGAGGCCTGGTGACTGAGGTATCATACTGTCATCAAACCCTCTTGCTAAGTTGAGTCTATTTATTTATTCGTTATTTTTTAATTCATTCACAGTATTGCTGGTTAGGCCAGCATTTATTGACCATCTTTTCAGTTAAGAGTCAACCACATTGCTGTGGGTCTGGAGTCACATGGAGGCCACACCAGGTAAGAATGGCGGTTTCCTTTCCTAAGGGACATTAGTGAACCCAGATGGGTTTTTCCAACAACTGAAAACAGATTCATGGTCATCATTAGACTCTTAATTCCAGACATTTTAAAAATCAAATTCAAATTCCACTATCTGTTGTGGCAGGATTCAAACTGTTTTCCCCAGAACATTGTCTGTGTCTCTGGATTAATAGTTCAGACATAATACCATCAGGCCATCACGTCCCCATTATGTAATGTGTAATTCATGGTGATAGAGTATCAACCACTATTAAGTCTTAACAAGAAGAGGCACTTGTCTTACACAGCATGATAGCTAAAGTTACGTGACAGATTGTCTTTTTTAAAATATAGGCATCACTTATACAAAGGCAAATATGTCAGTTAGTGGCACATCGACATTCTGATGTAAAGTTACTAAACTCAAAATATTTTTCTCTTTCTCTCTCCACACACGCTGCCAAATTTGTTGAATTTTTCCAGTTCTTTTTGTTCTTTTCCTACATCAACTAACTAGGCTTAAATTAAGACCCCTGCCAAGGGTCAGAGATGACACATCTGTCTCTGTTGGGAAGTCATACAATACCGCTTCTCTTCTGCAAAAGGTATGTGTGACATCATTCGTTTAGGAGGAACTTAATGTTTTACCATTAACTCTTTCATAATAAATACCTGTTACATGACCTTAAATATTTACCCACAGTTAACATTTGCATACTGAAGTATATAACTGTATTTATATTTACCATGACCCTGTGTCCTTCCTAGACCTGACTTCACAAATTCAGGTATCTGGTGGTTTTGCACAGTTCTTCAAAAACGTGGTCTCTTTTGACTGGAAAGATCATTAGATGTTTTACTTGAGGTATTTATTTTATTATCAACCTGTTCAGAGATGTTATGATGTACCTCTGAAGCAGTCCAGGCCATGAGGAACCTTGTCAAATATTTAAGTAAGGTTCATGTATACATCATCATTGACTCACCCTCATCAATCTACTTCATTACTTCTTCAGATTACTCAATCAAGTTTGTGAGACAAGACTTCTCCTGCATAAAGCCATGCTGACTATCTGAAATTAAGTCCATTAGTTTCTAAAAGAAAGTCAATCCTGTCCCTAAGGATCTTCTCCAATAATTTCCCTATCACTGATGTAAGACTCACTATAATTTTCTGGGTTATCTCCGTTGCCTTTCTTGAACAAAAGAATAACATTGGCTATTTCCGAGTCTTCTGCGACCTCACCTGCAGCTGCAAACAATATAAAGTTCTGTCAAAACTCTAACAATCTCTTCCCTTGCATTCTTCAGTACCCTGGATGAGATTGCATCAGACTGTGGAGTCTTATCTACCTTATGTTTTTCAAGACACCCAGCACCTCCTTCCTTCTTCATATTGAAATGCCTTAGAATATCAGCAAAACCTTCCCTTGTCTTACCATCATCCATGTCTTTCTCCTTGGTGAATACCAACGCAAATTGCACATTTAGAACCTCACCCACTTTGTCTGACTCTACACATTAATTCCCTCCTTTGTTCTCAAGTGGATCTATCCTTTCCTTAGTTTCCCTTTTGCTCCTAATATATGCACAATCCTATTTGCCAAGGACATTTCTAGCCCTTTTTACTTTGTTAAATTCTTTCTGCTTCCTTTATACACCTCAAGAGCTTTGTTTGATTTTTGTTTTCTGAACCTTACATACACTTCCTGTTGCTTTTTGAAAACCTTACTACATCTTATCATCTAGGGTTCCTGAATCCTGTCATCTTTATTTTACATCCTCAAAAGGACATGCTGGTCCTGAGCTCTCATCAATTGACTTTTAAAAGACTCCTACATGTCAAATGTGAATTTACCTCCAAACAACTTCCCCCAACCCAATCTTTCCAGTTCCTGCCTAATACTGTTGTAATTAGCCTTCCCTCAAATTAGCACTTTCACTCGAGGATCCATCTTATCCTTTTCCATACCTATCTTAAAAACCTTACAGAATTATGATCCCTGTTCCCAAAATGGTCCCCCACTTCAATCACCTGGTCGGTCTTATTCCCCAGTACCAGTACAGTGGAGAGGTGATGGCCTCATCGTATTATCACTAGACTGTTAATCCAGAGACCCAGATAACATTCTGGGGATGCGGGTTCGAATCCTGCCACAGCAGATGGTGGAATTTGAATTCAATAAAATATCTGGAATTAAGAATCTAATGATGACCATGAATTCATTGTCAATTGTTGGAAAAACCCATCTGGTTCACTAATGTTCCTTAGGGGAGGAAACTGCCATCCTTATCTGGTCTGGCCTACATGTGACTCCAGACCTACAGCTTTGTAGTTGAGACTCAACTGGCTTCTGGACAGTTAGGGATGGGCAAAAATGCTGCCTAGCCAGTGATGCCCTCATCCTATTAATAAATAAAGAAAAAAAAATGGGCTCCTTTCCTAGTTGGACTAATTACACATTGTTTCAAGAAGACCTCCTGGATGTAGCTAACAAATTCTGCCTTGCTTATAGTTACACACTCTTGTCACTGACTACTGATTGAATTCAAGGTCATTAATTTAAGAGATATGACTGCCTCCTGGAACATTTAGGTAACTCTTCCCCTTCCTGATGTGTCACAGTATTCAAAGCTCAGGCTCCGGCTCATCAATTCTGAGCTGAATTTCCTCAAGCAACCAAGACTTGCTACAGATGTGGTCACTATGAGCCACATTGAGGTCCACCAGCTCCCACATTACATGGCCCTGCCTCTCTATTTTATTTCCCTAGTTCTTATTTTGATTTTCAAAAATATTTTACTCGTCTTTTAGTTTGCAATGTGTAAATGTTTTTCCTATTTAACTTCAATCTGACAGGGAACCTATAATAGATAGTTAACTTAGCAACAATTATCAACTGATGAACTTAAAGTTTACTTGTGATGTCGCTCTTTCTTTTGCTTTAGGCCCCCAAACCTGGGCTTCTGTTTATCCTGTAAAACAGACCTTGCAAACTACGAACCATAAAAGTAAATGAGAAACATCTCTTCCTTTGCACTCAGTTCCCTGCCTCCAAATACCCCCAACTATAAACTCACTCAGGCTGTGTCTCACCTTGGATATGATCTCTCTTTCCTAACTGTGCACAGATCTTAGATTGTATTGGAGGCTGCCCTTAACATATTGAGCCAGAACTCCTTGAGCAAAGCTCTCCTCCTTGTTTTTGACTGAAGCGTGCTAACAACCAGGACAAGCTTCGTGCCTTTGTGTCTGTGCTAAACAGCAATCCTAAGGCAGCAGTAATATGCCCCTGATATCTCTGGCTAAAGGCACAAAGCACAAAAGGGCAAGATAATGCAAGTTCAGTTTTCTCAAAGGCTTGATGGGTTTGGTAAGATAGAAAGCTCAATATTAATGAAGTGGCTTGGACCATCAATAAACTATATTCCCCTTAATTTGTAACGTGCCACTGCCTCGGGAGAAATTCACCTTGCCCCTCGTCAAAAGCATGGAGTGAGATACTCCAATCGTTGAGATAAGCCTTGCAAGACTTCTCATCTGATTCTGCCACAAGTCTTGTTGCAACCCATGTTGCTCTGATCCCAATGTGATATACTCTCCCCACTGTGACTGCCTGCCCATAATTTTTTGTTTGCCAGTACCTACAGTATTCTGGTTCTGTATTCATATATGGAAAGTCTTATGAGCTGTTGCGGCTAAGTATCGCCGACTGGTTGTGCCCATTGGGAAGTTGTGAAGATACTACTTATCATTTTCCATATCCGATAGCAAATTGAAGGCAGAACCACTGCCACTGTGGCCATTGTAGGTGCCCTTCTGATGGCAACATGAATTTAGTTGAAAAGCCTGTTCTGAGCTTTTTCGGAACTCTGAGAAGGGTGTATGTCAACTTAAAAAGGATGGGCTTACATCTGGAAGAAGATGAACTGAGTACAAACCTTTCTGCAAGATCCCAGTTGTTCCTAGCTTGAACTAACTTTCATTGGCTGCTGAACATTGCTTAATTAGTTACTGTATTTATTAATCATTAACACAGTGTTTCTATTGACACTGAAAGAATGAAGCCATTACTGCCTTTGTTGCGGCAATGCTTTGACAAAAGATCGTTAGTGAAGACAAGGATAGCACATTTCCTTCATGTAAGAGAAGAATGTATCAACTGCATGATTCTATAATGAGATAATCTACATAGTTACATCAAGTGCTGAAAAGAATTCCTTCACTTTTTACATGTCGCAAGAGACTTCATCTTGCTATCTTCTAATGATGCAATACACTTATAATAGTGTAATGAGTGCTATTAGTGAGGCAGAATTGGATCCCAAAACATCACATGCAATTAACTATCAGCTAATGAGCAGATGTTTTTATAATAATGATAACTTTAACATCTGTTAGCCTTCATAACACACAGTAAGATGTCACAAAACATACTTGGAAATGAGAAGTTTATAGTTTTAACCTTCAACAGCTTTTCACAATGGAATTTCTGAAATATTCTAAGCAACAGGAGGTTATTAACCCTTGAACTGAATGTAATCAATGGATAAATAAGGTAATAGGCGCTAACAATTGACGTTGCTTTGATAGGTCTGTGCGTAGCCACTTAGCAGGCTAATGTCCTACAAGGGGGATACAATCTGAGTGCCTTTAAATTAGTTTCCTCATAAGCTCGAAAGAAGTAAAGGATGTTGGATGATTTATAAATGATCATCTCTGTCAGGCTAGGAGTAGATGTTGAATAGCCAAAAGTTCGGATATCATCTTCAAAATAAGACGGCACAGAATTTCTATGAGATAACTAAATGTGAAGTTGGAAGTTTTTCTGAAATATATCCCCATATGCATCAGCACAATCTTTGCACAGACAGAGTTGGTGACGTTATTTTTACAGAGAAGCAAAACTTGTACAAAGCAATACCTGATCACCAATAACATCTCAGCAATGCTCAGTTTATAGTCTCAATAAAAAGGGAGCCAATCTATGACTGAGATGAAGAGGAATTTCTTCTCTATGAGGATTGTGAGCCTTTGAAAATCCTTGCAACAGAGAGCCGTAGTGGCAGAGTCTTCATGCATATTTAAGGCTGAGATAGGTAGATTCTTGATCAGTAGGGGGATCAAGGATTACAGGAAAAATCACTGAAAAGTGACCATGATGAATGTTTGATTAGATATGATCTTATGGAATGGTGGAGCAGACTCAAGGGGCCAAATGGCCTACATCTGTCCCTGTTTATTTACAGCGTTATGGTTGTACAGCTTGACATCTATTCATGAATGAATATAAGCAAAGATTTGCTCGTATCAGACCTTATCCCTGGTTGAACGTCAGATGCAAGAGCTCAATACTGGATGAGTGATAATAATGGCTGATCTGAACATCAAGGCAGAAGACAAGTAGAAATTTCATGGTGGACCTGTAGAAGAACTGAAGTAAATAAGGCTTTAACCATATCAATAAAAGCAATAACATTGCAGATGCTGGAATTCTGACGTAAACATGGAATGCTGGGGAAACTCGGCAGGTATGGCAGCACCTGTGGGTTAAAGTCACAGAGGGTCAGGACAATTAATTTCATTTGTACCCATGCTACAAGATTCAATATTCATACCCTCCACCATTAGCATATTGTGGCTGCAGTAGGTACAGGATGTAATCCAACAGTTCACCAACATCCTTCCTTCCCAATAACTTCAACCATTGTACAATACAATGGTTTAACCACTATCACGTCTATATTCCCCTGCATGTCACACACTATCCAACATGGACAAAAATCCCTTCATAGCTTCTGGAATTTCCTATCATTTGACATCATTTGGGGAGCACCAGGGGAAATTGTATGTTCACCTTCAGTTTTGAAAGCAGGGTGATGTGGGCACCTTTAATCCAATTGGCACCTTTCAACTTCCTGCCCATGTCCCCAGTGCAATTACATAAGCAGTGGCAGTGGTTTGGAGATGTCCAGCGACCAGAAGGGTAATTGAAGCCCTTAACTAGGCAATACTTTGCACTTAATGGTTTCATCCCACCACTGCCAGGATTGAAGAAGTGGCAGGAGATGTGTTAGAAATTGAGGTCATCTTTAAATCTAAGTATTTTGGTATTTCACATTGAGTATTTCCTGAGTATAATTACACCTTATTTATCTGTATTGCAGTAGTACTTGCAAGCGTAAACAACAGAATGATCATGAACCATACTGCTCTATTATGAAAGCAATGTTTTGAAGGTAAGTAGTTTTAGTTCTGTGAAGGCATGGGAACTAACTTTCAAATGGAGGTGGGCAAGGGGACTACAGTCATTCTGGCATCGTGAGTAACTGTCCATGGTCATTGGGTGAACAGTTTAGCCAGGTTATTGATTAAGCATAGCTGGTCCGGCCCCAGATTAAGGTTTATCAACAGTGAGAGAGAAAGAGCAAGAGAATTCAGGGGGTAAGTCGCCACTTCTTGGGAGAAGACCAAGAGTTCCCTACATCAGCTTAAGGGAAGAACAATGCCTATTACTACAAAAATGGCACAACTTAGGGATCAACACTCTTATCACTCCAAATCTTTGCCTCTGCTCTTCTGGCTTTGGGTTTGGTGAAGCATTCTTATGTGTTATGTTTATATACTTTTCTTTGTTTAATTATGTAATACATCATCTCCAAACTGCTGCTTCTTAACCAACTCAACAAACAATTGCTGCAAGTTGGTAACTGCTGATATGAGGTAACTGTGATCATGAACTTGGCCCCACACAACATCATCACCAAACAGCAGTCTGGCAGTTTTATTGCACCGGCTGATGGTGGGTCAGAGTGGTCCATCTATAACCAGTGCCCTGGGCCCAGCTAAGACAACCCTTGGCCCACTTCATGGTGTAGCCCCCACTGTCCTAATACTCCCCACCCCCACCTCCGCCTTCCCCACCACACCCAGGCTTTCCTCCCCAACTCAAGCTCCACCAACACACCCCTCTCCCATTCCATGGTCTCTCAAACCACAGGCCCCCATCCTACTTGCTCTAACTGCCACACATCATGGCCCTCAAACAAGTATTCAATTCAGGAATGCACATCTATCTTTCTCTCTCTCTCTGTATGTGTTGATGAGCTGATGTGGGATCCTGACTTTTTAGATGCGGGTGAGAGGGGGTCGAGGCAAATTCAGCACCTCATATAATGCGGCCCATCATACGACTCAAGAAGTTCAAGGAGGAGTCCCTGTGTAACACTAGAATGAACACTGTTCCTTGTATCCTATCAAACATTGAGAACTGTAAGTCAATTAGTGCACCATTCATGCCTACTAACACATCTCCATACCTCCGTACTTCTATGTTACTTCGTTTTGTCAATGACTTCATTACATCTTTGCAGACTATTTTGCTCCGACAACTTGGAGCTTCAGTTAGTGGATAGATTCGAGAAATGTAAGATTCTTATTTGGGACTGGAGTGCGTCAATTTAAACTTAATGTGGAATTCATTGCATAGTGGCCATTTTTACACAAAAGGTTTTCCACTATGCAATTACTAATTTTATCTGTATCACTGCACAGTTTAAGGTCTGGAATTGCCTTATCATTAATTGGTTCCATAACATTTCATTTCAGGAAACTGTCATAAAAGCATGCTGTCAACTCATCTCTTACCTTCGTTAAGTTGATCAGTCCAGTCTAAATTAAAATAAAAGACTTCTACAATTGTTACATTGCCCTTGGTGCAAATTCAAATAATTTGCTTCTTAATGGTATAACAATGACAAGGGAGTGGGGTGTCTCATAGAGACTTATAAAATTCTATCAGACTGGACAGGGTAGATGCAGGGAGGATGTTCCTGATGGTGGGTGTGTCTAGAACCAGGGGTCACAGTATGAGGATTCAGGGTAGATGATTTAGGATGGAGATGGGGAGATATTTCTTCACCCAAAGAGCTGGGACCCTGTGGAATTCATTACCACAGGAGGTAGCTAATGTCAAAACATTGAATGTATTCAAAAGGCAGCTAGATATAGCACTTGGGGTGAATGGGATCAAAGGTTATGGGGAGAAAGCAGGATTAGGCTATTGAGTTGGATGATCAGCCATGATCGTGGAGAATGGTGGAGCAGGCTCGAAGGGCCGAATGGCCTCCTCCTGCTCCTATCTTCTATGTTTCTACCTAGAGACTAATCCCGCCAGCAATTTCTGAACCTTGCCATTTCTAATCATTAATCAATCTTATTCTACTTGTTGAATTTCCCAACAAAGTTCATTCTCGCCACTGGCCTCATGTCATCCTTTCCTAGTAGGAAGTCCCAAAGTAGTTAATACTCTTCCATAAAGAATTGCAGATGCATTAATTTGTGAACAAAAGCAGAAATTGCTGGAAAAACTCAGCAGGTCTGGCAGCATCTGTGAAGAAAAAATTACAGTTAACATTTTGGGTCCCGTTCTGAGGAAGGATCACCGGACCCGAAACGTTAACTGTAATTTTTTTCTTCACAGATGCGGTCAGACCTGCTGAGCTTTTCCAGCAAATTCTGTTTTAACGCTCTTCCATATCTGATTATATTAGCCTTTTCAAAGTGCATATCCTGGAATATTCATTTTCTTTCCTTAGTTCCTATGAAACCATGGGCTGAATTTATTAAAAAGAGGAACCTTTCAGGTGTCAGGAGTCCGAGGTGGCTTTTTGCATGTAATGTCCAATGAGCAGGCCATTGCCAAATCCAGAATCATTGCAGGCAAAGTTAGGGAGCCTGCAGCTTAGCTGGCTAGGCAAAGTCAACTCTAGTTGCTAAAAAATGAAACAGTTTGTCACAACTCATCACGACAATTCACAACAATGCAAATGCAAATGTATTCTGTGTGAGCAGAGCATGCAGAATGGTTTACAAGTGGACCGATTGTTATAGACTTTGTCATGGTCAATGCACCAATTATACGAACAGTTAAACGCTCTGATTGGTTCAACTTTAAACAAGGTAGGGTGACTTGTAAAGCTCAAGGCACTAACTTGAGAAATGCACCAGAGAATGGTTGTTGTCTATTTGTTTCAGTTCAAACAAGA
The DNA here is from genome assembly GCF_021869965.1 of Rhincodon typus. NCBI lineage: Eukaryota > Metazoa > Chordata > Chondrichthyes > Orectolobiformes > Rhincodontidae > Rhincodon > Rhincodon typus. The sequence continues at coordinate 102,958,817 of NC_063335.1, read as the reverse complement.
GCGGTATGTGTACATGTTCTTCCTTACTGCAAAGAGCAGGGTCCTGTGGTAACACAATGTGTAGCTGGAGGAACACAGCAGGCCAGGCAGCATCAGAGGAGCAGGAAAGCTGACGTTTCGGGTCAGGACCCTACTTCAGAAATGGGGAAGGGGGAAGGAAGCTCTGAACTAAATAGAGAGAGAAGAGGTGAGGCTGGGGATGGTAGGTGGGATGGTGGTAGGTGAGTGCAGGTAGGCAGTGGTGGGGATTGATCAGTGAGGTGGGAGGAGCAGATAGGTGTGAGAGAAGATGGACAGGTCAAGGAGGCGAGGATGAGAGGGGCTGGGGAAGGTAGGTGGGATGGCGATAGGTGAGTGCAGGTAGGCAGCGGTGTGGTCCTGTGACATCTTTTAGTATTTCAAGTGCACCATGCTGCAAGCCCAACTGACAATCTTAAATTTACCAATCAGAATTAAACAAACTTAAATTGAACATTTCCTGAGAAAGGCAGAATAACTTAGAAACTAAAACATAAATACCTCTCCTAACTTTCATGAATGATCAGGTTACTTCCAGGAGACCTCCAAAAGAATTAATTCCTATTCAAAATAATTTTATTCTCATAAATTCCAATTAATACCGTCACTTTTTGCCAGAAACTTAACGTATTAGTTTCTGTAAACGTGTGTAATCCCCATTTCCTCTGTAGGAAAAATACTTGCCCAGAGTTTGCGGTAGTAATTCTGGTGAGATTGTCAGTGTTCACTTTCATTACTCCCTTGAAACTGATAGTAGTTTCAGGAGTCTGCATAAGCCCAGTCTAACAGGGAAATCCAGTGGTTTCAGATATTGAAACTGTACATCTCAAAAATGTGCACTGGGAAAGTTAAGGAGTGATGAAAACTTTCACTATTAATCTGTAGCATTGCTGTAAATTCCCTTGAATTGTTACATGGTAAACAGGTGGATTTTTGGCAGTGTGAGAATTTTACGAAAACTGCTAAACATCCTCACTGATTCTGAAAACTTAATTTTATATTCAGATAATAGGTTTCTTTACAGTAATAAAAATACATATTTTGAATAAACTTGTTTATCTTTAACTTAGCTCCAACTTAATTCAGTCATCACAATTCATTTTGCTAATTGAAAATTTAAGTGAAAAAGTGAAGAATATTAAGTGTTTTTAGCTTCCTGGTTTGCCATTCATGACAGTGTTTCCATGTGAGTGCTTCAATGTGATTGGCTGCTTACATGTTTGCTGACAACGCTGCCACTTGCATGTCTAGGGATCATTTTTAATCAGCTCCGCATTTAACCTTCAGTCAGGAAAAGGGAAGTGTATGTCAAAGTGATCACTTTTGGGTGTAGCTGTCTTTGAGGTCAGTGAAGAGAACCATAGCTTTGCCAGTGATATCAAAATCCAGTCCATGTTCCTGAATATCTCATCTTTCTCTTACATGGGTGGCTCTTACTTGTGCATGTCTTTTGTTTCTTGAAGGTTTAATAATATTGGATTATGAATATGGGAATAGTACATTTTTCTTGAATCCTGTAATATGCTGTGCACTATTGAACTGAATTCAACTTGTATACATTGTGTAAAAGACCAGCCTGAGCACAGCAACAGGAAACGAGGGAGTGAATCGTTAAGTGAATCAAATTTGTTGGTGGGATCCTCACTGCAATGCTGAGCAAGGTTTCTTGCTGAAATTTACCAAACTCGCACATTAATTGCCCTTCCTGTTCCACTGGCATGTGTCACATTGGGTTTCTGCCTCATTGTACCAAGTACCGTTCCTGCTCACCACTGCCCCGATATCCTGGAATTCACCATAATCCCCGGCACAAGTATCATCTTTAAGAGACGGTTGTGGACCTGCACTAGCACTGTCAGTCCAGAACTGGCCTGTACTTCTGCCCTGGACATCGCAGATTATGGGAAATCAATCTCTGCTTTGCAGACAGGACTCTGGTGTTCCTGATGGATGATATGGTGCACATTTGGGACTTCCTCTACTCCCAGGAAGTTCCAATCTGTCAGCGAATGAGCTACCATTTTCAGTCCAATACCCAATACTGACTCTAAATTTGCTACTGTACACCCCCACCAAGTCTCACGCTCTACCACTCTCACTATTGCCTGATACATCTTCCCCATTTGACCTCCCCCCTCCAATCCATCACACCCAACATACCTCTCCATCTGCATAAACTACTTTAAATGCGCTACCCACTTTCATCCTCTAAAACACCAGTAGCTCACTCTCCCAGTTGGGGCCATGTTAACTCAAAAGGTTCACAGCTAGCAAGTTAATATCATAAACCAGCAGGTGAACTTTATGAACAAATGACTAGAGACATTACATTTGCAGTTATTCAACTTAGAGATATGTTATTCTTGCAGTTTTCCAAAGTTAAGGCAGGCTTTGGAATTAACAGGTACATAACTTATGTTTTCAGCTGGGACCAGGCTATATAAGTTTCATTGCCATGAAGATGGATGGTACTTAGTGAAATTACTTGTTTTGAATTCTTCCGTGTGAATTCAGTTAGTGCAAGACCGATGGATGTTTAGAAATTATTAAAAGACTCATAGAGTCAAAAAAACTGCAGATGCTGGAATCCAAGGGAGACAAACAGGAGGCTGGAAGAACACAGCAAGCCAGGCGGCACCTGGAGGAAAGGACAAATCAGTGTCCCAGGTATTGGAGAAATCACTGTTCCAGGTATTACCCTTCTCCAGTCCTGATGCTGCCTAGCTTCCTGTGTTCTTCCAGCCTCCTGTTTGTCTACATTAAAAGGCTCACGTTAAGTTGTCAGTCTCAGAACTCCTTGGAATAAGGAATAAAGCCAGACCTGCATCGAGAGTAAGCTAAATGCTAGATCGATTGTCTATAATGCAGCCCGTCATGGGAGCTGGTATTCCACAGAAGACAAAGATGGAAAGGAGAAATAGTAACTGGAAGATTTGTTTAGCTAGAAGCAGTAAAAGGACAGTAATCTTGATGCATAGGGAGTTTTTGAAGTAATCAGGTTGATTCCAATTTGAAGCCATGATAGTGGGCTACTAGAAACCAATACAACACAGTATAGAGCTGGAGGAACACAGCAGGCCAGGCAGCATCAGAGGAGCAGGAAAGTTGTTCAGAAGGGTCCCAACCCGAAACATCAACTTTCCTGCTCCTCTGATGCTGCCTGGCCTGCTGTGTTTCTCCAGATCCATACTATGTTGTCTCAGTCTCCGCCATCTGCAGTTCCTACCATTTCTACTCGAAACCAAGGGTGTTTTCTGATGTTCTAAGCCACTGAGCAGGAGTGGCACAGAGGTCTGTGTATTGATAGCTACTGCTGCTACCATGTTATATGTGCTGGAATCTAGAGTTTTGAGGTCAGTAAATAAATTTATGGGTGGCTGATCTGAAGGTTAATGTAAAGAAATGTAAAGAAATCTTGTATCTTGCTAAAAGAGATATCAGAGAGAATGCCACAAAGAGGTGTGTTGATGTCAAGAAAAGTTAAGGTTTGTAAGAAAATAGAGAAACTTTGATTGGTGGGGTATAGAAAATAGAACAAAAACAAAGTTGCTGGAAAAGCCCAGCAGGGCTGGCAGCACCTGTGAAGGAGAAAACAGAGTTAACGTTTCGGGTCCGGTGACCTTTCCTCAGAACTGATGGTGGCTGGGAAAACGTCAGTTTATATGCAGAAAATAAGGAGATGGGTGTGGTAGGGAGAAATGATAGGATAGAGCCCAAAGAGAGAGAAAAACAGTTGGACAGACAAAGG
>NC_063335.1:102916783-102954651 GCF_021869965.1 Rhincodon typus | reverse complement strand
TGTCTGTCCAACTGTTTTTCTCTCTCTTTGGGCTCTATAGAAAATAGAACTTGTTTATAGCATAAGGCTTTCTAAATGATAGTGTTAAATGAATAGTGCTTACTCTAATCCTTTTTTGATATGCAATGAAGTATGTTTTTATTAAAAATGATTACATTTCATGGTGCTGTACCATTGGTTAATTGTTGATTGTTTGAATTATTTCTTTAAATGTTAATGATCCCTATCTATATCACAATCGCCTTAATTTGCATTTCAGTTCTGAAATTTTATAGGAAAATCTGTATTGTAATCCTTTGAGACATTTCAGTGTTAAAACAAAAAGTCAATATCTCAGCTCTCAAACTAAATCATCAAGTCTATGTTATTTTAATTGGATATCGTCTTTAAAATAGACTGCAAAAATAGATTTCATTTTCTTTGTGATGTAACAGTCCTTTGAAATTTTGAAGCAATTTTTTTAACCCTCTTTCGCCTGTAAACCTGTTATAGGGTAAACATGTTAAGCAGTATAGAGGATAAGATTTTACATCCCTTAGGGATACATATATCAGGGAACCAGCGAAGAAATATACAAACTAAAGATGTAAAGTGGAATTCTGTGAAAGAGGGTGGGATGGGGATAAAGGGAGACTGGAAGGTCACTTTGGTTAGCACACTGACACTCAAAATTTTCATGAGGTCTGGAAACAGGTAAACAGCCTGCCTAATTGAATCAGGCAGGAGATTGTGGAAATATGTCAAGTGAATTACAACATCCAATTGATACAAACAAGTAGAATGCATACCACATATTCTCTGTCTTAAATCAAGGACTGTGGGGTCTAACCATTGGTTCTGGGACGCAGTGACATGACGTTGCACAAAATTGGTTCGGAATGATCCATTTTGTTTTTCCTGGTAGCCACAGAAGTTACAGTTCTGCCACCGACCCAACTAGAACAGAGGACATGAAGTGGTGCAGCCATGTACGGCACATAGCTCACTTCGGCTCCAAGATCTCTTAAGTTTTATGCCATTATGAGCAAACAGGCATGGTAACAGTCCCTGGCCTTAACAGCCATTTTGGGTTCAACATCAGCACTGACCCCATTCTTTATAATTATGCAAGGGCTATAACTTTGCAGTAAATCATCATAACAAACAATGTCCATCCCTTTCTCAAATTAAACCCAGTTCCTGGAGCCTTCATAAATTTTTCTGACCTGAAACATGGTTTAAAAGATAGATCTCCTTCTTTTATACTCTCTTGCCAGACTCTGTTCATTTAACCATTTGAATTGCCCTGTTGCCTCCTTAATCCTGATTTTGCAATGTTACTGGTGTTGTGAACTCAGCTTCGTTTGTTACAATGCCCCTTGACTTTTCTCCTGCAGCTATGCCTGGTTGCATCCACCCGTGATGGCAGCAGTGTTCATTGCTAGCTGTAAATAGATATGTTTAATTTCTAGCCTTCTCTGCCATATCTGTGCTGTTAATTTAAAGGATCCCTCTTGCGCATTAGATATTTCAACTCTACTCATGAAGCTCTGGTGACCTGGTCAAGGTGGCGGCAGAGTAGGACAGAGTTCCGGCCAGAGCTCCTCTGCTTGCCAGTCCCTTTACCATTATTCCCTTTATTTTCTCTCCTCTTTGTGGCTTTCCCTTTCTCCCACCGCCTTCCCTGTGGAGTTGCGCAGCGAGCGGGCAAAGCGCAGGCAGCGTGGCCTTGTGCTCTGGAGCCTGCAGGCACACCCCTGTGAGCCCCAGAGCATCGCGAGCAGTGAGCCGTGGAGCAGCAGGTGGGCTGTGAGCCCGGAGCAGCGCGGGGAAGATGCCCTGCAGCAGCACATGGGAAACAGTTCCGGAACAGCTCACGGGCAGCGGGTCCTGGACGGAGACCGGTGTGAGGGGACTATCCTTACCTTCGAACTTACCTTAGAATGCTATAATATTAACCCCTTAATATTTTCCTATTTTCAGCTCTGTAATTAAGCAACTACTCCTATTCCTCTGCTGTATCCAAGAATTGTACCTCGTACTTGTACTTAAGATGTCGCCATAAGAAGGCAGACATTGTAAAAGTTTTTCACTGTACTCCTGCAATGATTGATTGACTGATGCCTGCTCGTTTCCAAACTACACCCCTCATTGGAAATGTTCCTGAGATCCTTGCTTTCTGATGGAATCTGACATGCCCAAATGTGACTAATTTCTGGTTCACACTTATTTTGTATTTCTTCTCACCAAGTTGGAAGTGATTTTACTGTTTAGTGTTGTTTCTCCATTTTTGACTTTGCTTTGTCTACAGACTTTTCAACTGTTCAGTTGCTGACTATCTGTCTGGGTATTTCTTAAAGTTGCAACGCGTTTAAAGCTTTAAATGTCTAGTACTACTCCTCAGTCCATTGGAATTCTCTGCTCTTAGGTTCATTGGATATTTGCATCATCATTGCCTTCTGGTATTATGTAATGATGGGCGATGCTCCCACCATGTTATATGTGCTGCAATGTCAACCATTACCAGATTATGAATGTGGTAGTTTTCTGTCAGTCTTCACTTTCCTTCACTTTCACTTTTCTTAGGGCCTGCTTGGTTTACAATGGCAAATGAAAACTAGAAAAGTCATAACGAGAAGTTATTTTCTTAAATAACATTCCATTTATTGCATGATTGCAATTGAGGTACAAATTAGATGAACAAGTTAAGCATTGTTACTAAGACTATTGGGAAATCTGTGGATGTAAGTCTTCTCCCTGCAGGTTCCTCTGAAGTTCTGTATTTCCCCACTCAGGTCCTTATGGAATTATCAGATTGGGTAGAGCTTAATACAATCTCCAACATTAACTCTATTAGATTAGTACCTTATAAAACCTGGAGTCATCAGTAAAGTGGCAGATGCTGGAGGTACAGTGAGAGGTACAGATGTTTTGGAACATATACTCATCCTGGTGTAGACTTGGAGCAGTCCCTGCAGACTATGAGTGCAGCCATTTCCCTCATATCTGTGAGTGTTCTCTCCTTCATCAGGTGATTGATGGTTCCACTTGGACACACATTTCAAATGCTTGCTCAATCCAGTGGTGCCCGCAAACAATGAATGAATAAGTAGCAAGATCCAGAAGGCCAATAGATGGATGCTGGAAAGGTACACCGATCTGAGGAATATCATTGAATCTGTAAGTCTTGTATATCAATGGCTAGGGACCAGCTCTTCATCCCTCTCTGGTCAGCAGAGACATATAAGCGCACATTGCAAGAGGAGGAACAGCCGCCTTCTGCATCTGAGTCCTTTCTTACATGTTCAATTGTGGGTAGCAATGCCTCAGGTAGCTGTGGTAACAAGAACATTTCTTGAAACTGTGAGGGAGACTCTCAATATGTTGGAGCTGGCAGGCCTCAAGGAGCTGCAGGAGGCTAATCATTTTGAGGTTCACTGCTGAGTACTTTATTAAAGGATTACTGATTCCCTCTGTTTAATGTGAAATAAATGTGTACTATATTCTGTTGATATTTACTTTCCATTACTTGTGGACCTGTACAATCTCAGGAGTAGAGTGGCTCAACTCAGAAGCAGATTGTTAGAGACCAGATCAACCAGATCCTCACTTTTCCTTTGTATTGTATGGAAGTATTACTAGGGGCAGAAAGAGAATGCTATCAGTTAGCAAGATTCATCTGAACTATTCACAAAATGGCCTGTTCTCAGTCACCCTTGTCTTACTTCTTTGCACCTTCCTGTTGTTCTTGGGATCCTACATGATGGATTACCAGGTTGACAGCATCCATCACATACTCATCATCAGAGGAAGCAATATGTTGTACATTATCGTTATTGTTTAATTACTCTTCACTCTCTAGGGCCAGGTTGTATATGTATTTTAAAACAGATAGGCTAACGTTGACTGATCAGGACATCACCCTGAGAAATAAACCAGTGAATGGCTGTCATCTTTTAGTGACATATTGTCAAACATATATGCTTCTTCTCTTACATTCTGTTGTCTTAAGACATGATCTGCTACAAAGCCTACAGAACAAAGAAATGTGTTCACTTGTCATACTCTGCATTTATTCTGCAAACATCAAGTAACTCTGTCTCACATGATTTGTCTCTGCCACAAAGTTCAGTTTAATTTCCTGCCTGAACTAATTCATACTTTAAATCTGATTGGAGGTGTAACACTGCCTTTATTGTTGTTGGATTTTATTGCTGTTGTTTCTGTTATTTAAATCATTTACTTGAAAAGGTATTGCAGGTCTTTATTTTGTAGATATAACCTGCTTGGCTGTTTATTGTTTTAAATTGTACACAATTTCAATTGCAGTACGTGTTGCATTGTTCAGTGATGTTTTTAAGATTTTATTTATTTAATGAAGGTGAGCTGCTAATTTTTTATTATGATAAAGCTTTGTTGATTGAACAAATATTTTTCACTTCTATGTTCTTATTTTCCTTTTCAGAATTTTGCTTAACCTCTGTCAAATAAAATTGAAAAAGTTATAAATGTTGAAGAATTATCATCCCAATTGTGCTGAAAAAGTTATTCACAATTTTTAAAGATAATGCGAAATGGGGATTTATATTTGATCCTTTCATTAGTGGAATCAGTTTCTCACTACGTACTCTGTCCAGAATTTTGAATATTTATATTTATAATTTTGAATACCTACAAGCCATCTTTTCTCCAAGAAAAAAATTTGTAACCTGCCCAATCAAGCTTCATAACTGAAATTTCTTACCTGAGCCATTTTCATGAATATTTTCTGCGCTCTCTCCAATGCTTCCACAGTCTTTCTAAAGTGTGGCACCACTGTTAAAACTGCTGTTGAAACTGTGCTATCTCAGGGTAGCCGATGCAATCGACTTATCCAAAATAACCAATCAATCAGCTTCGTGGCAGTTTGAGGATTTGATGCCTTTTCATTGGTCTCAAAATGCCTCTTCACAATGCTTTAGAGATTGGCATAAAAAATGTTTTTATAGCTCAAAGTTCAGAAAGCCCTTATAGTGATGAATATTTGGCATAATGAGTCCAGTGGGGTAATGGCAATAAAATGTTTGGGATGTTCAAGACACACTTGAATGCTATAATGTGAGGCTTAAGGTACTGGAGGGATGAAACTCAATGGGCCAGAAAGACTTTTACAGAAGCTTGTTTTTTTTTAAACTAAGTCTTTCACTAAGGCTACAGTATAGATAGAAAGAAGCATTCTCTTTATCAGAAACTACTTGTATACACAGTTAAAACTTATTTCCGTGAAATAAATTCACCAACATTTTCATACAGCATTAACTGCTTAATCTCTAAAGCACAAAACTTTTGTCTTTTTAAAAATTTACTCTGTTTGATTGGATGTTTTTATTTTCTTTTGGGACAAAGAACAAGCTTTTCAATTTCACTTGCTTTCATTTTGTTGCATCAGAATTTGAGAGATAATTGTTGTTTGTATGGTGAGAGATGTGATGACTCTAGATTTAAGGGAGCTTGATGGAGGCAAAAGGACAATTAGGATCCCAGAACTAGCTCTTGTCAGTGGTCAGGCAAAAAATAGGGATGGAATTACTGGCCATAATGTGGGACAGGATGTTTGTGGTATAATTTAAGCCCTGAAGTCTGGAGAATCACTACTGCTCCACATGGTCCACAAAGAAGTCTGGATAAAATGTTAAAATCTCTGGCCTGGATATTCTTCAATCCATGATCCACTTTCCTGATAAGTCTAACTGCTGCTCAAGCCTCGAATTGAAATTGCTGATCATGTCTTGCTGGAGTCAGGGAGAGCAAGATCTCCTCCAAGTCACATATAATCCTGACTTAAATGTGCGTAACTGTTTATTCAATATAGAACTTAGGCACAGAATCCCTACAGTGCAGAAAGAGGCCATTCAGCCCATCAAGTCCTAATGATGCTCTGGAGCCAGCCCCTCCCACCCTATCTCTCTAACCCTGCAGTTACCGTGTTTAACCTGCCTAGTATGCACATTCCTGGATACGACAGGGAGATTTATGTATGGCTAATCCACCTAACCTGCACATCTTTGCACTGTGGGGGGAAATTGGAGCTGCCAGTAGAAACCCTTGCAGACACGGGGAGAACGTGCAAGCTCCATACAGACTGTCACTCAAGGCTGGGTCTCGAAGCTGAGTTTGGAAGCTGCAGTACATCTCTCCCTGCAACGCTCTCTCTCACAGTTTTCTCTTGATGCTGTTCCTTCTGGGCTGGAGAATTACATGCGAGACAATCTATTTTACCAAATTTGCTTTGCCAAGGATATCTTTATGTGATGTTACTATACTGGAACAGTTACTGTTTAGTAGTTAAATAATCTATTATTCTCTTACTTTTTCCAATAGAGTTAAATTATTCCAATTTCTTCTTTCTTTTGTTGGAAGTTAACAATAGTGTATGAATAAAGTGTGTTTTTCTGAAATTTTTCTGAAGAAGGGTCTCAACCCGAAACGTCAGCCTTCCTGCTCCTCTGATGCTGCTTGGCCTGCTGTGTTCTTCCAGCTCTGCACCTTGTTGTCACAGCTACTGAGCTGCCACTTAAAAAGAAAAGAAAAATAAGTGAAAATCACAGTGAAAATACTGAGTTAAAAAACATGGCTGCATCTTCTCCTGTATGAGCTCCTGTTCAAATTATTGGGAATGTGAGGCAAAACTTAGAATTCTTCCAAGAACAATGGCAGAATTATGCAATAGCTACAGATTTGTTGAACAAACCAGAACAAGTACAAGTTGCTACATTTTCATCGTCAGGAAGAAACTGTTTCAAAATGTACATTCCACTCTAAATCTCTCTGAAGAGCAGAAACAGCACATGACAGAAATTTTAAAATCTTTGAAGGCATGCTTAGAGATCCAGGAGAACATTATTTATGAATGGTCCGTTTTCGGTACTGGGGATCAAAGAGTAAAAGAGTCCATTGAGCATTACATAACATCATTAAGACAGCTTACAGAAACCTGTGAGTTCATGCAGTTAAAGGATAAACTAATGAGATACAAGATTTTGTAAGATTAAAATTTAAAAGTGAAAGCACACCCACTGAGAGAAGACAAACTTACATTGAGGAGAACGATTCACCTTGCAGAAATGCCGAGTTTGTGAATCAACGAACGGAGCATATTCTTGGCAGCTCTTGCATTAAGCTGATAGATTGTCCACGCATGGGAAGAGTAATCAAATGCTAAGAGCAGAATGCAAATATTGTGGAAGATGTCATGTAAGAGAAAAGAAGGCATGCCTAACATGAGGGGAAGCAGTGTTTTCACTGCAAAAATATATGACTCATTTTGCTGTCAAGTACTTGGCCAGAACGAGGCACTACACATGGACACTGGAGAGATATTGGCTGAATGAATCATTATATGCCATTAAACAGGTTGTTTCAGTTAAGTCAATAGGTGAGACCCAGTTTTGTGGCTGCTGGAATGAGAACTGCAAAAGGATAACATCGGGTCAACATTAAGTGGCAGATAGACACTGGTGTACCACGCAAGTTCACTACCCTGTGTACTGTAACTGAGCAGTGCAATCCAAAAATGAAGCCCTTGAAATTAAGGTTAACTCTATATGATGGCATCCTACTTGTGATGAGAGGACAGATTACTCCGTAAGCCCATTGCAAGGACATGGATGAGGAACTGGAATTCTAGATCATTGCTGGTAAGCAATGCCACTCATCTTTAGTCATCACTCGTCTAAAGCTTGTACTAGTAACCCTTAATGTGTCAAAATAGACTTACAATGTGTCAAAGCACCCTAAATCATTCATTGTGGAAAATATCCTGGATGAGTACAAAGATATTCTAACAGGGTTAGAATGGCCTTCAGGAGATTATCATCTTGAAATAGGTAACAATGCAGCATAAATTCAGCATCTGCTGAGGGATTTCCAGCTATACTCAAGCCAAGCCTGAAAGATAAGATTGAACAGTTGAAAATAAAGAGACTAATCAACAGAAAGTCACAACTCATCCACAACGGATACATAGTGTGGCAGCTGAGAAATAACCTGGGAAACTGAGAGTATCCATACATCCAAAGGATATAAATTAAGTCTTGAAGAGATAACGCTACCCCATGACAACCTTTAAGGAATTAAGTCACAACTTGATAAAGTAAAAATCTTCACCAACTTAGACGTGAAAGTTTGTTACTGGTAAGTGAAGCTAGAAGAAAGCTGCAACTTTTTAACTACCTACTGGACACCCTACTGGAAACACATGGTTGTACCTGCTATTTGGCATTTCTACTGCCCCAGAAAACACATTAAAAGATAACATGAGAGAGTTAGATATCTTCCTGTAGTGGAAACTGTAATGGATGATCTGCTAGTTTATAGATGTGAAGATACAATGGAAGAAAAATGTGATGAAAATCCAGTGTGAATGCTCAAAAGATGTCACCAGATGAAGCTGAAAATGAGCAAGAAAAGAATATTACAATTAAAGATGCTCAAGGTCAAGGAAATAGGCCATGTACTGACAGCAAAAGGTCTTGATCCAGATCCCAAGAAAAGGTGAAAGGTGCACCAGAGTTGCAGCCATATATACCTCTTGTTGAAGACCTCAGTCACAGCGATGGCATTGGCTCAGTGTGGATTCGAGTCGGCCCAGTGTGGATTCGAGTGAGCCCAGTGCAGATTCAGGTGGGGCCTGCATGGAGTTGAGTGGGCCCAGCACAGACTTGAGTGGAGATAGTAAGTGGAGTAACAAGAGTGTAATAAGATAGTAATAAGAGTGGAGATGCTGCCTGGCCTGCTGAGTTCATCCAGCTCCACACCTTGTTATCATAGACTCAAGTAGGCCCTGTGTGGACTTGAATGGGCCCAGCGTGGGCTCAAGTGAGCCTAGCATGGACTCCAGTGGACCCAGCGTGAACTTTACTCCTTTAATTTTTAATCTTGTATTCGATGTTTCAGTTTATTTTTGTGTGTTTTAGGATGGCATCGGAGAGTGGAGGCACTATGTAATACCTCTCACTTTTTTGTAACAAAATACACATGACAATAAACAAATCAAATCAAATCGTTACATTGGTTTGTTGGATTTGTCGACTACGTGGCAACGTTGTTTCCCAATTTGTTTTCAGAGTCTGTCAATTTTTAATCAGGTTTGCAGTGGTAGTGAGGCACAGAACGAGAAGCAGCCTTCACTAAAATCAAGCAACTAATGACGGCAATGTCATTTCTGAAATACAGTATGACAATCAAGTCTCCTTATGATGTGATCTCTGTGAGAGATGAATTGGAGCAACCCTCAGGCAGCAAGAAAAAAATCAGTTGTATTTGCATTCAGAATGCAAACACAAATTGAAATCTGCCTGAGGAAGCGTTCTGAGGAAGGGTCACTGGACCTGAAATGTTAACTCTGGTTTCTCCCTCACAGATGCTGCCAGACCCGCTGAGCTTTTCCAGCAACTTTGTTTTTGTTCCTGATTTACAGCATCCGCAGTTCTTTTGGGTTTTGTTTTGAAAGCTGCCATCATCAGATTAAGAAAAAGTGCCTAGCCATTGCCTTTACTGGTGAACATTTTCATCAATACCAACTTGAAAAAGGCAAATTGACAGTCAAGTTCAACCGGAGGCCACTTCAAAACATTTTCCTCAAGCCACTACTATCTGCTCCAAAGCATCTGAAAGGAATATATTCTTGTAATAGAGATATCATCTATAAGCAAGGGAAGCAACTGTATCTCGCAAATGTGCTGTTGAGAGCAACACTCCTTATGAAGAAATTGGGGACACTACAACAGAGAGTGAAATATTCCAAATTCAACTACAGCAGCTCATTGTGCTCTGGAAATCTTCAACCCAACAGAGACTTTGAACGTAATACACAAGTTTCTCACTGAAATGAAGAAAACCATTCAATAAGATGGATATTGCCAAATGTTACAAGAAGTAATGGTAAAAGGATGGCCAGAGATTATCAAAGACAAATCTATTACTGCAGGAACTGACTGGGCATAAAGAGATGAATTGTCAGCCTGAGGTAGAACATTGCAAAAAGAAAATCGAGTCATTAGCCTGACGGAATTGACAGGAGGGATGCTAAAGGGCAACCATGTGACCCACCAAGAAATTGAATCAAATCTGAGGAAAGCAAGAGATGTGCTCTACAAGCCAAACATAAGCAATGAAATCAAGGACCTCATCAGCTCAAACAGCACATTTTCTTTTCATTCAAGGGATGTGGGGATTGCTGGCTAGTCCAGAATTTATTTCCCATCCTTAACCAGTCAGAAGGCAGCTAAGAGCTAACACTTTTTGGTGTCTGGAGTCACATGTAGGCCAGACAAGATGAAGATGGTGAATTTCCTTCCCTAAAGGACATTCGTGAATGAGATAGGTATTTACAATAGTTGACAATTGTTACATGGTTACCATTAGACCAGTTTAAATGAGCTAGTAATGAGTACCAAGCTAAGCAAGTGAGAGAGCCACTGATAACACATGGCATATCAGACAAACCATGGATAAAGCTGGGATTAGATATTTTATACTTGCAGGAACTGTGTATCTTATCACAATAAAATACTGTTCTGTGTACTGGGAGGTGGACCAGGGACCACGGACTTTGCTAACTATTAGTGTGATTGTCGAATGCCTAAAAGCACACTTTAGCTGCTATGGCATTCCAGACATTGCCATGCTTGATGAAAGATTAGGAAATTCACTACTACACATCATCTTCCATGAATGCCAGTCAAAGTTTGAGGCAATGGTAAAGATTACCAAAGGAATCATACAGAAATTGAGCAAATCTCCATAGATGTCTACAAGGCACTACATGACTGGAGAAACACACCTACTGAAAGCATAGAAAGTAGTCCAGGAGAAAGATTGCAAACAAATAACCTTTCCGATAGCAAAAAAAACTAACGAAGCCAGAAGTAGCACAATATGTGAGTAAAAAAAAAATCAAGGTGAAATGACAGAAAGTCAAAAATTATTTCTACAAGCATGCTAAATTCCTCCATTGTGCATTGGAAAGCCAGTCAGGGTACAAATATTCAACAAAAACCAGCCTGAGTTGTAACTTGGGATCTGCATGGAACAGTTGTTACCTTGAACATATGTGATTGAAGTCAACTTATTAATTGTGTTATTGTAACTGCAGACACTTATGCCCAACTGCAGAAGTTACATCAGAAAGGTGGACGTTTGGATTGAAATATAGTCACGTCTAAATGTTTGTCACAGTCATGCTGTAATCATGTGATCTCTACCATGAGGCTCACATCTCACAGGCAGACATTTCAAGCTTCACTTATTAAAATCCTCACGTTGAGCACATTGTTGTTTTACGCAACTGAAACACCATGTACGACAAGAAAAGATCCATTTAGTCTCTGGGTTTAACAATGAAAATGAGTGTACATGTGGAAAATGAAGTGAAAAAAATATAAGAAAAGACAAAACGGCCACAACACTGACCAAACAATGTAAAATGACAGGGAGATATTATGTGTGACAGTCAAAAAGTTAGACTGTACAAAGAAATTCAGTTTCTTGAACTGTGTAGCAGTTATTAGAAATAATTAATTATACAGAATATCTTACAAATACAGATGCTAAGAGAAAGTTTCCTTTGACAAAAAAAACAACTGATTTGAAAGAAATAGATTTACAAGTTTCTACACTGAAGGGATAGAGGAAATCTTTCCTCACCCTTAATTGTCTCCTATCAAGCAGCCTAGTTGAAGAGATGCAGAGTTTAAGAATCAAATGATGTTAGGATGTAAATGTCTGCAAGTAGGACATGGGCAGGAATCAATTAAATGCTCCACCAGGCACCGCTAAAGGGCAGCTCGATCTATTATTTAAATCGCATTCAATTTAAAGTGAACTGAATAATTTAGTTTGAGACTGTCAACAAATAATGATTCCTGTTATTATCATTCTTCTGTTTATAGATCTGGAATGGTTTATGCATGAACCTGATTGGAATAAAATCATAAACAAAAGGTCGATTCTGCCAGTCACCACTTTTGTAGTCTTAAACTGGTTTTGACTCAATGGACAATTTGGAAAGAATGGCATTGATTACACTTGATTGGTTTACCTATAACTGTTAAAATTAAAAATGAAAGGTTAAAGTTGAAAAGATGATAAGGACAAGTGGATAAGATTCCTTTGTCCATTCTTTGACATTGAGGCCAAAATGCTATTGCATGTTATGGACTGAGTTATTTGATGGTTGATGAGAACAGATTTTTCTTTGAATGAGGACCCACAGATTGGACAGTGGATCTCAGAGACACCAGGTTGAGGATCTTGTTTTGACGCTGGGACTTCGTTAACTGACATTCACACTCCACATCAGTATTACTAAAACAGCAGGCTTCAGAGAGGGATTGCTTTTACGGGGAGAAATCAGGAGAATGGGGTTAAGGACCTTATCAGCCATGATTGAATGGCGGAGCAGACTCGATGGGCCGAATGACCTAATTTCTGCTCCTGTGTCTTATGGTCTTTTCTTTATGCTTTCTTATTTTTCTCCTGAGTCATTTTTCATATTCAGCCAAATTTGGTCTCTCCACTACTCATGTGCTTGATTGGCTCCAACGTTTTGATTTTAAAACTCAACCCCCCCAGTTTCTGTCCAGTCCATAACCTCACCCACATCCATTTCAGCAATTCCATAAAGCCTCACAATGTTCCAAAATATCCACGCTTGTCTCATTATGGCCTCTTAAGCATCACCCATTTTAACCTTGTCAAAAGTGTGTGGGGGGGTGGTGATGATCTAGTAGTATTATCACTGGACTTTTAATCCAATAATGTTCTGGGGACCTGGTTCAAATCTCGCCATAACAGATAGCGGAATTTGAGTTTGATCTTTAAAAAAATCTGCAATTAAGAGTCTAATGGTGACCATGAATTATCAATTGTTTGGAAAAACCCATCTGGTTCACTAATGTCCTTTAAGGGAAGGAAACTGTCATCCTTACCTGGTCTGGCCTATACATGCCTCCAGACCCACAGCTATATGGTTGACTCTTAACTGCCCTTTGGGTAATAAATGGTGGTCTAGCCAGTGACATCTTAATACCATGAATGAATATGAAAAAAAATGGTGATCACAGCTTCAATTACCTAGGCCCCAGGCTCTGAAGTTCTTTCCTCACACTTCAGTGGCTCTCCACCTGACTTTCTTCCATAAAGACATTATTTGACCAAGTTTTTGGACACTTAACTTCATATTCTTTATGTAGCTCAATGTCATATTTTGTTTTATATTGTTCCTTTGAAGTATTTTGGGATATCTTACTTTGTCAAAGTTGCTATATAAATGTAATTTTTTGCTGGATCATTGTATTGCTGTCTTATAAATCTATTTTTACTTTTTGTTGTGTTAACTTTCAGAAGTCTTTAACTCTCTTCAACATTCCTCGAATGAGATTGTTTCATTATTCTACTTCATTTCTCCCTCCCAGAAGACCTTTGCTTCCCTAGCACTTCTGGGAATTCTTTTTTTATGTTTTCCTCTGTGAAGACCAAAAAAAACCTGTTTTATTTTAAATTTCTCTGCGATTTCCTTGAGATCCATTATCAATTCTTCACCTTCAGACTGAAAAAGGCCAACATTTGCCTTCACTAATTTTATGTTTTTGTTTTTATACACCTTCAAAGCTCTTACATAGAATGTTTGAAACAGGAGTAAGCCATTCAGAGGATTATCATAAAGAATTTAAGCAACATCCTAGAAACAGCTATAAATCGAGAAATGGTAGGAATAGAGAAATTTGGGGAAATTAAACTAACCAGAGGACTGCTATTGTGTAAATTGTTGGAGCTGGAGGCTGACAAGTGCTTGTGTTCTGATAGCCTTTATCCTAGTGTCTTAAAAGAAGTGGCTAGAGATCTGGTTGTTGTATTGCTTTTAATTTTCCAAGACTCCTTAGTTTATGGAAGACCAAACTAGATTGACTGATACCAAATATTCAAAAGGGGAAGGAGACAGAAAGCAGGAAACTACAGGCCAGTTATCATAACATTAGTCAGATGGGGAGGTGATGGCTTAGTGGTAATGTTGCTGAACTATTAATCTGGAGTCCCAGGTAATGTTCTGGAGCCCTGGGTTTGAATCCCATCATGGAATATGGTGGGGAACTTTAAAAAAAAATTCCCACCATGGCATGTGGCGGGGAATTTTTAAAAAAATTGGAATTAAAAGTCTAATGATGCCAGGAAAAAAAATCCATCTGTTTACTAATGTCCTTTAGAGAAGGAAAATGTCACCCTTACCTTGTCTGGCCTACATGTGACTCCAGACCCACAGCAATGTTGTTGACTCTTAACTGCCCTCTGGGTAATTAGAGATGGGCAATAAATACTGGCCTAGGCAGTGAATCTCACATCTTGTGAATGAATGAATAAAAGTTGGAAGCTATTGTTAAAGAAATTATATTGGGAAACTTAAATAAGTTCAAGGTAGTCAGGCAATTCAGAATGGATTTATGAAACATAGATCATGTTTACCCAGTTTAATTCTTAGTCATGACTCTACCAGGCAGATCTTTTATTGAACCAAATAAAACACACTGCTGTTATTTAACTACATGTGTTTGGTTCTTCTTCACATACTTCCTTGGAAATTCTGAGAATCTTCCATCACAGTTACATGCAAATATGTGAACAGGAGCAGCAGTAAGTCACCTGACCCTCAAACCTGCTCTGCTATTCAATAACATCAGAATTGATGCAATTCCTGTGAAGAGCAGCCCTCCCTCACCCTGATTATCTTTCATTCCCTTCCTCATTAAGAATTTATTTACTTCTCCTTGAAAATATTCTTTTTTCCATCACCATTTGAGGAAGAAAGTTTCAAAGATTCAGATGTTTCTGTGAGAAAAAAAGTTTACTTCATTTCTGTTTTAAATGGGAAACCCCTTAATTAAAAAAAAGACATTTAGTTTTACATTCTCTGACAACATCCTCAAACCGATTTTGTCAAGACCCCTTGGAAACCGTGTGCTTCAATCCCAGCCTGTCCAAGTTTTCCTCATAAGACAAGCTGCTCTGCCAAGAAATAGATCAGCAAGCCTTCCCTGAACTGCTTTGAATCCACATACACCATTTCTATGATAAGGAAACCAATGCTTACATTTTATTTTAAGTATTGTCTTACCAATGTCCTGTATACCTGAAATATTACTTCTCTACTTTTGGATACAAATTCTGCTCATTGTAAGATGTATATTGCATTACTTGCAAACTAGCCTCAGATTCCATGCGCATCTCAGAATTTTCCAACCACTCACCACTTTGATGAAGTGCTCCTTTTTTAATTTCTCTTTCCACCATCTGCCAGTTCTTTGTCTAGTCACTGAAATATCCACACTGCAGCACAGAGTGTTTTCATCATCTGACTAACTTTCACCTGAATCAGTTTGATGCGACTGACAACTTTAGTGGTGATGCAGTGTTGCATCTGGAGATGGTACCCAACCAGATTTGACCTTCTCTGAAATCGCAGCATTCACATTTAAACCCAGCTCACATTGGAATTGGATTCCATGATACAAAATAACATTGTCCAGAAAGTCGAGCATTGTATTGATTGGTGCAGCTTGATTATTTAAGGTTTGAAGAAAGACCACACTTTCTGAGTCCTTTTTGATCCAACGTGTAAAAATGATGTCCATAAGATTCCAATCTGGAAAGAGCTTAATCCCAAGTTCCAATCATTTTAAAATGCTTCATGTCAAGGATGGATATTGGTCTACACAACTTTCCACAGAACCACAGGAATGGTCAACATTTAGAATACCTTCCAGGAAATGGCGTTTCCACATTTATCTATCAGCTATTATCAATCAGGATTATCTATGTTCCAAGAACAATTGGATCACATGATTTGGTTATATAAAGAAAGAAACTTCTTAATGTAAACCTGCATTAATTTCCTTAACTTAAAAATATGAAACTTAAGGAAAAAGCATATAATTGCAAAACATTGAGTAGCAAGCCAGAAAATAAACAGTGGCAGGATGCAGAAACAGATATTAAGACTTTTTACAGATGAGGGTACGAAGTCTTACCTGACCACAGGGATGTTTTGTCATTTTGGGGAAGAGATGACTGGTAGTGTTCTGACCTCAGGGTCACCGCACTTCAGGTGAGGGGAGAGACTGAAGAGAAGACGAAGAAAGGCACAGAAGATTTGCCACAACGTTACCGAGACTGGAGGTTTTGAGCTGTAGGGAGAGGCTGAATGTGCTGGGGCTATATTCCCTGGAACGTCAGAAGCAGAGGGGAAACTTATAAAAGTTTATAAAATTGTAAGGGACATAGATAAGGTGAATAGCCTTGGTCTTTTTCCAAGGGTAGGTGAGTCCAAAACTAGAGGGCAAAGGTTTAAGGTGAGCTTGGAAAGATTTAAAAGGGACCTGAGGGGCAACTTTTTCACACAGAGGGTAGTGCGTATATGGAACGAGCTGCCAGTGTAAGTGGTAGAGTCAGGTACAATTACACCATTTAAAAGACATTTGGACAGATACATGAATAGGAAAAGTTTAGAGTGATGTGGGCCAAATGCAGGCAAATGGGACTAGGTCAGTTTAGGATCTCTGGTCAGCATGGACAAGTTTGACTGAAGGGTCTGTTTCCATGCAGTATGATAATGACTCTATAACTACAGCCAGTGTGCGAATTGAGCCCACGTTATTGTCATTATTTTACACTGAAAATCAACCATCCAGCTAACCAACCCCTAAGTATCTAAAAATGAAAAGAGTAAATAAAGTGTATGCTGGTTTCCAAGAGTGTGAGAATGGGGAGCTAATAGAAGGTAATAAGGAAATGGGAGATGAAAAGAACAAAAAAAATTGCTTCTGTCTTCAACATACAGGACAAAAAAAAGCATCCTATTAATGGCTGTAAATCAAAAAGAAGTGGGAAAGCGGAACTTGATGAAATTACAATCAACATAGTACTGGCATTGAGGCAACTACTATTGTCTATGCTTTGGACACATAGAACATAGAACAGAGAACGTTACAGCGCAGTACAGGCCCTTCGGTCCTCGATGTTGCGCCGACCTGTGAAACCAATCTGAAGCCCATCTAACCTAAACTATTCCATTATCATCCATATGTTTATCCAATGACCATTTAAATGCCCTTAAAGTGGGTGAGTCTACTATTTTTGCAGGCAGGGCATTCCACGCCCTTACTACTCTCTGAGTAAAGAACCTACCTCTGACATCTGTCCTATATCTATCACCCCTCAATTTAAAGCTATGTCCCCTCGTGCTAGCCATCACCATCCGAGGAAAAAGACTCCCACTGTCCACCCTATCTAATCCTCTGATCATCTTGTATGTCTCTATCAAGTCACCTCTTAACCTTCTTCTCTCTAACAAAAACAGCCTCAAGACCCTCAGCCTTTCCTCATAAGACCTTCCCTCCATACCAGGCAACATCCTGGTAAATCTCCTCTGCACCCTTTCCAATGCTTCCACATCCTTCCTATAATGCGGTGACCAGAACTGTACGCAATACTCCAAGTGCGGCCGCACCAGAGTTTTGTACAGCTGCAACATGACCTCATGGCTCCGAAACTCAATCCCTCTACCAATAAAACCTAACATACTGTACGCCTTCTTAACAACGCTATCAACCTGGGTGGCAACTTTCAGTGATCTATGCACAAGGACACCGAGATCTTTCTGCTCATCCACACTACCAAGAATCTTACCATTAGCCCAGTACTCTGTATTCCTGTTACTCCTTCCAAAGTGAATCACCTCACACTTTTCCGCATTAAACTCCATTTGCCACCTCTCAGCCCAGCTCTGCAGCTTATCTATGTCCCTCTGTAACCTGCAACATCCTTCCGCACTATCCACAACTCCACCAACTTTGGTGTCATCCGCAAATTTACTAACCCATCCTTCTACGCCCTCATCCAGGTCATTTATAAAAATGACAAACAGCAGTGGCCCCAAAACAGATCCTTGAGGTACACCACTAGTAACTGAACTCCAGGATGAACATTTCCCATCAACCACCACTCTCTGTCTTCTTACAGCTAGCCAATTTCTGATCCAAACCGTTAAATCACCCTCAATCCTATGCCTCCGTATTTTCTGCAATAGCCTACCATGGGGAACCTTATCAAACGCTTTACTGAAATCCAAATACACCACATCAACCGCTTTACCCTCATCCAACTGTTTGGTCACCTTCTCGAAGAACTCAATAAGGTTTGTGAGGCACGACCTACCCTTCACAAAACCGTGTTGACTATCCCTAATCAAATTATTTCTTTCTAGATGATTATAAATCCTATCTCTTATAATCCTTTCCAACACTTTACCCACAACCGAAGTAAGGCTCACTGGTCTATAATTACCAGGGTTGTCTCTACTCCCCTTCTTGAACAAGGGGACAACATTTGCTAGTCTCCAGTCTTCTGGCACTATTCCTGTAGACAATGACGACATAAAGATCAAAGCCAAAGGCTCTGCAATCTCCTCTCCAGCTTCCCAGAGAATCCTAGGATAAATCCCATCCGGCCCAGGGGACTTATCTATTTTCACACCTTCCAGAATTGCTAACACCTCCTCCTTATGAACCTCAATCCCGTCTAGTCTAATAGACTGTATCTCAGTATTCTCCTCGACTGCATGGTCTTTTTCCTGTGTGAATACTGACGAAAAATATTCATTTAACACCTCTCCTATCTCTTCGGACTCCACGCACAACTTCCCACTACTGTCCTTGACCGGCCCCAATCTTACTCTAGTCATTCTTTTATTCCTGACATACCTATAGAAAGCTTTAGGGTTTTCCTTGATCCTACCTGCTAAAGACTTCTCATGTCCCCTCCTGGCTCTTCTTAGCTCTCTCTTTAGGTCCTTCCTGGCTAACTTGTAACTCTCAAGCGCCCTCACTGAGCCTTCACGCCTCATCTCTACATAAGCCTCCTTCTTCCTCTTGACAAGAAATTCAACTTCTTTAGTAAACCACGGTTCCCTCGCTCGACCACTTCCTCCCTGCCTGACAGGTACATACTTCTCAAGGACACGCTCCACAAGCTCCACATTTCAATTGTGCCCAGCCCCTGCAGTTTCCTTCTCCATCCTATGCATCCTAAATCTTGCCTCATCGCCTCATAGTTGCCTTTCCCCCAGCTATAACTCTTGCCCTGCTTTATATACCGATCCCTTTCCATCACTAAAGTAAACGTAACCGAATTGTGGTCGCTATCACCAAAGTGCTCTCCTACCTCCAAATCTAACACCTGGCCTGGTTCATTACCCAGTACCAAATCCAATGTGGCCTCGCCTCTTGTTGGCCTTTCTACATACTGTGTCAGGAATCCCTCCTGCACACATTGGACAAAAACTGACCCATCTGAAGTACTCGAACTATAGCGTTTCCAGTCAATATTTGGAAAGTTAAAGTCCCCCATAACAACTACCCTGTTACTTTCGCTCCTATCCAGAATCATCTTTGCAATCTTTTCCTCCACATCTCTGGAACTTTTCAGAGGCCTATAGAAAACTCCCAACAGGGTGACCTCTCTTTTCCTGGTTCTAACCTCAGCCCATACTATCTCAGTAGACGAGTTGTCATCAAACGTCCTTTCTGCCACCGTAATACTGTCCTTGACTAACAATGCCACACCTCCCCCTCTTTTACCACCTTCCCTAATCTTACTGAAACATCTAAACCCCGGAACCTGCAACAACCATTCCTGTCCCTGCTCTATCCATGTCTCCGAAATGGCCACAACATCGAAGTCCCAGGTACCAACCCATGCTGCAAGTTCACCCACCTTATTCCGGATGCTCCTGGCATTGAAGTAGACACACTTCAAACCACCTTCCTGCCTGCCGGTACACTCCTGCAACCTTGAAACCTTATTTATGACCTCACTACTCTCAACCTCCTGTACACTGGAGCTACAATTCAGGTTCCCACCCCCCTGTTGAATTAGTTTAAACCATCCCAAAGAGCATTAGCAAATTTCCCCCCCAGGATATTGGTACCCCTCTGGTTCAGGTGTAGACCATCCCGTTTGTAGAGGTCCCACCTACCCCAGAATGAGCCCCAATTATCCAGGTATCTGAATCCCTCCCTCCTGCACCATCCCTGTAGCCACGTGTTCAACTGCTCTCTCTCCCTATTCCTCGCCTCGCTAGCACGTGGCACGGGTAACAAACCAGAGATAACAACTCTGTTTGTTATAGCTCTAAGCTTCCACCCTAGCTCCTTGAATTTCTGCCTTACATCCCCATCCCTTTTCCTATCTATGTCGTTGGTGCCTATGTGGACCACGACTTGGGGCTGCTCCCCCTCCCCCTTAAGGATCCCGAAAACACGATCCGAGACATCACGGACCCTGGCACCTGGGAGGCAACACACCAACCACGAGTCTCTCTCGTTCCCACAGAATCTCCTATCTGTCCCCCTAACTATGGAGTCCCCAGTGACTAATGCTCTCCTCCTCTCCCCCCTTCCCTTCTTAGCAACAGGGACAGACTCTGTGCCAGAGACCTGTACCCCATGGCTTACACCTGGTAAGTCGTCCCCCCCAACAGTATCCAAAACGGTATACTTGTTTTTGAGGGGAATGGCCACAGGGGATCCCTGCACTGTCTGCCTGTTCCCTTTCCGTCCCCTGACTGTAACCCATCTACATTTTTCCTGTACCTGAGGTGTGACTACCTCCCCGTAACTCCTCTCAATTACCCCCTCAGCCTCCCGAATGATCCGAAGTTCATCCAGCTCCAGCTCCAGTTCCCTAACACGGTTTCCGAGGAGCTGGAGTTGGGTGCACTTCCTGCAGATGAAGTCAGTGGGGACACTAGTGGTGACCCTTACCTCCCACATTCTACAGGAGGAGCATGCAACTGCCCTAACATCCATTCCCACTGTTCTGAATTCCCAAACAGACAAATTTAAAAAAATATATATATACTAGTAGCCTTACCAAATCAGCGCTCAGAACCTTTTTTTTTTGGTTAGAGGAGGAGGATGGGTGGGAGACACTACCTAGGTAGTGTTTCGGGTAAAGCAACCGCCCAAGTATATTACCTCACTTACTCCAAAAATGGAGTCACGCGAGGTAAGACTTTTATAACCGAAAAGCTTACCTTCCCAGGCTGCCCTCGCGCTTCCTCCCGGACTCCCGCCGCTGAAACAACTGAAACAACATTGACCACTTTATGTATTAAAAATGCTTGACACAAGTGCTATTGTTGGTAAGGTGGACAAAGAAAGACAGATTTGGTTTGTGGTTCAACTTGATTTTATTAGTAAAATGTTCCTTCTTGAAAACATCATGTAAGCATTTCTCAAATTCCCATAATGTTTACTCTTTATCTAGCTTGATTCATCTGAGAGAAGACATTACTTGCAATGATCCATGTGTTTGAGTTGGGCTGTTGGCATCTCCTTCCTCTCTGATGTAGGGCTGGCTCTTTTCCATGAAGGAGGTCTCACAATTCAGGGCGAATCTTCTCCTGGGTCTTCATCAGTTGCAGCAAGGTCTTCTGCCAGGGATCTTGCTGTGAATCTTCCCTGTGAGTCTTTACTAATTCTTCACTGAAGAGCAGGCTTCCAGGTGTGGGTGTTTTTATCCCCTTTTCCCCATACCTTCCAAAATGTTCTGTTGCCTTTGACCCATGGGGTCATGAGCTGGGTTCAAATCATCCAATGGGGTTGTGCCAACACCATTCAATGTTACCATGCTTGGACCAGTAAAGTGCATGTCCTTAGGCAGTCAAAGTGCCAGAATGTCTGATCAACATTTCTCCAATATACAACTCTTGGACTGATTGCATGTAGGTCCTCTTTGCTGTTGGTGTCTACCAATCTCTGTAGTCAATAGCTGCCGGTTGCTGTTTAGTTTGGCCAAATTTCTTTCAGGTTTGATTTCTCCAGCTTTGGGACAATTAAAAATGTCCAATTTGGTCTTAGGTTGCTTGACCACACTACTGAAGCTGCAGGCTGCTAAGTCCCTAGGTCCTAATCAACAACATCAGGGGTCTATAAATAGGTTGTTAATAAGACTGTTGATACATGGTGGTTAATTTTTCAATGTTTGCTAAATTCTCAGAAGTTTCCATCAGACTGGAAATTGGCAAATAGTGCACTTCTATTCAATAAGGAGGTGGGTAGAAAAAGGAAACCATATGCCAGTTCATTTGACATCTGTTAGAATCAATTAATAAGGACGTTGTAGGTTTTTTTTTAATCAGTTATGGAATGTGAGTGTTAGGGAGAGAATTTGAATATATTGACCCAGTGACACTGAAGAAACAATGATACATTTCCATGTCAGGATGGTGAGTGTCTTGGAGAGGAACTTGCATACTGGTGGTGTTCCAGGTATCTGATGCCATTTCCTTCTAGATAGAAGTTGTTGAGGTTTGGAAGCTGTTGTCTAAGGAGCCATCGTGAATTGCTGTGGCGCATCTTGAGAATAGGACAATGAATCACAAGATCACATTACTTCACGCTGACTCTCACTCTTCCTCAAATAGAGTGAGCATATGAATGTCATCCGGTTTTGCCTACTGTACTCATTGTATGACATCTAGTTCGTCAATGAGTCAAAAGATGGGAAGAATTGAGATAAAAGTGGATGCAAGTAATGTTTGTGGCCCTGCAGCACTAGATGAGATGGTGAACGGTCTCCAGGAAGGGCAGAGAACTGGCAGTTTGGAAGGATGTGATGGGTTGGAATGCTGAATGAAGATCTGCATATGATGGTGACGGTGTTAGACAAATAGCTTTACTGGGAGCTGCGTGCACAGGAAGTATAAAACTAGGTGCGAGGTAGCCTAGAGAAAATGGTGGCACTTGTGGAGTGCAGAACATCATTAACCTTCTTGTGACATTTTTCTGGCCATTTCTTCTCACATGAGGTAGCATCATATCTATGCTGGCTGCATCTGGAGATGTGTTTTTTATTCTTGTTGACCATCTGGCAACCAGGAACAACAGGTTTCTGGAGTAGTAGAGTGCCAGCTTCCCTTTCTTGGCCATATCCTTATGGGTCCATGCCAACAAGGACAGCTCCTGGCTTGCAGCATTGAAGTATTTTGCAATTTAGTTTAAACATAATACCCAACACATGATTACCAAAAGATTCCAGCAGTGATGAGCACTTTATGCCTCTGTTACTACATCGTTTAAAAAAATGGGAGCTATGGAGCCCAGTTGCATAATTAATGAGATGAGCCACAGAAGATTACATGAGAATAGTCACCATGGGCCATGGCAGGAAATCCTCCTGAAAATCCCTTCACTTAGCCAAGAGATGGGAAAAGTCTTGAGTAATGATTTGGATGGGAATATTGGAGGTATGGTTAGTAAGTTTGCAGGTGGCACCAAAATAGGTGTTGCAGTGGGCAATGAAGAAAATTATCTCAGAGTAACACGGGACCTTGATCAGATGGGTCAATGGGCCCAGGAATGGTGGATGGAGTTTAATTTAGGTAATTGTGAGGTGTTGCATTTTGGGAAGGCAAACCAGGGCAGAACTTATACAGTTAATAGTAGGCCCCTGGGGATTGTTGCAGAATAAAGAGACATAGTTGCATAGTTCCTTGGAAGCGAAGTTGCAGGTAGACAGGTTGACATGCTTGCTTTCATTGGTCAGATTATTGAGTATAGGAGTTGGGACATCATGTTGCGGCTGTAATAGGACATATACGTGAGGCGAATTTTAGAATACTGTGCACAATTCTGGTCGCTCTCCTATAGGAACGGTGTTATTAAACTTGAGAGGGCACAGAAAAGATTTACAAAGATATTGGATGGTTTGAGCTATAGGGAGAGGCTGAATAGGCTGGGGCTTTTGTTTTCCTGGAGCGTCAGAGACCTTATAGAGGTTTATAAAACCATGAGGGGTATATCCAAATTGTTTTTCCTTAGATGGGGAAGTCCAAACCTAGAGGGCATAGGTTTAAGGTGAGAGGGGCAAGATTTAAAAGGGAACAGAGAGGAAACTTTTTCACATAAAGGGTGGTGTGTGCTTGGAACGTGCTGCCAGAGGAAGTGGTGGAGGCTGGTAAAATTGCATAATTTAAAAGGTATCTGGATGGGTCTATGAATAGGAAAGGTTTAGAGGGATATGGGCCAAATGTTGGCAAATGGGACTAGATCAGATTGGGATGACTGGTCAGCATGGATGAGTTGGACAGAAGGGTCTGTTTCCATGCTGTATAACTTTATGACTCTATACCGTGTGAAGTTTTGGTCCTCTTATTTAAAGAAGAGTGTATTTGAGGTAGTTAGAGGACGTTGACTAGGTTGATACCTGGAATGATCAGATTGTCTTATGATGAAAGGTTGGATTGGCTTAACTTGTTTTGACTAAAATTTAGAAGATGGAGGGGTGGCTTGCTTTAAATGTATAAGTTCCTGAATGGTCTTGTTAACATGGACATGGAATTGATGTTTCCTCTTGTGGGTGCATCCAGAACAAGGAAATACTTGTTTTAAAATTGGCAGTCACCCTTTCCGGACTAGATGAGGTGATTTTTGTTTCTCTCAGTAGATTGTGTGACTTTGGAATCAAAGACTACGGTGGAGCCAGTGTCATTGAGTGTTTTTAAAATGAAAGTGGACGAATTTCATGATGGCACGGTGGCTCAGTGGTTAGCACTGCTGCCTCACAGCACCAGGGACCCGAGTTTGATCCCACCCTCGGGTGACTGTCTGTGTGGAGTTTGCATATTCTCCCTGTGTCCGAGTGGGTTTCCTCCGGGTGCTCTGGTTTCCTACCACAATCCAAAGAGGTGTGGGCTAGGTGGATTGGCCATGCTAAATTGCCCGTAGTGTTCAGGGATGTGTAGATTAGGTGGGTTCTGGGGGGATGGGTCTGAGTTGGATGCTCTAAGGGTTGATGTGGACTTGTTGGGCCAAAGGGCCTGTTTCCACACTGTAGGGATTCTATGATCTATGATGAATTCCATTCAGGGAATAATAGGTTATCAAGAATAGAAGGGAATGATGAATTCTAAACACAAACAGGGAAGCCATGATCTTAGTGCATGGCAGAGCAAGCTTGAGGGGCTTATTTTTTATTCATTTCTGGGCCATGGGCATCACTGGCAGGCCAGCATTTATTGCCAAACACCCTCCCCAGTTGCCCTTGAGAAGGTAGTGGTGAGCTGCCTTCTTGAACCACTGCATTCCACCTGCTGTAGATTGACACACAATGCCATTAGGGAGGGAATTCCAGGATTTTGTCCCAGTGACAAATGTCCTATCCTACTCCTTATTCATATATTCTTACATAAGTGCACTTTGAGATCCCTGCAAAAAACACACAAAACATATTGCACGAAAATTATTTGCATTATTTTCGATCTTTCCAAAATTCTGTGTGGTCTTCAATACTGTGATCCTGCCAAGCTCGTGGCTGGAAAGTTGATGTCAAAAGGATTCAGAGTATATCTATGACAACCCTATTGCATTTCAATCTAAGATCCTCATGCCAATTCAGATTAAGTACTCTGACACAGAAAGAGAGGCTGTTGGTCTAGTTTTTAACATCCAACTTTTTTTAGAAATTTGTTCAGCAAGAATTTCATCATTCATACTGGCCACAAACTAGTAGCAATATATTACTGATATCTTCTCACAAGTGCACCTCCATGACTTCAGCATCTACTTGTGACAATCCAAGGATACAACATAGAAGTTCAGTACAAACCAGGTTGCCAAATGATTATCTCTGATGCTATTAATGACTTCCTAACTAGACTTACAAGTGGATACTAGTGAATCTCGACTGTGATTGCTCTCATAGATTTTGGTCACAGTCAAACAGAGGAGAATCAACAAGATGACCAGATGCAACAGCTCAAAGAGAGC
Organism: Rhincodon typus; assembly: GCF_021869965.1. Lineage (NCBI taxonomy): Eukaryota > Metazoa > Chordata > Chondrichthyes > Orectolobiformes > Rhincodontidae > Rhincodon > Rhincodon typus. The sequence goes on along the minus strand of NC_063335.1, from coordinate 102,928,813 downwards.
ATCATTAGCAGATGGTCTGAACACATCCAACATCTCTCTGAGCAAGCATGTTCTTTCTGGCCATTCAGAAATGAACAAAGACTCTCCTAGAATTTAATCTTCAAATAAAACAAATTCTAATTCCACTAGTTCTACATCAAGACGCACTCAACAGTATGCACATAGGTTACATGGGTACTAAGAAACCAAGAGATTGATGCATTTGTCCATATATTGGCCCAACATTAGTAAGAATATCAATCAACTAATCAAGTCATATCAGTTCCATAAATGAAAACAATCAACAGAACTCCTGCTGTCTCATGAGATTCTTTCTAAACCATAGAGCATGATTGCCATTGATATTTTCCATGTTCATTCTGGTGGCTGATTGTTTCACCAAGTCCCCTTTGTGTCAGAAATCAAAGGTAATAATTTCTGTTAACTCTTTGGCTGTCATTTGGTGTACCTCAAAAAATTGCGTCCAACAATGATCCACAGTAAATCAACACACCCTTCCAAGACATGTTCATAAAATGGGATGTTCAATATATTACCTCTTCTCACTTACAATGGTCTCGTGGAATACACTGTTCATGCCATAAAATCCATTATCGATAAATGTAAACTTGTCAAGTTTTTTGGATAGCATTATTCAATCTCTGTGCTACTACTTTAAGCAATTGCTTACCCTTACCAGCAGCTTTTTGTTCTGAAAGTCAGAACCACACAGTGCTTCTCTGTCATACCGTCACTAATGAACCACATGTACAAGATGCGTTGTTAGAAATAAAGGAGAAATTGGATGATAGCATTATCACTGAGCATGCAGACAGTTATCCCAACTTGATCCATGGCAAAATATATCAGGTTTTCTCATGAACACGCGAGTTTGTGGAGAGATACTACACAACTGTTTTCTGCCTCGGCTATATGACATTATAATGAGCAAAGCTCAAGTCCTGCAAAGGGACATACCCAAACTACATATCATCTACCATCTGGGACACAGTTTAATGATTCAGATAATAAAGATATTATGCCAGAAAGCAACCACATATCTATGACAAATTGGACACATCCATCCATGAAAGACATTCGACTACAGTATAAAAATACACCCAAAGTTGTGATGACTGCAAAAGGACCAGATCTGATCACGTTCACCAAGCATTTTCTGAATTTATGGGCACAATATATCTATAATTCCTTGTACATGATAATGAAAATAGTTCGCATTCTTTAAAGGGAAAAGGAAGATACAACGTGTTGTATTATGGCATAGTTTTGGGACCAGTTATGCCCATACCTTTAAGACAGTTATGCAACATTGTGAAAAGTGATGTTCCAGTATAAAGGCACCTGCCTCACCTTGAGTCACTTGCATGGAATCAGTATAGTGTGTTCAGTCAGTTAGTTAGTTATGCATGCGCAATGTGCAGTAATATCTGTACACAGAGAAGTCACAGTGTTAGTGTGCAAGTCTGTAACATTGTAGTCCTGTAAATAACTAGTGTTGTAAGTAAACTTCATGACATCTACATCACAAGATCCCGACTCTTTACAGTATCTATTACACAAGCTACTATATATATATAAAAAATGACAAACTGCATCAGTGCATAATTAGAAAAATGCCACTGGAAATTCTACACTCTATAGTTTTACGAGGAAAATGTAGAAAATTCTCAGACCTGTGGGCAGGGCCTTTAAAAATGTGAACAGAACTGCTGATTCCGGTGATGACATTTCATCAGAGCAAAACCCAATTCTTCCTTTCATGTTGAAAACAGTCCTGATAATAGCTCATCAACCTGAAAGTTTAATTCTGTTTCTTTCTCCACAGATGCTGCCTGATCTGCTGAGTACTTCTGGAATTTTTCATTTTTATTTCAGATTTCTGGCATCCAAAGAATTGTATTTATGCTTTTTAAATATTGAGCCACTGACTTTCAAATTGTTCCAAGAACTTTTATGAAAACAGTTATTGAACTTACTGGTTTATTATTTCTTGGTATGTGTCTTGATTGAGTTTTAAATTGTGGGAATATGTTGGCCATTTTCAAATGCTTATAAATCTCTCACAAATATAGTAAATGCTCAGAAGTGTCAATCAAAGCATCATTGATTACAGTTGTTATCTCTTCCAAGATGTGACTTGCAAATGCTAAGAACTGAGATATTTGGCTTGTTTTAAGAACATTATTTGTACAAATTATAAGGCATACTGACATTTTAGGATGGTTACATTGCCAGGAATTCCAATTTGATTATCTGTGTGGTTAAGTTAATGTCATGCCACACAATGAGAACATTCATAAGCTATTCCAATATATCAAATCTAAATCTCCAAACATTGGTGGAGACAGAGTATGTTTATTTGTTTAAGATTATTTTTAAGGTAAAAAGGTTTCTTTGCTCAGCATATTTCAAAGTTTTACACCTCAATCTTGCTGTAAGTATTGTGAACTTCACATGATATTTTATTAATATTTATTCTGTGATTCTTTTACTAACTTCCTCATGTCGATTCAAGGACCTTAACACTACGATACACAGTCACCTCCTCCTGCTGGGAAGGCAGACTCTTCCATGTTCACCTGCCTGCAGAAAGATTGCCCACATTCAAGAATACAGAGATCCTCTGGGGGTCTCAATGCCCTTCTCAGCCTGGCTTTAAGCATGCCTGAGGAGGAATGGGAATATTATGTCCACAGGGGTGTGAGAAATAGAAAAAAAAAGTTGAACAGGAGAAGAAAAATAAAAGCAGTGATCCTCAACGCTTTCCTCCAGATTTTAATGCGGCTTGGAAAAATAAATAACACTCCTGATGCAAGCTGCTTCCAAAGTTCAGTTTCACTATTCCTCTCCCTTCCCTGTCAACATTCTGCAGGGACCGTTCTCTACAGGACACCTTAGTCCACTCCTCCTCCACTCCCAACACTCAAAGAACCCCAGTAAATGAGTCATGCACATGATTTCATTCATGAAATCTTCCTTTTTCAGCAATTTGATTTTCTGTATTTCCTGCCTTCACCTTCTTAATCATGGATTCTAGATCCTAGGCAGAACCATCTCCAACTGCTTCATCAGCGACCTTCTATCCATCATAAATTCAGAAATGAGAATATTTGCTGATGATTGCATAGTGGTGCCATTCAAGACTCCTCAAAGACTGAAGTGATCTGTGATCACATCCAGAAAGGCCTGGATGATATTCAAGCTTAGGCTGCTAAATTGCATGTAACATTTACTCCATACAATCCCCAGGCAAAGACATCTTGAACAAAAAAAAAACAAACACCTCAACTTGAAATCCAATATTATTACCAGTACTGGATCTCAGATGGTCAACATCTTCTGGGTTGTCATCGACAAGAAACTTAAGTGGAACTGTCAAATGGTCACAAGAGCAGGTCAGAAACTAGAAGTTCTGAGGTAAATAGCTCACCTTTAGTATTGTTGATGCCTGTCTATGACCCACAAGGTACGGATCAGAATTATGATGAGATTTTCTCTATTTGGCTAGATGAATATAGTTCCAACAACAGTCAAAATGCTCAAGACCATCGAAGACAAAGCTGCCCATTTCATTGTCACTGTATTTATTACCTTAAACATTCTGTCCTTCCATTATTGGTTCCATTGACAGAAGGTTGCACAATCTAAAAGATGCACTGCAACAACTTTCTCTCTTGGACAGCATTGTCCACATTCATGACTTCTACCATCTCAAAGAACAAGGGAAGAAATTAACCACAGGGCTAAAAGGATCAAAGTCGATGGGACGAAAATGTGAACAGAGTACTGAGTAGGATGGTCAGCCATGGTCATATTGAATGGCACAGCAGGTTTACAGGGCTGAATGGCCTACTCCTGTTCCTATTTCCTATGTTTCTAAGACACTTTGCGATACCATTTGCAGACGTTCCTCAAAGCTATACATTACCTTAAGTTTGAACTCTTATCACTGTTCTTTCACTGTTGTTGAACTCCCTTTCTAATAGCACTGTGCAAATGGATTGTAAAAAGATCATTCATCAACATTTTCTCAAAGGGTAATCAAGGATGGGCAACAATGTTTGCTTTATCAGGCATGCTCACAACCGATGTAAGAATAAAAAAAGTGCTGTTACTCATAAAGTACGATTTGACGAAATAATTTGGGTCTATCTTGGTTTGAAATTGCAATCAGTTTGGATTTAGTCATCAAAATAAATACACAGGTATTTCCACTTATAAGTTAAGTGTTGGACTGATAAATACAATGATTGCAGTTCCTTTTAATTGTGTTTTGTATTCCTGGATAGTAATAATTAACTACTAAATGTGCAGTTGACTTAATTATCACATGCATAAAATAATTGGCTTCCAATGACTTATCAAGAATCAAGGTTCAACTGCTAAATATTTTAAATGCTAACCTTCTATTCTCTAGACTGTGACACAGGAAGTCTTTCCTCAATGCGATTCAATGCAAAATTAAAAGAGAATAATATATTGAAATAAAAACAAAGTTGCTGGAAAAGCTCAGCAAGTCTGGCAGCATCTGTGAAGGAGAAAACAGAGTTAACTTTTCGGGTCCGGTGACTCTTCCTCAGAACTGTTCTTCCATTATTTTTGCCAGAACTGGGTTCTGAGGAAGGGTCACCGGACCGGAAACATTAACTCTGTTTCCTCCTCCACAGATGCTGCCAGACCCGCTGAGCTTTTCCAGCAACTTTGTTTTTGTTCCTGGTTTACAGCATCTGCAGTTCTTTCGGTTTTTAATAAATTGAAATATCAAATTTACAACTTTTTCAAATTGGAGAAATTACCAAAGTATAAACTCTGTTGTGATGTTGATTGAAGAACACATATTAGCTAGGGAAATGCTCCCTTGATCTTCTTTGAAATAGTGCCACATCTTTCACATCCACCTGTAATGAGGTCTCCGTTTAACTATTATCCGAAAGGTAATACATCCAATACTCTTTCAACCTAAATTTTTGTGCTCGATTCCTGGAGTGCAATACAAGCCCACAGTCTTTCAAAGCAGAGCTAAGAGTGTGAGCAACTGAGTTGCATCTTACCATTAACATTCATGTGGTCACGATGAGGACATATTGATCTAATTCTCATATTGTTCAGCCCCTCAAGTGGAATGGGATTGGGGCATTCGGCAGGGTTGTACCATTCAATTAGATTACACCTGATTTGTTTCTTAATTCTGGCGATAATTTTATAGACACTGATACTTGGTAACTTGTGGTATTTGTCACTTATCAGGTAAAGATTATAAATCCCCTTTTGTCTGGAATAGGCCTGGTATAGGATACACTAATGTTGAGTATTATCAGAAGAGGCACTGTTCTTAGATAAGAAGAAAGTTTCTTGCATGATGGCTTATTAACTACTTATTCAGGTCTAATTAGAGAAGGTGGTAAGGGTAGGGGTCATCATCATAGAATCTCTACAGTGTGGAAACAGGCCCTTCATCCCAACAAGTCCACACTGACCCTCAGAAAATCCCACCCAGACTCATCCCCCTAATCTACACATCCCTGAACACTACGGGCAATTTAGCATGGCCAATCCACCCAGCCTGCACATCTTTGGACTGTGGAAGGAAACCGGAACACCTGGAGGAAACCCACGCAGACACGGGGAGAATGTGCAAACTCCACACAGGCAGTCACCCGAGGGTGGAATCGAGCCCGGGCCTCTGGCGCTGTGAGGTAGCAGTGCTAACCTCTGAGCCACCAGTAATCCAGAACTCCAGCCTAATGGTCTGATGACATTAGTATGAGTCCCACCATTGCAGACGGTGAAATTTGAATTTAACAAAAGCTAAATCAAAAGCTCACTTGTTGATTGTTGTTCAGAAGCCTGTGGTTCACTAATATCCTTGAGAGAAGTACATCTGTTGTCCTTACCTGATCTGGCCTAAACGTGCCTCCAGACCCACAGCAATTTGGTTGATTCTTCACTAGAGGGTGCAATACATGCTGGCTGAACCAACAAAACCCATATCTAACGAATGATTCTTTAAAAAGTAACCAGCATCTTAGACACTCTCTGTAAGCAAAAGTAAAAATTCTTGCCTCCACCCACAGCGTTTATAAGATAACAGTAGAATGGGTGTAATTAATGTAACATGTATGCTGATCCATAATATTACAACTCATTTTGCCAAAAGATTATTAAATGACTACTAAGAGTGGGAATGTGGCATTGAAATTAAGGATCAGTCATGATCCTATTGAATGGATGAACAGGCTCAAAGGTTTGAATGGATGCTCCTGCTACTGTTTTCAATGTTTCCAGTATCACTATCACTATAGCATCTGGGTGACACTTGTAGTGCAAAGTAGGCCTGTTTTTGTGCCTGTCTGATTCACTTATACACTGACTTTATTGTCGGTGCAATATTATCCACTTTGGATTTTCAAGAGCTAATTTCACTCTGCATTGGTTTTACTCCCTTACATAATGGACTCTTCCCCACATGCAGCACCATCCATATGAAGTACTTGCATTAAAATCTAATTTGTCTGCTTTTGTTTGAGACGGAGTCCGTTGTATTTCCTTGTGACAAGAACAGCTTCCGAGTTAACTGGTGCTGTGTACACTAAGTTATTAATGGCTCATACTACATGTTCCTATGATAACAAGGAAGCTATTTATGTTGAAGAAGTATACTAGAATAGGGACTGAAAGAACTGTGGATGTTGCAAATCAAAAACAGAAACATAAATTGCTGGAAAAGCTCAGCAAGTTTGGCAGCATCTGTGAAGAGAAATCAGAGTTCACGTTTAGAGTTCTGAGGAAGGGTCACCAGACCCGACACGTTAACTCTGATTTCTCTTCATATTAGAATTCTTTATTCATTCACGAGATGAGAGCATCGCTGGCTAGGCAGCAAATTTTGCCCATCCCTGATTGGCCAGAGGGCACTTAAGAGTCAACCACATCGCTGTGGATCTGGAGTCACATGTAGAGCAGACCAGGCAAAACACCATAAACAAAGTGCAAGTTAGAACTGCAGCAACATTGGGCAGTTCTATGATGATGCTGTCAGATGGGTTTTTGCCTAGTACCTAGGACTTACCACATTCTTGATTTCATTTTCCACCATTTCAAAGTATATGCAGCAGCACTGTGTGGGAGGAGTGGGAATGTAACAAAAACTAAACATATCAGAGGGCCTGTCCTCTCCAGGATCTGTTACCTGCATTACCTACACCAACTTTTATGTTACTACATTGTGATAGCAGTGCTTTTAAACTTTGCTCTTCAGTCCACCGAACAAAGCACATTAAGAGAGAAAATAAGGATGGTAAACATGTTTTAGAGAAACAAAGGGAAACAAGGGAATCTGTGAATTTAGCTGAAGCTACTTTATATTTGCATTGACCATTATCTGTCTGCGATAATTTCAGATACCTGAGCAAGGTAGCTGTTGGCAGACCCTTGCAAGGTTTCCTTGCCCTAAGTGGCAACCAGAGGACACAACACAATGCATCAGAGAAACAAGTGCTCATGAACAATGGAATGGATCATAAAATGAAAAACTAATTGGCAGCAGATTGGAACTGCATTCAACTATTACGTCGTCAGCTAAGCCTCAATAGTATTTGTTGGTAGTTCTTATTTTCCTCTGTGTTAGATTAATTAAGATGCATAAATTAGTGTCACTTCCAAGTTCTTGTATGTAATAGACTCATTATGTTTATTTATGAGGCAAAAAAAAGAAAATAGGATGGCTTCCTGCCAGATCTGGAAATAATTATTTTTGCCAGCAGGAATGTCTTATCTATTATTTGTGACATACGTTGGCTTTCATGTTATGGTGTTTCTTCCTCCAATAGAAGTGGAATAGAATATATGTTAGATATATTTGCAGCTGAATGTGTATTCATGTTTAGGGTCTGTACCAGCCTTTTTGGTAATGATATGTTTCCCTCCCCACCCCTATCTGTCTTTTGTAGGGACCGTTCTCTCTGCGACTCCCTCGTCCACTCCACATTTTCTACTAACCCCACCACCCCCTGCAACTTTCCCTGAAACTGCAGGAAGTGCTAGACCTTTCCCTCCACCTCCCCCCTCACCTCCATTCAAGGCACAAAACAAACCTTCCACATCAAACAAGGCTTCACCTGCGCATCCATCAACTTGGTCTACCGCTCCCGATGTGGCCTCCTCTACATCGGTGAGACCAACCGGTGACTTGGAGACCGTTTTGTAGAGCATCTGTTCGTGACAAATGACAACAATTTCCAGTTGCGAACCATTTTAACTCCCACTCCCACTCCCTGGGTGACATGTCCATCCTGGGCCTCCTCCAGTGTCACAATGTCACGACCCACAAACTAGAGGAGCAGCACCTCATATTCTGCCTCGAAAGCCTACAGCCCGATGGCCTAAGCATAGAATTCACCAGCTTTAAAATCTCCCCACCCCTGGCCTCGTCCCACGTCCAACCCTCCCTCTCATGCCCGTCTCCTTGACCTGACACAATCTGTGCATCTTCTCTCCCACCTATCCACCTCTCCCACCTCACTGACCAATCCCCACCACTCCCTTACCTGCACTCAACTATCACCATCCCACCTACTTTCTCCAGCCTCACCACTCCTCTCTCTATTTATTTCACCTCCACTCACCTTTACTGGCTCCATCCCCGCCTCTTCGACCTGTTTGTTTCCTCGCCACCTATCCTCTCCTCTATCCCTCTTCTATCCGCCTCCCACTCTCTCCCTATTTATTTCAAAACCCCCTTCCCCTCCCCCTTTTCTGATGAAGGGTCTAGGCCCGAAACGTCAGCCTCTCTGCTCCTATGATGCTGCTTGGCCTGCTGTGTTCATCCAGCCCTGCACCTTGTTGTCTCGGATTCTCCAGCATCTGCAGTTCCTACTATCTCTGAGTTAATCTTCCATCTCTTATTTACTTCTTCTTCAAAAATCTATTGATCCCTCAAAGACTGAATATCTATGGCCCCATGAGGCAGGGAATTCTGAAGATCAACAATACTTTGAGTGAAGAATTCTTTTCTTCATCTCAGTCCCAGATAGACGATGAACTGTTCTGAGATTGTGACTCATATTTCTAAATTTCCCAACCATGAGAAATATCCTCTTTAGCATTTACCCTGACAAGTTCCTCAAGAATTTTCGACGTTTCAATGAGATCATCTATCATTATCTTTCTTTCATTCCTGTATTGAGTAGTCAGTATTTAGTAAGGTTATTATTCTCAAGGAAATCTATTGTAATGATAAGGTAGAATGGATTCTTTGCACAAAAATGGAATCAATTCTCTTTGAAGAACGTGGTAGCACTTACTATCTATACTGAGAAATGTTTCAATTGCTGAAGTGCCCCAGAAAAATGGATTTGCCTAATTGTACATTTTCAAGGATATAGGGAAGACTGAGAGAAAGTAATCTGATTTGGCTGATTTTTAGCAATGTGGAACAGAAATGATGGATTCTAGTGAACAACAGTGATGCTTCAGACTGATGCAGACTGATGGGTCAAGCGTTATATATGTCAATGCAGCCTGTCATATGATAGATGGCACCCATAAAGCTTATGGTGGATATACCATTAAATACTTACATCATACACTCTCCATTGAGTACAGTTATGCAGCATTGTTTAGATTCATAGCTGAGTGAACCACAGCATCACAACATTCACAGGATGTAAGTTGCAAGAGGGAGGTTGGGTTGAGTGTTATGGGTAATGGGAAGAAGGGTAGTGGATGAATCAAAGTTGCCCAGAGGATATTAAACTGATTAAAGTTTTGTCACGTTAATGATAACGTTGTAATAGTCAGTCACCCATCAAGGATTTATTAACTCCATGGGTTAGTTTATTTAAACAGTAAAACACATTTACAAGTTATGAAGCAGCTATTATAGCAAACCAAGTGATTTCTAGATGTGCAGGTCTGACGCTGTAATGAACAAAAACATTGAAAGGCCATCTCCTGTAATTTAGTGTGATTTAGGACTGTTATTCTAAGCATTTCACCTGCAGATTAGCTTGCTTATTCAAACATGATAGGCCTCATCAACGTAATGATTTCCACCACTGTTCATGATAATTTAATAATCACTTGATCATGAGGCAGGAAAGTGAAGTTGAGAACTTTCAGTTTAGCCATGATTTTATTCAATATGGAAGCATATTCAATGGGCAGAACAGTCTACCTTTGCTCCTTTGGCTTAGGGGCTAATGGCCTTACACTGCCTTAGTGACTACCTGAATGCTTGCACCATCTTTGCTTTGCCTTGCCAATCAGCACAGTCACACAACAAGGCAGCTTGGAATAAGTAGACATCTTGTTGCATGACACTGTGCTTTGTCAATCTCATAGCTGCACCATTTGCCAGAGCTTGAGCAACAAATACACTGCATGTGCAGCAAGCAGGCAGTCATGTCTCAATGACTCAACTGGGGGTAGTATGGTAGCTCAGTGGTTAGCAATACTACCTTACTGCACTCGGGACCCAGGTTCGATTCCAGCCTTAGGCAACTGTCTAAGTAGAGTTTATACGTTCGTCCTGCGTTTGTGAGGGGTTTCCTCTGCACACTCCAGTTTACTTGCACAGTCAGTCCATACTCCCCAGCTCTATCCATGTAATCTCACATCTACCATGACCTCATGTGTGGTGGATTAGCCATGGCAGATGTGAGATTACATGGAGAGAGCTGGAGACCGAGTCTGGATGGGATGCCCTTCAAAGGCTTGGTGCAGACTCAGTTGGCCAAAAGGCCTCTTTCTGCATTGTAGGGATTCTATGTCTTTGAGGAGGAACTCCTCACCAAAGAGTCTGGAGGCTACGGTCACTCAAAGTGACCTAAGTCAGGGAATCCAGGGGGCGGTCCCCATCAGTGCTGTGTCTCCATGGTGGTTAATTCAAGGTGTAGATATAATACAGTCATGAAGACATACCACCATCAGTCAGAGGTCTGGGCACTTCTTATTTGAGGTTGTCTGGTTCAGCCATTTCAAGGGGATAGGTCATGATCAGTCCACATACTCAACAACTGAAACAAAGGGGGTAAGGGTGTTGGGAGTCAAGGGGCAGGCTACTACAGGAAGGAAACTCAGCAACAGTTGAAGATAAAATCAGAACAGCCTTGACTTTATTGAATGGTGGAACAGGCTTGACAGGTCAAGTGGCCTACTCCGGCTCCTTTTCCATCTGTAAGGTGTTGTTTCGGACTGGGGGCTGCAGGCCCACGAAAAGGGGGAATGACAATTGTGTTGGGGCAATAATATCTATAAAGAAAGAGTATGGAAATTGCGGATGGGAAAGTGGTGGGGGGGAGGTGGGGGGGGCACTCATGTGGAGGGGAGGTTTTCTTCATGCTCAGGGGTTCCCTAGTGTCAAAGATATTAAATTAGCTTTTTATTGTCACATGTACTCACGAGAGTGAGTGCAGTGAAAAGTTTACAAGCTGCCACTTACGGCACCATCTTAGGCACAAATGTACCGAGGCACGGAATCTTGGTACAAAACAGAAAAATAGAGAAAGCAAATTAAGAAGTTAAAGATGACAGTCCTTCTTACTAAAACATAAAAAAGCAAATAAACATAGTTAATTGTTCAATATCACAATCCATAAGTGCCTGGCTATGCTGGGCTGGCATTCTTCACAAGACCTCGACCTCACCCCCCACTGCCCCCTCAGGCTGCCTGCTCCCCTTTCAGCCCCCCTCAGGCTGCCTGCTCCTCTCTCACCCCTCCCTCAGGCTGCCTGCTCCTCTTTCAGCCCCCCTCAGGCTGCCTGCTCCTCTCTCCCACCATCCCCTCAGGCTGCCTGCTCCTCTCTTGACCCCACTTCGGGCTGCCTGCTCCTCTCTCAACCCCCCTTCAGGCTGCCTGCTCTTCTCCTGTCCCCTTCAGGCTGCCTGCTCCTCTCTCAGCCCCCCTCTGGCTGCCTGCTCCTCTCTCACCCCCCCTCAGGCTACCTGCTCCTCTCTCTCGCGCCCCCCTCCCACCCCCACCTTGGGCTGCCTGCTCCTCTTCCCCCCACACCCCCCACACCCGCCCCGCCA
>NC_063335.1:102912690-102916683 GCF_021869965.1 Rhincodon typus | reverse complement strand
CCACCCCGTCAGGCTGCCTGCTCCTCTCTCACCACCCCCTCAGGCTACCTGCTCCTTTCTCTCACCCCCCTCGGGCTGCCTGTTCCTCTCTCACCCCCCTCAGGCTGCCTGCTCCTCTCTTGACCCCCCTTCGGGCTGCCTGCTCTTCTCTCGTCCCCCTCGGGCTGACTGCTCCTCTCTCACCATGGCCACCTCAGGGTGTCTGAGCCCTCTCCCGCTGCCACGTGGGATGTCTGCCATTGACGTTGGGGACCTGTCTTGCCACAGACCCGCACCTCACGTAAGGTAAGTAGATTAGACTAAGAAAAGAAAGTAGCGAAGGAACAGGAAAAAGAAAAGTGAAAGAAATAAAACTAAAAACGGGCAGAGCAGACAAGCCGCCCTTGCGCAGGAGCCTGCTGCACTGAGCTGCTATTCTGCTGCCATGGTACATGGATGTGACAGTGGCATGGTCCCCTCGTATGCCAGGTGCTGGGTTGGAAAGGTAGGCAGTTGAAGGCTCATGTAGATGATGTGGTTGAGACTTGGAGTAATGCTGAGACTATGGGGTTCATGCAGTGACAATGCTGTCACTTTCACAGGTTATTTTGTCCTAGTTCTTTTTTGAAGAGAGGTTGTAAGGCAGAGGCTCCAGGCTTAGAGTTGGAACAATGGATGCAACCTGTGTGTGGCTAGTTCTCACAGACCAGGCTTTCTAGTTTTTGTTTAGTTTTTAGTTTTAGTTTTAAGCAGAAGCCTTTGGGATCTCAAAAGAGTTGAAGCTTCAGTGAATGTCTCCTCGCTGCTACTTTCTCTAAATTTTCTCCTCATATAGTTTCCTCTGGATTGGAGAACTGCATGTGAGAATCTGTGTCTGAATTTGCCATTGTTCCAAGGGTTGTGTTTATGGGATGTTACTATATTGGAACAGTTAATTAGTAATAGGTACTGTATGTATTATTTGGTTAACATAGAACATAGAACAAAGAACTTTACAGCGAAGGAACGGACCCTTCGGCCTACAATGTGCCAAATATGACGCCAAGTGAAATTAATCCCTTCTGCCTGCCATTGGTCCATATCCCTCCATCCCTTGTATATTCATGTTCTTATCTAAAAGTCCCTTAAATGCCCCTATTGTATCTGCCTGCACCACCACCCCTGGCAGTGTGTTCCAGATTCCTACCACTCTCTGTGTAAAAACATACCCCTCACATCATCTTCGAGCTTTCCCTCTCTCACCTTAAATGCATGCCCCCCAGTATTAGACATTTCAACACTGGGAAAAAAAATATGACCGTCAACCCTTTCTATGCATCTCATAGTTTTTTCGACTTCTATTAAGTCTCCCCTCAGCCTGCACCACTCAAGAGAAAACAACTCAAGTTTTTCTAGCCTCTCCTTATAGCTCAGATCCTCTAATCCAGGCATCATCCTGGTAAACCTTTTCCACACCCTCTCCAAAGCCTCCACATCCTTCCTGTAATGTGGTGACCAGAATTGAACACAATACTCTAAATGTTACCTAACCAAAGTCTCATAAAGCTGCAACATTACTTCCTGACTCTTATACTCAATTCCCCAACCAATAAAGGCAAGCATGCCATATGCCTTCTTTACCACCCTATCTACTTGCATGGCTACTTTCAGGGAGATATGGACTTGAGCTTCAAGATCCCTTTGTACGTCAATGCTGTTCAGAGTCCTGCCATTAACTGTATACTTTTCCTTAACATTTGATCTCCAAGTGCAGCACCTCATACTTACCTGGATTAAACTCCATCTGCCATTTCTCTGCCCATATCTGCAACTGATCTGTATCCCACTGTATCCTTTGACAACCTTCTGCACTATCCACAACTCCACCAACCTTTGTACCATCTGTAAACCTACTAACCCACCCATTTACATTTTCATCTATGTCATTTATATATATCACAAACAGCAGAGGTCCCAGTACGGATCCCTACTGAACACCACTAGTCATGAACCTCCAACCTGAAAAACACCCTTCCACTAATCCCCTCTGCTTTCTATGGACAAGCCAATTCTGAATCCTTGCGGCCAAGTCATTGTGGATCCCATGCATCCTAATCTTCTGGATGAGCCTACCATGAGGGACCTTGTCGAAAGCCTTCCTAAAATCCATGTAAACAAGATCCACAGCTCTGCCCTCATTGATCACCTTCATCACATCCTCAAAAAATTCAATCCAGTTAGTAAGACATGACCTACCCTGCATAAAGCCATGCTGACTGTCCCTAATTAGGCCATGCTTTTCCAAATGAGCATAAATCCTATCCCTAAGAATTCTCTCCAATTGCTTCCCAATCACTGATGTGAGACTCACTGGTCTGTAGTTTCCTGGATTATCCCTATTTCCCTTCTTGAACAAAGGAACAACATTAGCTACTTGCCAGTCCTCTGGGACCTCTCCAGTGGCTGGCGAGGATACAAAGATCTTGGTCAGGGCTCCAGCAACCTCCTCTCTTGCCTCGCTCAATAATGTGGGGTAGATCCCATTGGGCTCTAGGGATTTATTCACCTTAATGCTCTTCAAGGGATCCAACACCACTACTTTCTTGATCTCAAAATATGCTAGCATATTAACATGCTCCACACAAATTTCACTATCCTCCATGTCCTTTTCATGGGTGAATACCAATGCAAAGTACTCATTTAGGATCTCACCCACATTCTGTGCTTCAAAGCACAATTTCCCTCCTTTATCTTCATGTGGTCCCGCCTTATCCCCAGTTATCCTTAAGTTTTCCAAAAGTTAAGTTATTCAAATTCCGCTTTCTTTTGTTTGTATTTTAACAATAGTGATTAAATAAACTATGTTTTGTTTAATGTTGTGTTGTTTTACCAGTTGCATTGCATCTGGAATACGACAATTCACATCTATCTTTAAAATAATAAAAAGTTGGGGTCTGGGCTATCTCCTTAAAATATATTGAGAGGGTTTGGTCTGGTCCATAACAATGGGCTGGACAACTAGAAAAAGACTTTGGTTGTTTGGGAGCTCACTAGCCCCACATAGAGGCAGAAGGTGGAAACCAAGGGCAGAAGAACATTCTCTGTCACTTTCCATTCCGCTGAAAATCAAAAAATGCTCAATAGGGAAGAAAATGGCTGCAATCATACTTGGAGTAGACTGGTTACATAACCTGTGAGAGAGGGGTCTGTGAGGCCCATCGGCGTGAGCACATTAAAAGGACAACAACATCAAACGCACATCTATGCAGGATACAAATGTTCAAGCTTCCTAATCCCTGCTGATCACTTCATTCTCAACAAAACTTTTGGATACAAAGGCCAGGGATAGAACAGGGATTTTATCAGACCAGCAGCAGTGGTGTCAATAGGACCCATTTCCCCATTCACACTTGATTTCTCTCTTCCACATCCTCCACTAGACGTTCAGCACATACATTGATCCATGGTACATCCTGTGTGACCACGGCATTATGATGGTTCTGACGCAGTTACAGTGGGGGCAATACAGAGAGACCAAAAAAAAAGAGCGATAATGTCAACACAATGTCATTTATAAAAAATGTGCCAAATGATATAAAGTACATTGTCACCCATGACTCCAAAGACTTTTCACTAAGTTTTCTTCCTCCTCTCTCTTCGACTATGTCTCAATGTAGCCCCTGATTCTGCAACTGGGGCAGAGAGAGAATATTTGGCAATGGAACCCAATGCTGCTGAAGGCTTGGTTGGGTGGCATGGGGAGTGTTTGTGTTTGGATGAGCCAGACATGCCAGGTGTCTTCTTTCCAGATACAAGTGGACTTTCTTCAGTGTGAAGCTAGAGTCTTCTGAGTGCTGAGTGTCCAATATGTAGTTGGCCCTGTGGCTGGTTGTCTTCTGGCACTGTCCCATCCCCTTGCTAAAAAGGGGCACCTGCAGTGCATCCCCAAACCCTGTCACCATATCTTTGGTCTTGAACAGCATTGGCAGGGGCGATGGAGTATCGGTGTGTGAGACTGTTGGATCTGGTGCTGGG